>NC_039359.1:132829938-133429938 GCF_003573695.1 Papaver somniferum
AACTTGATTTGCAAGTTAATTTTCCTATAAATACAACTCGAAAATCTCTTTTCAAAACACACAAGCAGCGACCATCTCTAGGTCTTTTCTTCATCTTCTTGCTTTTATTTTCGTGTGTTGTTTTACTTCCATCCCCGTTGCTGAGTTTAAGAGTGGGTAACTTGTAATACATGTTTCGACCCATGCCCAGGCGCGTGTACCAAGCACCAATTCCGTGTCTACTTGAAATTATTTTTTGCAAGTTTTTAACTTGATAAATAATTTATTTAAGAGTTTTATTTATGGAAAAATTCCTTTTTTGTGTTTAACTGTTTTACAAGAAACAAAACTCGTTTTATAAGAAAAAACCTAAACCTAACTTGATTTGCAAGTTAATTTTCCTATAAATACAACTCGAAAATCTCTCTTCAAAACACACAAGCAGCGACCATCTCTAGGTCTTTTCTGCATCTTCTTTCTTTTATTTTCGTGCGGCGTTTGACTTCCATCCCCGTTGCTGAGTTTAAGAGTGGGTAACTTGTAATACATGTTTCGACCCATGCCCATGCGCGTGTGTACCAAGCACTTATTCCGTGTCTACTTGAAATTATTTTTTGCAAGTTTTTAACTTGATAAATAATTTATTTAAGAGTTTTATTTATGGAAAAATTCCTTTTTTGTGTTTAACTGTTTTACAAGAAACAAAACTCGTTTTATAAGAAAAAACCTAAACCTAACTTGATTTGCAAGTTAATTTTCCTATAAATACAACTCGAAAATCTCTTTTCAAAACACACAAGCAGCGACCATCTCTAGGTCTTTTCTTCATCTTCTTGCTTTTATTTTCGTGCGGCGTTTTACTTCCATCCCCGTTGCTGAGTTTAAGAGTGGGTAACTTGTAATACATGTTTCGACCCATGCCCATGCGCGTGTACCGAGCACCATTTCCGTGTCTACTTGAAATTATTTTTTGCAAGTTTTTAACTTGATAAATAATTTATTTAAGAGTTTTATTTACGGAAAAATTCCTTTTTTGTGTTTAACTGTTTTACAAGAAACAAAACTCGTTTTATAAGAAAAAACCTAAACCTAACTTGATTTGCAAGTTAATTTTCCTATAAATACAACTCAAAAATCTCTTTTCAAAACACACAAGCAGCGACCATCTCTAGGTATTTTCTTCATCTTCTTGCTTTTATTTTCGTGCGGCGTTTTACTTCCATCCCCGTTGCTGAGTTTAAGAGTGGGTAACTTGTAATACATGTTTCGACCCATGCCCATGCGCGTGTACCAAGAACCAATTCCGTGTCTACTTGAAATTATTTTTTGCAAGTTTTTAACTTGATAAATAATTTATTTAAGAGTTTTATTTATGGAAAAATTCCTTTTTTGTGTTTAACTGTTTTACAAGAAACAAAACTCGTTTTATAAGAAAAAACCTAAACCTAACTTGATTTGCAAGTTAATTTTCCTATAAATAGAACTCGAAAATCTCTTTTCAAAACACATAAGCAGCGACCATCTCTAGGTCTTTTCTTCATCTTCTTGCTTTTATTTTCGTGCGGCGTTTTACTTACATCCCCGTTGCTGAGTTTAAGAGTGGGTAACTTGTAATACATGTTTCGACCCATGCCCATGTGCGTGTACCGAGCACCAATTCCGTGTCTACTTGAAATTATTTTTTGCAAGTTTTTAACTTGATAAATAATTTATTTAAGAGTTTTATTTATGGAAAAATTCCTTTTTTGTGTTTAACTGTTTTACAAGAAACAAAACTCGTTTTATAAGAAAAAACCTAAACCTAACTTGATTTGCAAGTTAATTTTCCTATAAATACAACTCGAAAATCTGTTTTCAAAACATACAAGCAGCGACCATCTCTAGGTCTTTTCTTCATCTTCTTGCTTTTATTTTCGTCCGGCGTTTTAATTCCATCCCCGTTGCTGTGTTTAAGAGTGGGTAACTTGTAATACATGTTTCGACCCATGCCCATGCGCGTGTACCAAGCACCAATTCCGTGTCCACTTGAAATTATTTTTTGCAAGTTTTTAACTTGATAAATAATTTATTTAAGACTTTTATTTATGGAAAAATTCCTTTTTTGTGTTTAACTGTTTTACAAGAAACAAAACTCATTTTATAAGAAAAAACCTAAACCTAAATTGATTTGCAAGTTAATTTTCTTATAAATACAACTCGAAAATCTCTTTTCAAAACACACAAGCAGCGACCATCTCTAGGTCTTTTCTTCATCTTCTTGCTTTTATTTTCGTGCGGCGTTTTACTTCCATCCCCGTTGCTGAGTTTAAGAGTGGGTAACTTGTAATACATGTTTCGACCCATGCCCATGCGCGTGTACCGAGCACCAATTCCGTGTCTACTTGAAATTATTTTTTGCAAGTTTTTAACTTGATAAATAATTTATTTAAGAGTTTTATTTATGGAAAAATTCCTTTTTTGTGTTTAATTGTTTTACAAGAAACAAAACTCGTTTTATAAGAAAAAACCTAAACCTAACTTGATTTGCAAGTTAATTTTCATATAAATACAACTCGAAAATCTCTTTTCAAAACACACAAGCAGCGACCATCTCTAGGTCTTTTCTTCATCTTCTTGCTTTTATTTTCGTGCGGCCTTTTACTTCCATCCCCGTTGCTGAGCTTAAGAGTGGGTAACTTGTAATACATGCTTCGACCCATGCCCATGCGCGTGTACCAAGATCCAATTTCGTGTCTACTTGAAATCATTTTTTGCAAGTTTTTGACTTGATAAATAATTTATTTAAGAGTTTTATTTATGAAAAAATTCCTTTTTTGTGTTTAACTGTTTTACAAGAAACAAAACTCGTTTTATAAGAAAAAACCTAAACCTAACTTGATTTGCAAGTTAATTTTCCTATAAATACAACTCGAAAATCTCTTTTCAAAACACACAAGAAGCGACCATCTCTAGGTCTTTTCTTCATCTTCTTGCTTTTATTTTCGTGCGGCGTTTTACTTCCATCCCCGTTGCTGAGTTTAAGAGTGGGTAACTTGTAATACATGTTTCGACCCATGCCCATGCGCGTGTACCGAGCACCAATTCCTTGTCTACTTGAAATTATTTTTTGCAAGTTTTTAACTTGATAAATAATTTATTTAAGAGTTTTATTTATGGAAAAATTTCTATTTTGTGTTTAACTGTTTTACAAGATACAAAACTCGTTTTATAAGAAAAAACCTAAACCCAACTTGATTTGAAAGTTAATTTTCCTATAAATACAACTCGAAAATCTCTTTTCAAAACACACAAGCAGCGAACATCTCTAGGTCTTTTCTTCATCTTCTTTCTTTTATTTTCGTGCGGCGTTTTACTTCCATCCCCGTTGCTGAGTTTAAGAGTGGGTAACTTGTAATACATGTTTCGACCCATGCCCATGCGCGTGTACCAAGCACCAATTCCGTGTCTACTTGAAATTAGTTTTTGCAAGTTTTTAACTTGATATATAATTTATTTAAGAGTTTTATTTATGGAAAAATTCCTTTTTTGTGTTTAACTGTTTTACAAGAAACAAAACTCGTTTTATAAGAAAAAACCTAAACCTAACTTGATTTGCAAGTTAATTTTCCTATAAATACAACTCGAAAATCTCTTTTCAAAACACACAAGCAGCGACCATCTCTAGGTCTTTTCTTCATCTTCTTGCTTTTATTTTCGTGCGGCGTTTTACTTCCATCCCCGTTGCTGAGTTTAAGAGTGGGTAACTTGTAATACATGTTTCGACCCATGCCCATGCGCGAGTACCAAACACCAATTCCGTGTCTACTTGAAATTATTTTTTGCAAGTTTTTAACTTGATAAATAATTTATTTAAGAGTTTTATTTATGGAAAAATTCCTTTTTTGTGTTTAACTATTTTACAAGAAACAAAACTCGTTTTATAAGAAAAAACCTAAACCTAACTTGATTTGCAAGTTAATTTTCCTATAAATACAACTCGAAAATCTCTTTTCAAAACACACAAGCAGCGACCATCTCTAGGTCTTTTCTTCATCTTCTTGCTTTTATTTTCGTGCGGCGTTTTACTTCCATCCTGACCCATGTTTCGACCCATGCCCATGCGCGTGTACCAAGCACCAAGTCCGTGTCTACTTGAAATTATTTTTTGCAAGTTTTTAACTTGATAAATAATTTATTTAAGAGTTTTATTTATGGAAAAAGTCCTTTTTTGTGTTTAATTGTTTTACAAGAAACAAAACTCGTTTTATAAGAAAAAACCTAAACCTAACTTGATTTGCAAGTTAATTTTCCTATAAATACAACTCGAAAATCTCTTTTCAAAACACACAAGCAGCGACCATCTCTAGGTCTTTTCTTCATCTTCTTGCTTTTATTTTCGTGCAGCGTTTTACTTCCATCCCGACCCATGTTTCGACCCATGCCCATGCGCGTGTACCAAGCACCAAGTCCGTGTCTACTTGAAATTATTTTTTGCAAGTTTTTAACTTGATAAATAATTTATTTAAGAGTTTTATTTATGGAAAAATTCCTTTTCTGTGTTTAATTGTTTTACAAGAAACAAAAATCGTTTTATAAGAAAAAACCTAAACCTAACTTGATTTGCAAGTTAATTTTCCTATAAATACAACTCGAAAATCTCTTTTCAAAACACACAAGCAGCGACCATCTCTAGGTCTTTTCTTCATCTTCTTGCTTTTATTTTCGTGCGGCGTTTTACTTCCATCCCGACCCATGTTTCGACCCATGTCCATGCGCGTGTACCAAGCACCAAGTCCGTGTCTACTTGAAATTATTTTTTGCAAGTTTTTAACTTGATAAATAATTTATTTAAGAGTTTTATTTATGGAAAAATTCCTTTTTTGTGTTTAATTGTTTTACAAGAAACAAAACTAGTTTTATAAGAAAAAACCTAAACCTAACTTGATTTGCAAGTTAATTTTCCTATAAATACAACTCGAAAATCTCTTTTCAAAACACACAAGCAGCGACCATCTCTAGGTCTTTTCTTCATCTTCTTGCTTTTATTTTCGTGCGGCGTTTTACTTCCATCCTGACCCATGTTTCGACCCATGCCCATGCGCGTGAACCAAGCACCAAGTACGTGTCTACTTGAAATTATTTTTTGCAAGTTTTTAACTTGATAAATAATTTATTTATGGAAAAATTCCTTTTCTGTGTTTAATTGTTTTACAAGAAACAAAACTCGTTTTATAAGAAAAAACCTAAACCTAACTTGATTTGCAAGTTAATTTTCCTATAAATACAACTCGAAAATCTCTTTTCAAAACACACAAGCAGCGACCATCTCTAGGTATTTTCTTCATCTTCTTGCTTTTATTTTCGTGCGGCGTTTTACTTCCATCCCCGTTGCTGAGTTTAAGAGTGGGTAACTTGTAATACATGTTTCGACCCATGCCCATGCGCGTGTACCAAGAACCAATTCCGTGTCTACTTGAAATTATTTTTTGCAAGTTTTTAACTTGATAAATAATTTATTTAAGAGTTTTATTTATGGAAAAATTCCTTTTTTGTGTTTAACTGTTTTACAAGAAACAAAACTCGTTTTATAAGAAAAAACCTAAACCTAACTTGATTTGCAAGTTAATTTTCCTATAAATACAACTCGAAAATCTCTTTTCAAAACACACAAGCAGCGACCATCTCTAAGTGTTTTCTTTATCTTCTTGCTTTTATTTTCGTGCGGCGTTTTACTTCCATACCCGTTGCTGAGTTTAAGAGTGGGTAACTTGTAATACATGTTTCGACCCATGCCCATGCGCGTGTACGGAGCACCAATTCCGTGTCTACTTTAAATTATTTTTTGCAAGTTTTTAACTTGTTAAATAATTTATTTAAGAGTTTTATTTATGGAAAAATTCCTTTTTTGTGTTTAACTGTTTTACAAGAAACAAAACTCGTTTTATAAGAAAAAACCTAAACCTAACTTGATTTGCAAGTTAATTTTCCTATAAATACAACTCGAAAATCTCTTTTCAAAACACACAAGCAGCGACCATCTCTAGGTCTTTTCTTTATCTTCTTGCTTTTATTTTCGTGCGGCGTTTTACTTCCATCCCCGTTGCTGAGTTTAAGAGTGGGTAACTTGTAATACATGTTTCGACCCATGCCCATGCGCGTGTACCGAGCACCAATTCCATGTCTACTTGAAATTATTTTTTGCAAGTTTTTAACTTGATAAATAATTTATTTAAGAGTTTTATTTATGGAAAAATTCCTTTGTTGTGTTTAACTGTTTTACAAGAAACAAAACTCGTTTTATAAGAAAAAACCTAAACCTAACTTGATTTGCAAGTTAATTTTCCTATAAATACAACTCGAAAATCTCTTTTCAAAACACACAAGCAGCGACCATCTCTAGGTCTTTTCTTCATCTTCTTGCTTTTATTTTCGTGCGGCGTTTTACTTCCATCCCCGTTGCTGATTTTAAGAGTGGGTAACTTGTAGTACATGTTTCGACCCCTGCCCATGCGCGTGTACCAAGCACATATTCCGTGTCTACTTGAAATTATTTTTTGCAAGTTCTTATCTTGATAAATAATTTATTTAAGAGTTTTATTTATGGAAAAATTCCTTTTTTTTGTTTAACTGTTTTACAAGAAACAAAACTCGTTTTATAAGAAAAAACCTAAACCTAACTTGATTTGCAAGTTAATTTTCCTATAAATACAACTCGAAAATCTCTTTTCAAAACACACAAGCAGCGACCATCTCTAGGTGTTTTCTTCATCTTCTTTCTTTTATTTTCGTGCGGCGTTTTACTTTCATCCCCTTTGCTGAGTTTAAGAGTGGGTAACTTGTAATACATGTTTCGACCCATGCCCATGCGCGTGTACCAAGCACCAATTCCGTGTCTACTTGAAATTATATTTTGCAAGTTTTTAACTTGATAAATAATTTATTTAAGAGTTTTATTTATGGAAAAATTCCTTTTTTGTGTTTAACTGTTTTACAAGAAACAAAACTCGTTTTATAAGAAAAAACCTAAACCCAACTTGATTTGCAAGTTAATTTTCCTATAAATACAACTCGAAAATCTCTTTTCAAAACACACAAGCAGCGACCATCTCTAGGTCTTTTCTTCATCTTCTTGCTTTTATTTTCGTGCGGCGTTTTACTTCCATCCCCGTTGCTGAGTTTAAGAGTGGGTAACTTGTAATACATGTTTCGACCCATGCCCAGGCGCGTGTACCAAGCACCAATTCCGTGTCTACTTGAAATTATTTTTTGCAAGTTTGTAACTTGATAAATAATTTATTTAAGAGTTTTATTTATGGAAAAATTCCTTTTTTATGTTTAACTGTTTTACAAGAAACAAAACTCGTTTTATAAGAAAAAAAGCTAAACCTAACTTGATTTGCAAGTTAATTTTCCTATAAATACAACTCGAAAATCTCTTTTCAAAACACACAAGCAGCGACCATCTCTAGGTCTTTTCTTCATCTTCTTGCTTTTATTTTCGTGCGGCGTTTTACTTTCATCCCCGTTGCTGAGTTTAAGAGTGGGTAACTTGTAATACATGTTTCGACCCATGCCCATGCGCGTGTACCAAGCACCAATTCCGTGTCTACTTGAAATTATTTTTTGCAAGTTTTTAACTTGATAAATAATTTATTTAAGAGTTTTATTTATGGAAAAATTCCTTTTTTGTGTTTAACTGTTTTACAATAAACAAAACTCGTTTTATAAGAAAAAACCTAAACCTAACTTGATTTGAAAGTTAATTTTCCTATAAATACAACTCGAAAATCTGTTTTGAAAACACACAAGCAGCGACCATCTCTAGGTCTTTTCTTCATCTTCTTGCTTTTATTTTCGTGCGGTGTTTTACTTCCATCCCCGTTGCTGAGTTTAAGAGTGGGTAACTTGTAATACATGTTTCGACCCATGCCCATGCGCGTGTACCAAGCACCAATTCAATGTCTACTTGAAATTATTTTTTGCAAGTTTTTAACTTGATAAATAATTTATTTAAGAGTTTTATTTATGGAAAAATTCCTTTTTTGTGTTTAACTGTTTTACAAGAAACAAAACTCTTTTTATAAGAAAAAACCTAAACCTAACTTGATTTGCAAGTTAATTTTCCTATAAATACAACTCGAAAATCTCTTTTCAATACACACAAGCAGCGACCATCTCTAGGTCTTTTCTTCATCTTCTTGCTTTTATTTTCGTGCGGCGTTTTACTTCCATCCCCGTTGCTGAGTTTAAGAGTGGGTAACTTGTAATACATGTTTCGACCCATGCCCATGCGCGTGTACCAAGCACCAATTCCATGTCTACTTGAAATTATTTTCTGCAAGTTTTTAACTTGATAAATAATTTAATTAAGAGTTTATTTTATGGAAAAATTCCTTTTTTGTGTTTAACTGTTTTACAAGAAACAAAACTCGTTTTATAAGAAAAAACCTAAACCTAACTTGATTTGCATGTTAATTTTCCTATAAATACAACTCGAAAATCTCTTTTCAATACAACAAGCAGCGACCATCTCTAGGTCTTTTCTTCATCTTCTTGCTTTTATTTTCGTGCGGCGTTTTACTTCCATCCCCGTTGCTGAGTTTAAGAGTGGGTAACTTGTAATACATGTTTCGACCCATGCCCATGCGCGTGTACCAAGCACCAATTCCGTGTCTACTTGAAATTATTTTTTGCAAGTTTTTAACTTGATAAATAATTTATTTAAGAGTTTTATTTATGGAAAAATTCCTTTTTTGTGTTTAACTGTTTTACAAGAAACAAAACTCGTTTTATAAGAAAAAACCTAAGCCTAACTTGATTTGCAAGTTAATTTTCCTAGAAATACAACTCGAAAATCTCTTTTCAAAACACACAAGCAGCGACCATCTCTAGGTCTTTTCTTCATCTTCTTGCTTTTATTTTCGTGCGGCGTTTTACTTCCATCCCCGTTGCTGAGTTTAAGAGTGGGTAACTTGTAATACATGTTTCGACCCATGCCCATGCGCGTGTACCAAGCACCAATTCCATGTCTACTTGAAATTATTTTTTGCAAGTTTTTAACTTGATAAATAATTTATTTATGGAAAAATTCCTTTTTTGTGTTTAACTGTTTTACAAGAAACAAAACTCGTTTTATAAGAAAAAACCTAAACCTAACTTGATTTGCAAGTTAATTTTCCTATAAATACAACTCGAAAATCTCTTTTCAAAACACACAAGCAGCGACCATCTCTAGGTCTTTTCTTCATCTTCTTGTTTTATTTTCGTGCGGCGTTTTACTTCCATCCCCGTTGCTGAGTTTAAGAGTGGGTAACTTGTAATACATGTTTCGACCCATGCCCATGCCCGTGTACCAAGCACCAATTCCGTGTCTAGTTGAAATTATTTTTTGCAAGTTTTTAACTTGATAAATAATTTATTTAAGAGTTTTATTTATGGAAAAATTCCTTTTTTGTGTTTAACTGTTTTACAAGAAACAAAACTCGTTTTATAAGAAAAAACCTAAACCTAACTTGATTTGCAAGTTAATTATCTCATAAATACAACTCGAAAATCTGTTTTCAAAACACACAAGCAGCGACCATCTCTAGGTCTTTTCTTCATCTTCTTGCTTTTATTTTCGTGCGGCGTTTTACTTCCATCCCCGTTGCTGAGTTTAAGAGTGGGTAACTTGTAATACATGTTTCGACCCATGCCCATGCGCGTGTACCAAGCACCAATTCCGTGTCTACTTGAAATTATATTTTGCAAGTTTTTAACTTGATAAATAATTTATTTAAGAGTTTTATTTATGGAAAAATTCCTTTTTTGTGTTTAACTGTTTTACAAGAAACAAAACTCGTTTTATAAGAAAAAACCTAAACCTAACTTGATTTGCAAGTTAATTTTCCTATAAATACAACTCGAAAATCTCTTTTCAAAACACCCAAGCAGCGACCATCTCTAGGTCTTTTCTTCATCTTCTTGCTTTTATTTTCGTGCGGCGTTTTACTTCCATCCCCGTTGCTGAGTTTAAGAGTGGGTAACTTGTAATACATGTTTCGACCCATGCCCATGCGCGTGTACCAAGCACCAATTCCGTGTCTACTTGAAATTATTTTTTGCAAGTTTTTAACTTGATAAATAATTTAATTAAGAGTTTATTTTATGGAAAAATTCCTTTTTTGTGTTTAACTGTTTTACAAGAAACAAAACTCGTTTTATAAGAAAAAACCTAAACCTAACTTGATTTGCAAGTTAATTTTCCTATAAATACAACTCGAAAATCTCTTTTCAAAACACACATGCAGCGACCATCTCTAGGTCTTTTCTTCATCTTCTTGCTTTTATTTTCGTGCGGCGATTTACTTCCATCCCCGTTGCTGAGTTTAAGAGTAGGTAACTTGTAATACATGTTTCGACCCATGCCCATGCGCGTGTACCAAGCACCAATTCCGTGTCTACTTGAAATTATATTTTGCAAGTTTTTAACTTGATAAATAATTTATTTAAGAGTTTTATTTATGGAAAAATTCCTTTTTTGTGTTTAACTGTTTTACAAGAAACAAAACTCGTTTTATAAGAAAAAACCTAAACCTAACTTGATTTGCAAGTTAATTTTCCTATAAATAGAACTCGAAAATCTCTTTTTAAAACACATAAGCAGCGACCATCTCTAGGTCTTTTCTTCATCTTCTTGCTTTTATTTTCGTGCGGCGTTTTACTTACATCCCCGTTGCTGAGTTTAAGAGTGGGTAACTTGTAATACATGTTTCGACCCATGCCCATGCGCGTGTACCGAGCACCAATTCCGTGTCTACTTGAAATTATTTTTTGCAAGTTTTTAACTTGATAAATAATTTATTTAAGAGTTTTATTTATGGAAAAATTCCTTTTTTGTGTTTAACTGTTTTACAAGAAACAAAACTCGTTTTATAAGAAAAAACCTAAACCTAACTTGATTTGCAAGTTAATTTTCCTATAAATACAACTCGAAAATCTGTTTTCAAAACATACAAGCAGCGACCATCTCTAGGTCTTTTCTTCATCTTCTTGCTTTTATTTTCGTCCGGCGTTTTAATTCCATCCCCGTTGCTGTGTTTAAGAGTGGGTAACTTGTAATACATGTTTCGACCCATGCCCATGCGCGTGTACCAAGCACCAATTCCGTGTCCACTTGAAATTATTTTTTGCAAGTTTTTAACTTGATAAATAATTTATTTAAGACTTTTATTTATGGAAAAATTCCTTTTTTGTGTTTAACTGTTTTACAAGAAACAAAACTCATTTTATAAGAAAAAACCTAAACCTAAATTGATTTGCAAGTTAATTTTCTTATAAATACAACTCGAAAATCTCTTTTCAAAACACACAAGCAGCGACCATCTCTAGGTCTTTTCTTCATCTTCTTGCTTTTATTTTCGTGCGGCGTTTTACTTCCATCCCCGTTGCTGAGTTTAAGAGTGGGTAACTTGTAATACATGTTTCGACCCATGCCCATGCGCGTGTACCAAGCACCAATTCCGTGTCTACTTGAAATTATTTTTTGCAAGTTTTTAACTTGATAAATAATTTATTTAAGACTTTTATTTATGGAAAATTCCTTTTTTGTGTTTAACTGTTTTACAAGAAACAAAACTCATTTTATAAGAAAAAACCTAAACCTAACTTGATTTGCAAGTTAATTTTCCTATAAATACAACTCGAAAATCTCTTTTCAAAACACACAAGCAGCGACCATCTCTAGGTCTTTTCTTCATCTTCTTGCTTTTATTTTCGTGCGGCGTTTTACTTCCATCCCCGTTGCTGAGTTTAAGAGTGGGTAACTTGTAATACATGTTTCGACCCATGCCCATGCGCGTGTACCAAGCACCAATTCCGTGTCTACTTGAAATTATTTTTCCAAGTTTTTAACTTGATAAATAATTTATTTAAGAGTTTTATTTATGGAAAAATTCCTTTTTTGTGTTTAACTGTTTTACAAGAAACAAAACTCGTTTTATAAGAAAAAACCTAAACCTAACTTGATTTGCAAGTTAATTTTCCTATAAATACAACTCGAAAATCTCTTTTCAAAACACACAAGCAGCGACCATCTCTAGGTCTTTTCTGCATCTTCTTTCTTTTATTTTCGTGCGGCGTTTGACTTCCATCCCCGTTGCTGAGTTTAAGAGTGGGTAACTTGTAATACATGTTTCGACCCATGCCCATGCGCGTGTGTACCAAGCACTTATTCCGTGTCTACTTGAAATTATTTTTTGCAAGTTTTTAACTTGATAAATAATTTATTTAAGAGTTTTATTTATGGAAAAATTCCTTTTTTGTGTTTAACTGTTTTACAAGAAACAAAACTCGTTTTATAAGAAAAAACCTAAACCTAACTTGATTTGCAAGTTAATTTTCCTATAAATACAACTCGAAAATCTCTTTTCAAAACACACAAGCAGCGACCATCTCTAGGTCTTTTCTTCATCTTCTTGCTTTTATTTTCGTGCGGCGTTATAATTCCATCCCCGTTGCTGAGTTTAAGAGTGGGTAACTTGTAATACATGTTTCGACCCATGCCCATGCGCGTGTACCAAGCACCAATTCCGTGTCTACTTGAAATTATTTTTTGCAAGTTTTTAACTTGATAAATAATTTATTTAAGAGTTTTATTTATGGAAAAATTCCTTTTTTTTTGGTTAACTGTTTTACAAGAAATAAAACTCGTTTTATAAGAAAAAACCTAAGCCTAACTTGATTTGCAAGTTAATTTTCCTATAAATACAACTCGAAAATCTCTTTTAAAAACACACAAGCAGCGACCATCTCTAGGTATTTTCATCATCTTCTTGCTTTTATTTTCGTGCGGCGTTTTACTTCCATCCCCGTTGCTGAGTTTAAGAGTGGGTAACTTGTAATACATGTTTCGACCCATGCCCATGCGCGTGTACCAAGCACCAATTCTGTGTCTACTTGAAATTATATTTTGCAAGTTTTTAACTTGATAAATAATTTATTTAAGAGTTTTATTTATGGAAAAATTCCTTTTTTGTGTTTAACTGTTTTACAAGAAACAAAACTCGTTTTATAAGAAAAAACCTAAACCTAACTTGATTTGCAAGTTAATTTTCCTATAAATACAACTCGAAAATCTCTTTTCAAAACACACAAGCAACGACCATCTCTAGGTCTTTTCTTCATCTTCTTGCTTTTATTTTCGTGCGGCGTTTTACTTCCATCCCCGTTGCTGAGTTTAAGAGTGGGTAACTTGTAATACATGTTTCGACCCATGCCCATGCGCGTGTACCAAGAACCAATTCCGTGTCTACTTGAAATTATTTTTTGCAAGTTTTTAACTTGATAAATAATTTATTTAAGAGTTTTATTTATGGAAAAATTCCTTTTTTGTGTTTAACTGTTTTACAAGAAACAAAACTCGTTTTATAAGAAAAAACCTAAACCTAACTTGATTTGCAAGTTAATTTTCCTATAAATACAACTCGAAAATCTCTTTTCAAAACACACAAGCAGCAACCATCTCTAGGTCTTTTCTTCATCTTCTTGCTTTTATTTTCGTGCGGCGTTTTACTTCCATCCCCGTTGCTGAGTTTAAGAGTGGGTAACTTGTAATACATGTTTCGACCCATGCCCATGCGCGTGTACCGAGCACCAATTCCGTGTCTATTTGAAATTATTTTTTGCAAGTTTTTAGCTTGATAAATTATTTATTTAAGAGTTTTATTTATGGAAAAATTCCTTTTTTCTGTTTAACTGTTTTACAAGAAACAAAACTCGTTTTATAAGAAAAAACCTAAACCCAACTTGATTTGCAAGTTAATTTTCCTATAAATACAACTCGAAAATCTCTTTTCAAAACACACAAGAAGCGACCATCTCTAGGTCTTTTCTTCATCTTCTTGCTTTTATTTTCGTGCGGCGTTTTACTTCCATCACCGTTGCTGAGTTTTAGAGTGGGTAACTTGTAATACATGTTTCGACCCATGCCCAAGCGCGTGTACCAAACACCAATTCCGTGTCTACTTGAAATTATTTTTTGCAAGTTTGTAACTTGATAAATAATTTATTTAAGATTTTTATTTATGGAAAAATTCCTTTTTTATGTTTAACTGTTTTACAAGAAACAAAACTCGTTTTATAAGAAAAAACCTAAACCTAACTTGATTTGCAAGTTAATTTTCCTATAAATACAACTCGAAAATCTCTTTTCAAAACACACAAGCGGCGACCATCTCTAGGTCTTTTCTTCATCTTCTTGCTTTTATTTTCGTGCGGCGTTTTACTTTCATCCCCGTTGCTGAGTTTAAGAGTGGGTAACTTGTAATACATGTTTTGACCCATGCCCATGCGCGTGTACCAAGCACCAATTCCGTGTCTACTTGAAATTATTTTTTGCAAGTTTTTAACTTGATAAATTATTTATTTAAGAGTTTTATTTATGGAAAAATTCCTTTTTTGTGTTTAACTGTTTTACAAGAAACAAAACTCGTTTTATAAGAAAAAACCTAAACCTAACTTGATTTGCAAGTTAATTTTCCTATAAATACAACTCGAAAATCTCTTTTCAAAACACACAAGCAGCGACCATCTCTAGGTCTTTTCTTCATCTTCTTGCTTTTATTTTCGTGCGGTGTTTTACTTCCATCCCCGTTGCTGAGTTTAAGAGTGGGTAACTTGTAATACATGTTTCGACCCATGCCCATGCGCGTGTACCAAGCACCAATTCCGTGTCTACTTGAAATTATTTTTTGCAAGTTTTTAAATTGATAAATAATTTATTTAAGAGTTTTATTTATGGAAAAATTCCTTTTTTGTGTTTAACTGTTTTACAAGAAACAAAACTCATTTTATAAGAAAAAACCTAAACCTAACTTGATTTGCAAGTTAATTTTCCTATAAATACAACTCGAAAATCTCTTTTCAAAACACACAAGCAGCGACCATCTCTAGGTCTTTTCTTCATCTTCTTGCTTTTATTTTCGTGCGGCGTTTTACTTCCATCCCCGTTGCTGAGTTAAAGAGTGGGTAACTTGTAATACATGTTTCGACCCATGCCCATGCGCGTGTACCAAGCACCAATTCCGTGTCTACTTGAAATTATTTTTTGCAAGTTTTTAACTTGATAAATAATTTATTTAATAGTTTTATTTATGGAAAGATTCCTTTTTGTGTTTAACTGTTTTACAAGAAACAAAACTCGTTTATAAGAAAAAACCTAAGCCTAACTTGATTTGCAAGTTAATTTTCCTATAAATACAACTCGAAAATCTCTTTTCAAAACACACAAGCAGCGACCATCTCTAGGTCTTTTCTTCGTCTTCTTGCTTTTATTTTCGTGCGGCGTTTTACTTCCATCCCCGTTGTTGAGTTTAAGAGTGGGTAGCTTGTAATACATGTTTCGACCCATGCCCATGCGCGTGTACCAAGTACCAATTCCGTGTCTACTTGAAATTATTTTTTGCAAGTTTTCAAGTTGATAAATAATTTATTTAAGAGTTTTATTTATGGAAAAATTCCTTTTTTGTGTTTAACTATTTTACAAGAAACAAAACTCGTTTTATAAGAAAAAACATAAACCTAACTTGATTTGCAAGTTAATTTTCCTATAAATACAACTCGAAAATATCTTTTCAAAACACATAAGCAGCGACCATCTTTAGGTCTTTTCTTCATATTCTTGCTTTTATTTTTGTGCGGCGTTTTACTTCCATCCCCGTTGCTGAGTTTAAGAGTGGGTAACTTGTAATACATGTTTCGACCCATGCCCATGCGCGTGTACCAAGCACCAATTCCGTGTCTACTTGAAATTATTTTTTGCAAGTTTTCAACTTGATAAATAATTTATTTAAGAGTTTTATTTATGGAAAAATTCCTTTTTTGTGTTTAACTGTTTTACAAGAAAACAAACTCGTTTTATAAGAAAAAACCTAAACCTAACTTGATCTGCAAGTTAATTTTCATATAAATACAACTCGAAAATCTGTTTTCAAAACACACAAGCAGCGACCATCTCTAGGTCTTTTCTTCATCTTCTTTCTTTTATTTTCGTGCGGCGTTTTACTTCCATCCCCATTGCTGAGTTTAAGAGTGTGTAATTTGTAATACATGTTTCGACCCATGCCCATGCGCGTGTACCAAGCACCAATTCCGTGTCTACTTGAAATTATTTTTTGCAAGTTTTCAACTTGATAAATAATTTATTTAACAGTTTTATTTATGGAAAAATTCCTTTTTTGTGTTTAACTGTTTTACAAGAAACAAAATTCATTTTATAAGAAAAAACCTAAACCTAACTTGATTTGCAAGTTAATTTTCATATAAATACAACTCGAAAATCTCTTTTCAAAACACACAAGCAGCGACCATCTCTAGGTCTTTTCTTCATCTTCTTGCTTTTATTTTCGTGCGGCGTTTTACTTCCATCCCCGTTGCTGAGTTTAAGAGTGGGTAACTTGTAATACATGTTTCGACCCATGCCCATGCGCGTGTACCAAGCACCAATTCCGTGTCTACTTGAAATTATTTTTTGCAAGTTTTTAACTTGATAAATAATTTATTTAAGAGTTTTATTTATGATAAAATTCCTTTTTTGTGTTTAACTGTTTTACAAGAAACAAAACTCGTTTTATAAGTAAAAACCTAAACCTAACTTTATTTGCAAGTTAATTTTCCTATAAATACAACTCGAAAATCTCTTTTCAAAACACACAAGCAGCGACCATCTCTAGGTCTTTTCTTCATCTTCTTGCTTTTATTTTCGTGCGGCGTTTTACTTCCATCCCCGTTGCTGAGTTTAAGAGTGGGTAACTTGTAATACATGTTTCGACCCATGCCCATGCGCGTGTACCAAGCACCAATTCCGTGTCTACTTGAAATTATTTTTTGCAAGTTTTTAACTTGATAAATAGTTTATTTAAGAGTTTTATTTATGGAAAATTTCCTTTTTTGTGTTTAACTGTTTTACAAGAAACAAAACTCGTTTTATAAGAAAAAACCTAAACCTAACTTGATTTGCAAGTTAATTTTCCTATAAATACAACTCGAAAATCTCTTTTCAAAACACACAAGCATCGCCAATCTCTAGGTCTTTTCTTCATCTTCTTGCTTTTATTTTCGTGCGGCGTTTTACTTCCATCCCCGTTGCAGAGTTTAAGAGTAGGTGACTTGTAATACATGTTTCGACCCATGCCCATGCGCGTGTACCAAGCACCAATTCCGTGTCTACTTGAAATTATTTTTTGCAAGATTTTAACTTGATAAATAATTTATTTAAGAGTTTTATTTATGGAAAAATTCCTTTTTTGTGTTTAACTGTTTTACAAGAAAAAAAACTCGCTTTATAAGAAAAAACCTAAACCTAACTTGATTTGCAAGTTAATTTTCCTATAAATACAACTCGAAAATATCTTTTTAAAACACACAAGCAGCGACCATCTCTAGGCCTTTTCTTCATCTTTTTACTTTTATTTTCGTGCGGCGTTTTACTTCCATCCCCGTTGCTGAGTTTAAGAGTGGGTAACTTGTAATACATGTTTCGACCCATTCCCATGCGCGTGTACCAAGCACCAATTCCGTGTCTACTTGAAATTATTTTTTGCAAGTTTTTAACTTGATAAATAATTTATTTAAGAGTTTTATTTATGGAAAAATTCTTTTATGTGTTTAACTGTTTTACAAGAAACAAAACTCGTTTTATAAGAAAAAACCTAAACCTAACTTGATTTATAAGTTAATTTTCCTATAAATACAACTCGAAAATCTCTTTTCAAAACACACAAGCAGCGACCATCTCTAGGTCTTTTCTTCATCTTCTTGCTTTTATTTTCGTGCGGCGTTTTACTTTCATCCCCGTTGCTGAGTTTAAGAGTGGGTAACTTGTAATACATATTTCGACCCATGCCCATGCGCGTGTACCAAGCACCAATTCCGTGTCTACTTGAAATTATTTTTTGCAGGTTTTTAACTTGATAAATAATTTACTTAAGAGTTTTATTTATGGAAAAATTCCTTTTTTGTGTTTAACTGTTTTACAAGAAACAAAACTCGTTTTATAAGAAAAAACCTAAACCTAACTTGATTTGCAAGTTAATTTTCCTATAAATACAACTCGAAAATCTCTTTTCAAAACACCCAAGCAGCGACCATCTCTAGGTCTTTTCTTCATCTTCTTGCTTTTATTTTCGTGCGGCGTTTTACTTCCATCCCCGTTGCTGAGTTTAAGAGTGGGTAACTTGTAATACATGTTTCGACCCATGCCCATGCGCGTGTACCAAGCACCAATTCCGTGTCTACTTGAAATTATTTTTTGCAAGTTTTTAACTTGATAAATAATTTACTTAAGATTTTTATTTATGGAAAAATTCCTTTTTTGTGTTTAACTGTTTTACAAGAAACAAAACTCGTTTTATAAGAAAAAACCTAAACCTAACTTGATTTGCAAGTTAATTTTCCTATAAATACAACTCGAAAATCTCTTTTCAAAACACCCAAGCAGCGACCATCTCTAGGTCTTTTCTTCATCTTCTTGCTTTTATTTTCGTGCGGCATTTTACTTCCATCTCCGTTGCTGAGTTTAAGAGTGGGTAACTTGCAATACATGTTTCGACCCATGCCCATGCGCGTGTACCGAGCACCAATTCCGTGTCTACTTGAAATTATTTTTTGCAAGTTTTAACATGATAAATAATTTATTTAAGAGTTTTATTTATGGAAAAATTCCTTTTTTGTGTTTAACTGTTTTACAAGAAACAAAACTCGTTTTATAAGAAAAAACCTAAACCTAACTTGATTTGCAAGTTAATTTTCCTATAAATACAACTCGAAAATCTCTTTTCAAAACACAGAAGCAGCGACCATCTCTAAGTCTTTTCTTCATCTTCTTGCTTTTATTTTCGTGCGGCGTTTTACTTTCATCCCCGTTGCTGAGTTTAAGAGTGGGTAACTTGTAATACATGTTTCGACCCATGCCCATGCGCGTGTACCCAGCACCAATTCCGTGTCTACTTGAAATTATTTTTTGCTAGTTTTTAACTTGATAAATAATTTATTTAAGAGTTTTATTTATGGAAAAATTCCTTTTTTGTGTTTAACTGTTTTACAAGAAACAAAACTCGTTTTATAAGAAAAAACCTAAACCTAACTTGATTTGCAAGTTAATTTTCCTATAAATACAACTCGAAAATCTCTTTTCAAAACACACAAGCAGCGACCATCTCTAGGTCTTTTCTTCATCTTCTTGCTTTTATTTTCGTGCGGCGTTTTACTTCCATCCCCGTTGCTGAGTTTAAGAGTGGGTAACTTGTACTACATGTTTCGACCCATGCCCATGCGCGTGTACCAAGCACCAATTCCGTGTCTACTTGAAATTATTTTTCCAAGTTTTTAACTTGATAAATAATTTATTTAAGAGTTTTATTTATGGAAAAATTCCTTTTTTGTGTTTAACTGTTTTACAAGAAACAAAACTCGTTTTATAAGAAAAAACCTAAACCTAACTTGATTTGCAAGTTAATTTTCCTATAAATACAACTCGAAAATCTCTTTTCAAAACACACAAGCAGCGACCATCTCTAGGTCTTTTCTTCATCATCTTGCTTTTATTTTCGTGCGGCGTTTTACTTCCATCCCCATTGCTGATTTTAAGAGTGGGTAACTTGTAATACATGTTTCGACCTATGCCCATGCGCGTGTACCAAGCACCAATTCCGTGTCTACTTGAAATTATTTTTTGCAAGTTTTTAACTTGATAAATAATTTATTTAAGAGTTTTATTTATGGAAAAATTCCTTTTTTGTGTTTAACTGTTTTACAAGAAATAAAACTCGTTTTATAATAAAAAACCTAAGCCTAACTTGATTTGCAAGTTAATTTTCCTATAAATACAACTCGAAAATCTCTTTTCAAAACACACAAGCAGCGACCATCTCTAGGTCTTTTCTTCATCTTCTTGCTTTTATTTTCGTGCGGCGTTTTACTTCCATCCCCGTTGCTGAGTTTAAGAGTGGGTAACTTGTAATACATGTTTCGACCCATGCCCATGCGCGTGTACCAAGCACCAATTCCGTGTCTACTTGAAATTATTTTTTGCAAGTTTTTAACTTGATATATAATTTATTTAAGAGTTTTATTTATGGAAAAATTCTTTTTTTGTGTTTAACTGCTTTACAAGAAACAAAACTCGTTTTATAAGAAAAAACCTAAACCTAACTTGATTTGCAAGTTAATTTTCCTATAAATACAACTCGAAAATCTCTTTTCAAAACACACAAGCAGCGACCATCTCTAGGTCTTTTCTTCATCTTCTTGCTTTTATTTTCGTGCGGCGTTTTACTTCCATCCCCGTTGCTGAGTTTAAGAGTGGGTAACTTGTAATACATGTTTCGACCCATGCCCATGCGCGTGTACCAAGCACCAATTCCATGTCTACTTGAAATTATTTTCTGCAAGTTTTTAACTTGATAAATAATTTAATTAAGAGTTTATTTTATGGAAAAATCCTTTTTTGTGTTTAACTGTTTTACAAGAAACAAAACTCGTATTATAAGAAAAACCTAAACTTAACTTGATTTACATGTTAATTTTCCTATAAATACAACTCGAAAATCTCTTTTCAATACACACAAGCAGCGACCATCTCTAGGTCTTTTCTTCATCTTCTTTCTTTTATTTTCGTGCGGCGTTTTATTTCTATCCCCGTTGCTGAGTTTAAGAGTGGGTAACTTGTAATACATGTTTCGACCCATGCCCATGCGCGTGTACCAAGCACCAATTTCGTGTCTACTTGAAATTATTTTTTGCAAGTTTTTAACTTGATAAATAATTTATTTAAGAGTTTTATTTATGGAAAAATTCCTTTTTTGTGTTTAACTGTTTTACAAGAAACAAAACTCGTTTTATAAGAAAAAACCTAAACCTAACTTGATTTGCAAGTTAATTTTCCTATAAATACAACTCGAAAATCTTTTTTCAAAACACACAAGCAGCGACCATCTCTAGGTATTTTCTTCATCTTCTTGCTTTTATTTTCGTGCGGCGTTTTACTTCCATCCCCGTTGCTGAGTTTAAGAGTGGGTAACTTGTAATACATGTTTCGACCCATGCCCATGCGCGTGTACCAAGCACCAATTCCGTGTCTACTTGAAATTATTTTTTGCAAGTTTTTAACTTGATAAATAATTTATTTAAGAGTTTTAATCATGGAAAAATTCCTTTTTTGTGTTTAACTGTTTTACAAGAAACAAAACTCGTTTTATAAGAAAAAACCTAAACCTAACTTGATTTGCAAGTTAATTTTCCTATAAATACAACTCGAAATTCTGTTTTCAAAACACACAAGCAGCGACCATCTCTAGGTCTTTTCTTCATCTTCTTGCTTTTATTTTCGTGGGGCATTTTACTTCCATCCCCGTTGCTGAGTTTAAGAGTGGGTAACTTGTAATACATGTTTCGACCCATGCCCATGCGCGTGTACCAAGCACCAATTCCGTGTTTACTTGAAATTATTTTTTGCAAGTTTTTAACTTGATAAATAATTTAATTATGGAAAATTCCTTTTTTGTGTTTAACTGTTTTACAAGAAACAAAACTCGTTTTATAAGAAAAAACTTAAACCTAACTTGATTTGCAAGTTAATTTTCCTATAAATACAACTCGAAAATCTCTTTTCAAAACACACAAGCAGCGACCATCTCTAGGTCTTTTCTTCATCTTCTTTCTTTTATTTTCGTGCGGCGTTTTACTTCCATCCCCGTTGCTGAGTTTAAGAGTGGGTAACTTGTAATACATGTTTCGACCCATGACCATGCGCGTGTACCAAGCACCAATTCCGTGTCTACTTGAAATTATTTTTTGCAAGTTTTTAACTTGATAAATAATTTATTTAAGAGTTTTATTCATGGAAAAATTCCTTTTTTGTGCTTAACTGTTTATAAGAAACAAAACTCGTTTTATAAGAAAAAACCTAAACCTAACTTGATTTGCAAGTTAATTTTCCTATAAATACAACTCGAAAATGTCTTTTCAAAACACACAAGCAGCGACCATCTCTAGGTCTTTTCTTCATCTTCTTGCTTTTATTTTCGTGCGGCGTTTTACTTCCATCCCCGTTGCTGAGTTTAAGAGTGGGTAACTTGTAATACATGTTTCGACCCATGCCCATGCGCGTGTACCAAGCACCAATTCCGTGTCTACTTGAAATTATTTTTTGCAAGTTTTTAACTTGATAAATAATTTATTTAAGAGTTTTATTTATGATAAAATTCCTTTTTTGTGTTTAACTGTTTTACAAGAAACAAAACTCGTTTTATAAGAAAAAACCTAAACCTAACTTGATTTGCAAGTTAATTTTCCTATAAATACAACTCGAAAATCTCTTTTCAAAACACACAAGCAGCGACCATCTCTAGGTCTTTTCTTCATCTTCTTTCTTTTATTTTCGTGCGGCGTTTTACTTCCATCCCCGTTGCTGAGTTTAAGAGTGGGTAACTTGTAATACATGTTTCGACCCATGCCCATGCGCGTGTACCGAGCACCAATTCCGTGTCTACTTGAAATTATTTTTTGCAAGTTTTTAACTTGATAAATAATTTATTTAAGAGTTTTATTTATGGAAAAATTCCTTTTTTGTGTTTAACTGTTTTACAAGAAACAAAACTCGTTTAATAAGAAAAAACCTAAACCTAACTTGATTTGCAAGTTAATTTTCCTATAAATACAACTCGAAAATCTCTTTTCAAAACACACAAGAAGCGACCATCTCTAGATCTTTTCTTCATCTTCTTGCTTTTATTTTCGTGCGGCGTTTTACTTTCATCCCCGTTGCTGAGTTTAAGAGTCGGTAACTTGTAATACATGTTTCGACCCATGCCCATGCGCGTGTACCCAGCACCAATTCCGTGTCTACTTGAAATTTGTTTTTGCTAGTTTTTAACTTGATAAATAATTTATTTAAGAGTTTTATTTATGGAAAAATTCCTTTTTTGTGTTTAACTGTTTTACAAGAAACGAAACTCGTTTTATAAGAAAAAACCTAAACCTAACTTGATTTGCAAGTTAATTTTCCTATAAATACAACTCGAAAATCTCTTTTCAAAACACACAAGCAGCGACCATCTCTAGGTCTTTTCTTCATCTTCTTGCTTTTATTTTCGTGCGGCGTTTTACTTCCATCCCCGTTGCTAAGTTTAAGAGTGGGTAACTTGTAATACATGTTTCGACCCATGCCCATGCGCGTGTACCAAGCACCAATTCCGTGTCTACTTGAAATTATTTTTTGCAAGTTTTTAACTTGATAAATAATTTATTTAAGAGTTTTATTTATGGAAAAATTCCTTTTTTGTGTTTAACTGTTTTACAAGAAACAAAACTCGTTTTATAATAAAAAACCTAAACCTAACTTGATTTGCAAGTTAATTTTCCTATAAATACAACTCGAAAATCTCTTTTCAATACACACAAGCAGCGACCATCTCTAGGTCTTTTCTTCATCTTCTTGCTTTTATTTTCGTGCGGCGTTTTACGTCCATCCCCGTTGCTGACTTTAAGAGTGGGTAACTTGTAATACATGTTTCGACCCATGCCCATGCGCGTGTACCAAGCACCAATTCCATGTCTACTTGAAATTATTTTCTGCAAGTTTTTAACTTGATAAATAATTTAATTAAGAGTTTATTTTATGGAAAAATCCTTTTTTGTGTTTAACTGTTTTACAAGAAACAAAACTCGTATTATAAGAAAAACCTAAACTTAACTTGATTTACATGTTAATTTTCCTATAAATACAACTCGAAAATCTCTTTTCAATACACACAAGCAGCGACCATCTCTAGGTCTTTTCTTCATCTTCTTTCTTTTATTTTCGTGCGGCGTTTTATTTCTATCCCCGTTGCTGAGTTTAAGAGTGGGTAACTTGTAATACATGTTTCGACCCATGCCCATGCGCGTGTACCAAGCACCAATTTCGTGTCTACTTGAAATTATTTTTTGCAAGTTTTTAACTTGATAAATAATTTATTTAAGAGTTTTATTTATGGAAAAATTCCTTTTTTGTGTTTAACTGTTTTACAAGAAACAAAACTCGTTTTATAAGAAAAAACCTAAACCTAACTTGATTTGCAAGTTAATTTTCCTATAAATACAACTCGAAAATCTTTTTTCAAAACACACAAGCAGCGACCATCTCTAGGTATTTTCTTCATCTTCTTGCTTTTATTTTCGTGCGGCGTTTTACTTCCATCCCCGTTGCTGAGTTTAAGAGTGGGTAACTTGTAATACATGTTTCGACCCATGCCCATGCGCGTGTACCAAGCACCAATTCCGTGTCTACTTGAAATTATTTTTTGCAAGTTTTTAACTTGATAAATAATTTATTTAAGAGTTTTAATCATGGAAAAATTCCTTTTTTGTGTTTAACTGTTTTACAAGAAACAAAACTCGTTTTATAAGAAAAAACCTAAACCTAACTTGATTTGCAAGTTAATTTTCCTATAAATACAACTCGAAATTCTGTTTTCAAAACACACAAGCAGCGACCATCTCTAGGTCTTTTCTTCATCTTCTTGCTTTTATTTTCGTGGGGCATTTTACTTCCATCCCCGTTGCTGAGTTTAAGAGTGGGTAACTTGTAATACATGTTTCGACCCATGCCCATGCGCGTGTACCAAGCACCAATTCCGTGTTTACTTGAAATTATTTTTTGCAAGTTTTTAACTTGATAAATAATTTAATTATGGAAAATTCCTTTTTTGTGTTTAACTGTTTTACAAGAAACAAAACTCGTTTTATAAGAAAAAACTTAAACCTAACTTGATTTGCAAGTTAATTTTCCTATAAATACAACTCGAAAATCTCTTTTCAAAACACACAAGCAGCGACCATCTCTAGGTCTTTTCTTCATCTTCTTTCTTTTATTTTCGTGCGGCGTTTTACTTCCATCCCCGTTGCTGAGTTTAAGAGTGGGTAACTTGTAATACATGTTTCGACCCATGACCATGCGCGTGTACCAAGCACCAATTCCGTGTCTACTTGAAATTATTTTTTGCAAGTTTTTAACTTGATAAATAATTTATTTAAGAGTTTTATTCATGGAAAAATTCCTTTTTTGTGCTTAACTGTTTATAAGAAACAAAACTCGTTTTATAAGAAAAAACCTAAACCTAACTTGATTTGCAAGTTAATTTTCCTATAAATACAACTCGAAAATGTCTTTTCAAAACACACAAGCAGCGACCATCTCTAGGTCTTTTCTTCATCTTCTTGCTTTTATTTTCGTGCGGCGTTTTACTTCCATCCCCGTTGCTGAGTTTAAGAGTGGGTAACTTGTAATACATGTTTCGACCCATGCCCATGCGCGTGTACCAAGCACCAATTCCGTGTCTTGAAATTATTTTCCAAGTTTTTAACTTGATAAATAATTTATTTAAGAGTTTTATTTATGGAAAAATTCCTTTTTTGTGTTTAACTGTTTTACAAGAAACAAAACGTTTATAAGAAAAAACCTAAACCTAACTTGATTTGCAAGTTAATTTTCCTATAAATACAACTCGAAAATCTCTTTTCAAACACACAAGCAGCGACCATCTCTAGGTCTTTTCTTCATCTTCTTGCTTTTATTTTCGTGCGGCGTTTTACTTCCATCCCCGTTGCTGAGTTTAAGAGTGGGTAACTTGTAATACATGTTTCGACCCATGCCCATGCGCGTGTACCGAGCACCAATTCCGTGTCTACTTGAAATTATTTTTTGCAAGTTTTTAACTTGATAAATAATTTATTTAAGAGTTTTATTTATGGAAAAATTCCTTTTTTGTGTTTAACTGTTTTACAAGAAACAAAACTCGTTTAATAAGAAAAAACCTAAACCTAACTTGATTTGCAAGTTAATTTTCCTATAAATACAACTCGAAATCTCTTTTCAAAACACACAGAAGCGACCATCTCTAGATCTTTTCTTCATCTTCTTGCTTTTATTTTCGTGCGGCGTTTTACTTTCATCCCCGTTGCTGAGTTTAAGAGTCGGTAACTTGTAATACATGTTTCGACCCATGCCCATGCGCGTGTACCAAGCACCAATTCCATGTCTACTTGAAATTATTTTCTGCAAGTTTTTAACTTGATAAATAATTTAATTAAGAGTTTATTTTATGGAAAAATCCTTTTTTGTGTTTAACTGTTTTACAAGAAACAAAACTCGTTTTATAAGAAAAAACCTAAACCTAACTTGATTTACATGTTAATTTTCCTATAAATACAACTCGAAAATCTCTTTTCAATACACACAAGCAGCGACCGTCTCTAGGTCTTTTCTTCATCTTCTTGCTTTTATTTTCGTGCGGCGTTTTATTTCTATCCCCGTTGCTGAGTTTAAGAGTGGGTAACTTGTAATACATGTTTCGACCCATGCCCATGCGCGTGTACCAAGCACCAATTCCGTGTCTACTTGAAATTATTTTTTGCAAGTTTTTAACTTGATAAATAATTTATTTAAGAGTTTTATTTATGGAAAAATTCCTTTTTTGTGTTTAACTGTTTTACAAGAAACAAAACTCGTTTTATAAGAAAAAACCTAAACCTAACTTGATTTGCAAGTTAATTTTCCTATAAATACAACTCGAAAATCTCTTTTCAAAACACACAAGCAGCGACCATCTCTAGGTCTTTTCTTCATCTTCTTGCTTTTATTTTCGTGCGGCGTTTTACTTCCATCCCCGTTGGTGAGTTTAAGAGTGGGTAACTTGTAATACATGTTTCGACCCATGCCCATGCGCGTGTACCGAGCACCAATTCCGTGTCTACTTGAAATTATTTTTTGCAAGTTTTTAACTTGATAAATAATTTATTTAAGAGTTTTATTTATGGAAAAATTCCTTTTTTGTGTTTAACTGTTTTACAAGAAACAAAACTCGTTTTATAAGAAAAAACCTAAACCTAACTTGATTTGCAAGTTAATTTTCCTATAAATACAACTCGAAAATCTCTTTTCAAAACACACAAGCAGCGACCATCTCTAGGTCTTTTCTTCATCTTTTTGCTTTTATTTTCGTGCGGCGTTTTACTTCCATCCCCGTTGCTGAGTTTAAGAGTGGGTAACTTGTATTGTGCTAATACAAGTTATATCGGGCAGTCTTATCCTGGACACATCTTCGCACGTTGGGGTTTAGCATTACTTTAGAGTATACCCGCGAACTAATGTGTTAAGGACAGCTTGTTGAACCTGTGATTCTGCCCTCATCAATTTGTTCGTGGTAGAGTTGTTTGATACGGTTCTTTATATTTATTGTTTGATACATCTGACGTTTCTTATATTGTTGCAAGACTCCAACAGTGATGACTGAGCATACTGTGTTAATTAGATGGCGTGTCTGATTGATTTGAGCATACGGTGTCAAATATGAAAAAACGGAAGGAGTGTCGCCTCATTCACCCCTAAACAAAGAAGCAAAATGAGGCACCTCGTGCAAGCACCGCTGCAAGTTGAAATTCCTTGGCTTTTCTCTGTTCTAAGAAAGGGTCAAGCTGGTTTTTGTCAATAAGAGTGAGTCAGTGACTACGAAGGTTAGAGGTTCTCTAAGCAAACAAGTCAGAATTAGTGGCGTTTACCTTAATTACTATCTCATCACCACTCTAGCAATGCATCTCTCCAATTTAAGTTACCATCTGGAAGTTATTTATCTTGCTTCTTGAAGTGGGTTTTACTGATTTTTGCAGAAGATCTGCATGTATATTTTTTTTTCGTTGCTTCTTCAACTTCGAATTCAAATGTCATTTTCGTTCATTACTCGGTTTCATTATTCATTAAGATTGAGCAAGTGGTGAATCTCTCACCCACAAATCCATATCAAATTAAGTGGAATTCTTTTCATTATGTTATCCCAAGATAAACTATCCCTTTGAAAAACCATATCTTCAAAACCCAAAGAAAAAAAAAACGACACAGACTTTCTCCCCTTCGTTCCATTCTTCAAACCATCAAACACCAGATAGAGATACAAACATTACCCTGGGTTTCAAATTTCAATACAATGCTCAGACTCTCGTCGCTGAAACACTTATTCATGTTATCAATGGCATTAAATAGAAGCTTTATTGTTAAGTAGACTGCTTGACGAAAAAGGTAGTTTAAGATTCAAGCTACAAGAAGATAAAAAATCCAAAAAAAAAATTAACAAAAAAAGGAGGAAATCATATTGTCTTGTTCGGGATACTGGAGACAACACATCTCCTGCTGCACTGGCTGGGGATATTGAAGTGAAGGAGGTGATGCAACCAGATTCTGCAATCCTTAATCTTGATTATGGTGATCAAATTATGTATGAGCAGTTCTAGAAAATAAGTAGAAGAGAAAGCTACAATTGTTATACCTGCATGGCAATCATGGATTTATTTGTCTTGGTTCCTGGAGCCAGAGTTTGCAGGCGAGGTCCGAAGGCTACACAAACTGGTCGGCAATGCCAATACAGATAACCGACACATTTTCGTAGGGACTGGATCCAGCCATCTCTATATGGCTTCCCTTTATGCTCTTGCGCCTATTGATACATCGAAACAACCAATCACTGTGGTCTCGGCTGCTTCATTCTACTCCTCATATCCTCTTATGACAGATTTTCTGAAGTCAGGATTGTATAAATGGGGAGGTGATGCTTATACGTTCAACGGAGAGGAACCTTGTATAAACGGAGAGGTGATGCTTATACTTCCCCAAACAACTCTGATGATTTCACCCGAAAACCGGTCGTTAACGGAATTGGTGGTATGTTGGTTCATGATCTCGCATACTATTGGCCACAGTATACTCCGGTAACAGCCAGTTAGACCATGAGCTAATGTTGTTGACCGTTTCCAAAAGCACTGGACATGCAGGGACACGTATTGGGTGGGCATTGGTGAAGGAAAAATACATCGCTCAATGTCAGCAAACGAGTAAAGGCAGAAAACTTTTACCAATGTCAGCAAATGAGTAAACGCAGAACAAGAGGGCTTTTGCTTGGGTCAGCTTAAAAGGGCTTGTAAACACCCATAAATTATCATAGGATAATGTGGAGACTAATCTCAATGCACAATACCATTCTCTGGAATACTTTGACTTTCTATTGGAGGATTCCCTCCTTTTATATGTAAAGCCTAAGTGCCATACACGTGTACTCCACTATCTTTCTTGGTAAGTCCGTACACATGTACTATTACAGCTGGGATTATCTAGGCACCCACTGGTTATCTTTCTTGGGGCAGCCCGCCTCTGGGGAAGTTTACTCGTATTGCAACCCCGTCCACGGCGATCTCGGCTTCACCAATAGTGACCCCGGCAATTGTTAATGGCAATAACGGGTCACACTCGGGGTTCCCTATCATTGTCTTCGGGTTTGGTCAAATTCCCATGTTTACATTACCCCCTGACTGTGTTGGCCAGGCTTACAGACTTGGCAATCAGTCATAGCTTGTATTCGGAACGTGTCTTCTGGTTGTCTCTTCGGCATGCCTTCTCGTTTACTTGAAGCTCCTGTTGGTCATGATTTAGGATCTTATTCTCTCGGAGCATCTTCTTCTTGACTTTATTGTTGATAGCTTCGGATATACATCAGCCGAAGCCCCCATGTACGAGCTCTTGATCTGGTCGCTTGGTTTGAAGTCGCTTCGGGTTATCATTTTGTGATGTGCTTCCATTTAGATGATGACTTCGGTTTTACTCGTTATATTCCTTATGCTTTCTACTTAGCATCAGCCCCCAGATTGGCGTCTCATCATGTAGAATTCGTGTGATCCGAAGTGATGTCGTTGACGTTGGCCCCCTCATCTCATCATTGAGTAAGTTGTATTGATGCCGGTGAAAGTGAGGATGGTTGTCGAAGTTGGAGACGTTATTAAGACATTCACATAAGAACAATAATAAACTGGGTAGCTTTGTGTTTTCTTCCAATCCGATGCAGTCTTGTATGCGAGAGTTGTAAGCCCCGATCAGACAACAGAGGAAGTGGTTTTTCACTTGGTTTGTTCCTCTTATTTCTCCCCCCTCTCTTTTTCTTTCGGACTCAGTAACTTGTCTCATGCGATCAATTGACCCTCCAAAATACCACGGCTTTATCAATCAAAGACTTGTTGTGTTTTAGTCCCTTATCAATCAAAGATGTTGTACCTTTCTCGGCTGTTGTTCATGCTTCCGGTGGTATTTGACCGTTTTGATGGCAACATGCTGTTGGAGAAAATGAGTTTTAATTAAAAAGATTTTATGGTCTTGGTATGGTTTGATCTAATGACCTAAGGGTCTAAGGATACTCACTCATTTTTGGGTGAATGAAGTGGAACCTTTAGTCCCACATTGTGGAAAACTAAAGAGGAGCTCCACTATATAATCATACACTTATGTATGAATTGTAAAACGTGGGTGGAGCGGGTGGGCAAAAATACATATTTTGACCCATGCGATATACGCGTATACCATGCACCAAGTCCCTTTCCTATTCGGATTTACTTTTTGGAGAATTTTTTCTTTAGGAATTTAATTCCAAAATTATTTTTTAAGAGTTTTATTTGTGGGAAATTCCTTTTACGAGTTTTACTTGTTTTTGAAGAAAACAAAAAAAACCTAACTTGATTTGCAAGTATCTCATCCTATAAATATGACTTGAAATTCTGTTTTTTAAAAACACACAAGCAGCGACTATCTCTAGGTCTACTTTTCTTCTTCTTCTTCTTATATTTTGTGCGGCGTTTTGCTTCCATCCCTGTTGCTGAGTTCAAGAGTGGGTAACTTGCGTTGTGCTAACTCAAGTTATATCGGGCAGTCTTATCCTGGACACATCTTCGCACGTTGGGGTTTAGCATTACTTCAGAGTATACCTGCGAACTAATGTGTTAAGGACAGCTTGTTGAACCTGTGATTCTGCCCTCATCAATTTGTTCGTGGTAGAGTTGTTTGATACTGTTCTTTATATTATTGTTTGATACATCTGACGTTTCTTCAATTGTTGCAAGATTCCAACACATGCATGCTGTGGCATGTTTGTATGGTTTAATAGTGACGAGGGGCGCGCTGTGGAGGCTGGCTTCTGTCGTTCTTTTTCTTTGTTCTATTGGTATCATTAGAGATACTCCCATCCCTTTTCTGTTAAGTAAGAATGATCCGGTTCCTATCAACCGAAGCCCCCATTCTTACTTCTTCTTTCTTGTTATCTTTGGGATAGTTACATTATCTGCCTCCTATTTGCTTGAACCCCGATATCTTCTCAAAATGATGTAGTATAGCTTACATGATCCACTCTTATATCATATCAGTTCTCTTCCCCCCTCTATTCCTTTATTTCGGATTTTAGCTGTTATCATTAGAGTTCAGTTTTCATGATTTGTTTGGATTTCGTATGATGGGTATATGCCGGTTTCCTTGTGCTGCTAGATATGGTCTTCAAAGTGTAATCGTGTTGATGCTGGTTTTGTCCCCTTTTTAATGAGCTGGTGATGATCTCGTAAAGGTGATTCTGGATACTTCCTTGGCTTGTTCTTTATCGTTTACTTCCTTGTTTCCTCCTTTATGTCCTTCCCCCTCTTTTCTTTTCGGGTTCAATGACTTGTTACTTATTCGTGTTAGATTCGAAACATACTCTTTTGATCGTGATACATCCATTAGCTTGCATTCTCTGATTGCTGGTACCTTGCTTTATTTGCAAGGATCTTGCATATTGACTGTGGGTTGTTAGTCTTCGTGAAGAGGGGAAATCTGTGTGGCATTATCTCAGGATGAGTGCCAACTAGTTTGAACATTCTTCACTTCTTGTCATCGTTTTTAGGCTTCCTATGCGTCCCGCGGCCCCGGCTTGCAATTACTCTTTCTTATAGTTGTTGTAGTTGAGTCCCCTATAGTTCTGTGACTTGTGAACTTCGTATTGCTCTTTCGGAGATTTTATACCTTCTTCGGCTGTCTGCATTTGTTGTGTCGTCTTTATTGAAAGTATCGTCTTTATTCGATGTCAATCTCATGATTTCTTGAACCCGTATTGCTCCCGGGATTTTGTACCTTCCTCGGTTGAGATCACTTGGGCTTTATTCTGTGTTGGATTTCGAGAATACTGTGATCATTTGTGACGCATTCGTTTGCTTGCATTTTTGATTCCTCGGTTGTTCTCCGATCTCACCGTGTTTTTTTTGTATTGTATCTGTTTCCTTATTGACTTGGCGGTAGCAGTCTCTTCGGATGACAGTGGGAAGATGAGTTAATGGTAGACGCAGATTTTGATGACGATGGTCATCGTTACTACCTTTGAAGATGGGAGCCGGGGGTAGTAGCTATTGTCTGATAGTTATTGGGAACGCAGATGTTGTCTGATGTTTGTATGAGCCAAATTCTGGCTTATATTGTTGGATTCAAGTCCATTTTTTTTCGAATTTGGCCTCAAGGCTTACACCCCTTCTAAACCCAAGTCATATCCGATGTTTTATGAACTTTTGTAGACTAGTTCACATCTTTTGTATGAGCTTGGTCTCGGTGTATGTTATCGGATTTAAATCCTCAATAGCTGCTCACATCTTTTGCATGAGCTTGGTGTATGTTATCGGATTCAAATCCTCAATAGCTGCTCATATCTTTTGTATGAGCTTGGTCTTGGTGTATGTTATCGGATTTAAATCCTCAAAAGTGTAAAAAGATTATGCGTCTTTACGACGATTCAGCGTACCCTTGAAAGGAGTAAGAGGAAGAGATTGATACAGCTGTGTATCATTATTTGTTTTTGTATTAGAGGCTTACCCAAATCTGGTGTATCAAGTTGACTCTTCTCGTCCCATAAGAGTTGGATTTGCCATTAGTTCTCAATGACTAAGTGTTAAGGTTGTGTATGGACGTGTCTGTTTCTCAAGCCGTCTTTGCATCCATCTCGAGACATTTGGTTCTTGTCAACTGGAATGTCCGAAGTCACTTGTCTTGATGTTTACAATAGGGCCTCTTATTCGTTGGTCGTTGAATAAGAGTGAACTTCTTAACTTGTATCCGAGATACCAAGTTTTGCGTGTTGGGTCCATTATTTGTGTTGATGCTTGTAAGGAAAGATGGAGAACCCGAGTAAGCTACTACTACCGTTCATATTGGTGTCATCGGGCTTGTCTTTCACGGACTCCCTGTTCATCATTTCCATCATCTTTTTTCCGTTTCAAGCTTCCATGTTGGTGCAACTAAGTAAGGGTGGAAATTTTGCAGATAGCGGATAATTTGACTGACACTTCATCCACTCATGGCCAGACAGCAACACACGTTGACAAAGGAGTTTCTTTTGTTTATTCCAAGTGCCCCAGGCACGAAATGAGATGGCTGCAACCAGTATTGGTTATGGCAGTAATGGGTTTATCTTGGCAGCGACGAGACAAGGGTTTTCGGTACTGGATTTGATTGAGACTCGTTTATGCAGTGGCCTAGGTTTGAGATGGGTTTCGAGTTTCGTTCTTACATTCAATGGCAAGGAGTTGGTATCGCTGCCATGGTTGCTTTGTTTGAGCTCGAGTAGATAGTTGAGCCGTTGATACAGGAAGAGAATATGAAGATACTGTTTGCTAGATTGGTTGGAGTTGAACTGTTGAGGTGCTGTGACAAGGAAGAAATATTGCAGGCAGCGACGTCGATGCAGTTTGAGGGTTTGGTTAGGAAGTTGAAAGTGGCTGTGGTCTATTGAGACGGTGGTGGTTAGATTGAAGACGTGAATGAGAATAAATCGGAACTACTAATTTGATTGTATTTGCAGCAAAGCACGTTGGTGGTTGTTGGTACATATTTTGGGGGTATTGTATGACGACAACCAACAGCAGTTCTTCATGGATTTCTGATTATTTTTATTTTTTTTGTGAAGGGAAATGATTGCGGTTGATGTAGGTGTTTATGTTGGCTGGATTCGAGGAGAAGAATGGGTTAGAGCAGTGTAAAAGAAACACAGGACTGTTGCTGCCATGTCCACATCTGTTCATCATTTCCATCCTCTTTTCTTTTACAACTTCAAATTTTGCAGATAGTGGATCTGAGTACGAACAGCCATGGAACCCCAAGTAGTTGGTGCACCGGAAACAAAGGGCGTCTTCGGGTTTAATGTTGATGATGCCTTCTATTGACTAGGGCAGTTGATAGTGGGAAGTAGTGGTGACTTCGGATGACGATGGTGCTATTTAGTTGGAGCCAGTTTTGTGGTGTCATCGGTATGTTGTCACCCGGGGTTGCTATCACATTGAAGATATTGAGCAAGATGATTTTGCTGGCAATGGTCATATTAATTTTTCCTTTTTCGTTTCTTCAACACTAGTTATGCCTTTGGAGCTTCATTGCATGTGGAAATTGCTCCTCATCCCCTTTTCGGTTCTTCTCTACTCAACCAGAGTCGAATGTCTTATATCAGTAGTGGCGTCCTCGGATGGCAGTGGAATGGTGCTTTCGGGTGGAGTGGATACGGAGGTGAAGATAGATTAAGCTATTTAGTTCCGGGCTCGGGTTGGTGAGGTCTTCAGGTAAGAATAGAGGATCTTGCTCAATGTTACGGTGGAGGGACATGAAAGGTTGGTGAGGTCTTCAGGTAAGAATAGAGGATCTTGCTCAATGTTACGGTGGAGGGACATGAAATTGTTGCCGATGGTGCTATTCGACAAGTATCATTACTTCTCTATCAACTGTTGCCGATCTGGTATTGACAAAGGGAATCAACAAGCAAAGAAATTTCTGGTGGTGTTTCGGTGTAAGCAGAGATTGAGAAGATGGTGGTGATGGGCTTTTAGATTTTGGAGAAATTAGGGTTCATATTGATGTTGAAGGTTTTTTGCTGAGAAGATTGTGACGGTGATCTTGAGTAAGGTATTACATAGAGGGGTTTTTAATCTGAGTGAGTATTGGAGATTGTAATACATGATTGATTGATTAGGGTTTGGTGTAAAGAGATTTTGCGATCCGTTACTAGAATGAGGAGTATTGAAGACGGTGGTGGAGATCTAGCAGTGTCCGATAGAGTGGACGAGGTGGAGATAACTTGTGTTGTTTTTGCGGACGAGATATTTTCCGGGGTAGTGATGGGTCTGATACTGGTATTGAAGATTAGTCGCCAGTGAAGTCGCCCAATGTAAACACCCATAGGGTAACGTGAAGACTAATCCCAATATACAATACCATTCTCTGGAATACTCGGACTTTTTCTGGGAGGATTCCCTCCTTTTATATGCAAAGCCTGACATGTAAGTGCCGTACACGTGTACTCCACTATCTTTCTTAGTAAGTCTCCTAATATTAGCGGTATACATGTACTATTATAGCTGGGATTATCTAGGCACCCACTGGTTATTTTTTTGGGGCAGCCCGCCTCTGGGGAAGCTTACTCGTATTGCAACCCCGTCCACGGCGACCTCGGCTTCACCAATAGTGACCCCGGCATTGGTAATGGCAATAACAGGTCACGCTCGGGGTTCCTTATCATTGTGTTCGGGTTTGGTCAAATTCCCATGTTTACATGGCTAAACTTGTTATAACTGACCAGTTGGATTTCCTGGTGACGCCTTTTGATTTTCATCTTCCAACTGTTTCTATAAGTTCAGAAACTTCACAGCCAGTAACTACAGAACTACAGTCATATTACAATTTATATACTAATTTCTCACCAACTCGCATATTTTGGGTAATTCATTTTTGCAAACAAACAAAGCAAATGGAGTTGATCCAGAGCAAAAATGCGCTAGGAAAGACCATAATATTCCAAGCTCATCAGATGAGCCAAGATATATAAATGCTCTAATCGTTTAACACGGAATACAAGCTTCGTTATTTAAATTATCAAAATATATAATTCTAAGGGATATGATTAGGAAATGGAAACCAGTAAAGCACGACATAGGAACTTCTCATTTGATGCGCCATATACATCACTGACAGATAGCGCTTAGACCAGGACCTCCAAAGTGAAAACTAAAACCATTCCCACCTCTTTCGTCAATTTTCACATCATAGCAATTAGGATTCGTCTGATACCATGTACCATGCTGGGGTTCTTGCATTTTATTACTTGCATCAACTATTTGAACACGATAAAAATAACTTGATACTCCGGAACCCCCTTCTGAAGCCAAATGGCCGCTCCCCATTTGAGTACTGGTATGCACCCCATTAGCGCGCGTGTTTAAGATTTGTCCACCGAGTTCTATTCTTGTTGCCTTTTCTGACAATTCCTTGAACAAAGAGGCTGGCCAGTATCCAACTTCAACACCTTGTACCAGCACCCACCAATTTCCAGTAGATTGCTCCTGCATAAACGTTCCATATATATTGATGGATCTTGGACCAGAATTAAACATGATAGACAAAAACAACATCAATTATTGCTAGGATTATTACCCTAAACACAAGGAAGGTAGTGTCATATTGGGCGCCATTGAAGACAGATATTGGGTTGATGCTGGAACCGAGGGTGACAGCCGTGGATGTTTGCACAAACCCTGGGCAAAGGTTATTGTAGCAGCCTGTGCTCTGGAAGCCGTCCACCTAGAAAATTAAAAGGTTATATTTTTCTTCAATCCAAATGACCTATTAAGAAGTTTGGCAGCGGCAATAGTAATGTGTCATAATATGACAGACTTACTGTCCAGTATAAAAAGAACCTGGGTTCGTCATCACCGTTCAACACTTTGTTGACCTAATTAAAGACGGCCAAGGTACGAATAAGGGTGAGTCACTAAAAATAATTGTGTCAAAATAGTAGGTACGAAATTAAATCATATGTCGAAGAACAGCTTTTTTGTGGATCATAGCTTACTTGCCATCCTGCTACAATGACTTCTTTATAGTCGCTTGATGCAATCATAATCTGGGATGCACTAATTTCCCCTGGTTCAGTCACTGGTTTCCATACGTTAATAACTGCTTGTACTCCTTGAAAGTTATCGTCTGCCAGGCGAATTACTGCATACTGTAAATATTGATCGCAGAGCACAAAATAAGAAAATGATTTTCCAATTAATATGCATGGTATATGATTTTCCAATTAATGATTTTTTTTTGTGGTATATCAATTATATACCTCATTATTGCTATTTGCATCATTAGACTGTTGGGATTGATTAGGAGCAAGTGTCCGCTTTGGGTGGTAAATTTTTCCAAACCTTCGTATTGGGACAGATCCTTCAGGGCACGTTCCATACTTATGCCAAGAGTGTGCGGGCTTAAATTTTTCCAAGTTAGATTGCATTCCTTCTGGGAATGACCCTGGTCTCATCTGCTCCATGACAATAAAATCCCCATTTCTTAGCATGAGTTTATATACATTAATATTAGTACTGTATAAATAAATATTAATATCAGACCTGTATTGTCTGATTGACCAACAATTCATTGTCGAAAGCAGGTTGCTTGAATATGTTGTAGCAGTCGATGATTTCATCATTATCGCCCTACAATAAAAATAAAAACAAAAATGTTAGAACACAAACATATTAAGTATAAATCAATTAACCAAGGTAATTAAGTCATTCAAATTAAACCTTGATAGTTTTGATCACTGCTTTGTTGGTTGTATCCGAAATCTTTCTTCCTTGTACTAATTCATGAATCAATATTCCAAAAACGAGTATTGTCAACACCAAACTTCGTGTTATGTCAATCAATTTTGCCATTATGCGGAATTTGATTATAACCCCGGATGATAATGAAGACTGATGAGATAGGGGTAGAGTACATATAGATGTGATTTTTAGGTTTTAATAAAATCTCTAAAATTACCAAGGGCGAAAAAGATAAGTTTCTTTTATGTATATATATATATATATATGCAGAATCTATAAAAATAATACTGGGGGTTTCATTATTAATATATATTTATTCTGCAGAGCATAATCTATGCATGTATTGAGATTTTCTTACGTAAATTACCCATCCATCAAGTAATAAACTTATTGCTGTTTCTTCTTTTATTTTTTATTTATTAGAGGAAGATTTACCCTAAATATATATGTGAAAGATCCGATAATATATTTCTTTTTATTTCTTTATGTAACAAAGAAAAATTGCAAAACAGTCATACTATTAAGACCTGATTTACAAAGTAGTTATACTGTTACAAACTATTAACAAAATGATCATACTTCCGTTAAATAGAGAGTTAAGTGGTGACTCACAGTTAAATATGATAATGAAATTACCTACATATACTTCCATACATAACTTCAAATTCTACTTTCATTATAGTTTTTTGACGGTGGTGGTGCTATTTGTAAGTGGTGTGCCACCGCTTACATATCGTTACATCGCATTCAGGTTCGTTGGAACGCATTCAGGATAGTTAGAACGCATTCAGGATCGTTACACCGCATTCAGCCAAAGGGTTCATCGCTTCCCCTCTGGGGTTTAGTGAAGATTCTTAAGCTTCCACCATCACCACCAACACCCCTTCATCACCACCACATCAACCAATTTATTAAATAAAAAGGGTATTTTGGAGGAGGGAACTATGGAAAAAGTTAACACCGTTTTATTCAAAAATGTTAAATCGGATGGAAGTGTGACAAAATATGGTCGTTTTGTGAACGAATTACAAAAAGTATGACCATTCTGTAATTGGTCCTAAACTTATTGCTGTTTCTTCTTTTATTTTTTATTTATTAGAGGAAGATTTACCCTAAATATATATGTGAAAGATCCAATAATATACTTCTTTTTATTTTTTCATGTAACAGAGGAAAATTTACCCTGAGTATATATATTTCTTCATTTAATAGAAAGATCCGAGAATACTGTAGAATATATATTAAAGTAAATACTAAATACATATAGTACTTCAGATTTTATTACCAAGTATATTATTCATTCAAAATTAAATTTATTGACTTTTCTTTTGGTAAGAAAGTTTAGTATTCGTTTTATTTGGTACGAAGATCAAAGGCCATGATTTTGCTCGTGATTTTTCTTAAATTAGAGAGATTAAGAAAAGTAATAAAAGATAAGGCGTAAAGATATCAATGATTTTTACCGCTTTGGGTGGTAAATTTTTTTGGCATTAAAATTTTTCAAAACTCCTACTTGAACCGCTTAAAAAAAACCTCTCAAACCCGCCTAACTCATATGTCTTTAGCTGGTGGGGCCCTAAAGTGGGCCTTGTTAGTTCCAAGAGAGACATGGTCTATTATCATCTGTACATGGTTTTTATGTGATTTCTTTTATTCGACTCATCTAGAACTACTGGAAAAAAAAATTGCTTACTTGAAAGAGCAGTGTTATCCCGCACGCACGACCTTGCGGGAAGCTATCCCGCTGAAGCGGTTTCTTTACCGTTAGATCATGCTAAAACCCAGATCTAACAGCCTTGAACCCATGGTGGGTCCTATCCTGAAAGTAGTGGGTCCTGAAAGTGATGAGTCCTTTTCTGAATATGAATCTAACCGTTAATTTGATCATCCAACAATAAAAATGCCGCTTTTACGGGAAGCCATCCCGCAAAGTCGTGTGGGATAGCATTTGTCTATTTTGAAATACTTCTTAAAAAATAAAGTATCTCTTGGAATTTGCATCCTATAAACACTTCTAATTTTATTTTTTTTCAAAATTACTTTACAAGAGTGTGATGCTTTGTGCGGCGGATGCAGGTCCAACAATGTCTCTACTTTAAAGCTTATTAATGCAAAAACAAAAACAAACAAACAAACAAGGACAATTTACTAAAATCGACCTTTTTTTTTCTTTTTGTGGTTTACAAAACTAGGCCATTTTTTTGTGGTTTACAAAATTAGACCAATTTTTTTATTTCTTAAACTAAACCGGTGTTGATCAAAAATGTTGGATGGAAAGTTAGTCCAGTTAAATGAACCTCAAAAGACCTAATTAGGTTTAGTTTGGTATTGCTGCAGCTTTTGTAAAAGCACTTTTCTTTTGTACACTTAAATATTCTACACCAAAATGGGCTAAGTTAGGCCTACCAAACTCCTCCTAATAGCTAAATATGGTTCGTTGGACTTAATATGCTCATCTAGTTAACCAAGTATGGCTAACAAAGCCTTACAAACACTCCATGTGAAAAACCCATGTGCAAGAACCCCCAAACTAGAGTAAGAAATCAGCCCACAATGCCATCAGCAACAATGGTGTCAGCATGCCACGCCACCTGATCGGGCCAATCCGCAACTGCCACGTCAACAAGCTGCCACATCAGCATGCCACGTCACCCTATCAGATCAGCCCACACCTGCCACGCCAGCAAGTTGCCACATCAGCATATATGCCACGCCAGCAAGTTTCCACGTCAGCGTAATCGTTACGTCAACAATTTTAGTCGATCATGAGATGACACGTCAGCGTAAATGAGCCAATCGGAGGGTGCCACGTCACCCAGACTGCACAGTCAGCGAGCTCGGTGAGCGTGCTGTTTTCAGGAGCTTATTCCTCTATGAATCTCCCACACGAATTGATCGAGGAGGATGAAAATCCAATTATTGGTTTCAGCGGCGAAGTTACAAAAACGATTGGAAAAGTAATGATACCTATAACAGTGGCTGACAAGTCCTTTTTGGTCACTTTCTTGTTGCTGGATTGCCGAGCACCCTACAATGCGATCATAGGACGAGACTGGCTGCATGAGATCGGTGTAGTCACATCCTCATATCATCAATGCCTGAAGTTTATTACCCCTGAAGGAGTCGTGAAAGTTAGAAGCAACCAGATGGCCGCCCACAAGTGTCACGAGAATGCAATAAATGAGTACAAGAAGTCAGAAGTTAGCGGGAACCAGATCATGCGAGTCGAGCAGAAATAGCAATTACAGAATCCTCTCCCTCCAGAATCATATATGGGAGAGGACGCATATGAACCCCCAACAGTTGAGAAACTGATCGAAGTCCAGAGTGGAGATGAGGAGCACAAAACAACGTTCGTAGGGGCACATCTTCCTGCACATGAATGTGATGGTTTGATTACATTGCTAAGGGCAAATGCCGACGTTTTCGCAAGGAGTTTCGCTGAGATGCCTGGGATAGATCCGAATGTAGCCTGCCACAGGCTAAATATCGATGAGATGTTCCATCCAGTTCGTTAGAAAATCAGGAATATGGCGCAAAGCAAAAAAGATGGAGTCCTGCAGAAGTCGAAAAGCTATTGGAAGCAGGCTTTATTCGGCCAATGCAGTATCCTTGCTGGCTATCAAATGTCATACCCGTTCCAAGAAGAATGGTAAAATTCGTGTTTGTATCGATTTTTATGATTTGAATAAAGAATGTCCGAGTGATCCATACCCGCTGCCACGAATAAGAGATTTGGTGGACGCAACCTCAGGGTATGGGAGACTGTCATTCATGGACGGTTTTTTAGGGTATAACCAAATACCTTTGTTCGAGGAAGATCAAGAGCATACTGTGTTCGTGACTGACAGAGGAGTTTATTCTATACTATAATTCCGTTCGGGCTAAAGAACGCAAGGGCAACCTACCAGCATTTGGTAGACCATATGTTCAATGATATGATTGGGAAGTGATAGACGCATTTATGTGTCTAATTTGTCCTCAATGTTTCGTATTGTTGGTACTCGTTTTCGTCCTTATTATGGTGTTTTGTGTATTTTTAGGTATTTTTGGAAAATAAATATTGTTGGAAAAGTCGGCTCGAAAAATCACTCGGAACACCCTCGGAGGACACTTGCTATACGGAGCCCAGATTTGGTTAAGGGGCACCTCAATTACTAAGGGGCACTCCAAAAAAGGCAGTTGTTATTCGCACCCTATAGCTGGTTAGGGGGACACCATCTTCTTCGTTTGAAAATTAAATTTGGCGGGAAAAAGAAGCACTGAAACTGGATGAAGTTTCGATCGAAATTTGAAGCAGTTCTGGGTAGACTAAAGGGATGAAACTTAATGGGTAGTTGTGATATGTCCTAACAAAGCTGGTATGGGTGTTTGTTTCGACCCATTTTGGATGGAATTTCCGTGGTGAAGAAAACAGGGAGTACGTGGCCGGAAAACTCCATCACGGGATTACAACAAATTGAAACATGTACTGCTCGTGTTTGGATGGAGTTTGGACTCTGCAGAGGCGTGTAGAAGGAAAATAAGGAAGGTTGGACAGCTGCAGATGCTTGGATGAAGAAAAAAACATCTGGAGAATATTTTTTATTTACTGCCGAATAATAGAGAATTTGTGGTATTTAACTCGAGATTCGAGGGGGCTGTTGAGTATAAATAGGCTGCTGGGATATCATAGAATGAGGACGGAGAGATTCGGAGAAGTTTAGAGCACCACAGAGTCAAAAAAATTGAATTTGCAGAGAGACCACCTGCTGCTGCTGCTGCCATTGAAGAACACTGAAGAAAACGAAGAACAGACTTGCCACAACCGTCGTTTTTAAACAGTGTCAGCGACTCATACTGTGGGTTGCAGATCAGAGACAGATTTAAAAAACGCAACAGTACAGTAACAGCTCTTTGTAACAGCTTTTGCAACAGTTATAAGCATTGCAAACCCGATTTTTGTTATAATTCTCCCTTATTCATCATTTGTAACCCTTTGAGCATAAATGAAATCAACTTTTGAGAGGGTTTCCAACATAATGAGCGACTAATTCTCTCGTAACCAAGGCAATGGATGAAGCTATTCACACATGAACAATGGGTAACTATTTCATTTTCTCTAGTATTTAATTATAATTTACTCAATCACTGCTTTTGCAGAGTTCTTAAAAGTTTACATAATTTTCTTCATTAGTTGTGATTCAATTAGATAGGTTATGCTTTGGTTAGATAATATATGCTTAAGGGATACAATTAATTTTTGAGAATATGTTTGATTGTTTGTGGATTAAGAAATAAAGGATTAAAAGGATAATTAGAGTTATGAAATATTTGACATCATTCATGTGTAATAGTGGATTCTAGTGTCTTGGTTACCTCTCGCCCACTTTTTTAATTTTTTTGTATACAATTTTATTAAATCTTTAAATTTAATCTTCACAAGTCCGAGAGTTTGAACCTCATTACTACAACAACAATAAAAAAATCTTAATCAGGAAGTCGATGGAAGCGTATATCGACGATATGGTAGTGAAATATGAACAAAAGGAGTCGCATTTTCTTGATCTGCAGAAGACGTTCGATATCTTGAGGCAATATCGTATGAATCTCAATCCAGCAAAGTGTTCATTCGGGTTGTCGTCTGGAAAGTTCCTTAGATACTTGATGACGCACAGAGGAATCGAGGCGAATCCGGAGCAAATTAGAGCCATCAGAGAGATTCCATCCCCAAGAACGAAGTAGGAGGTTCAGAAGCTAGCGGGACGATTAGCAGCTTTAAATCGTTTCATTTCACGCTCTTCAGATCGATTCAAACCATTCTTTGATGTGTTGAAACAAGAAGTGAATTTTGGTTGGACGGATGAGTGCGAAAAAGCGTTCGATGAGATCAAACAGTATTTGTCAACTCCTCCGGTTTTAGTGAGTCCAAAAACTGCACAACCTATCGGAGTTTATTTGGCTGCAACGGAGAACATGGTAAGTGCAGTGCTGTTTGTTACGGATCCACATGAAAATCCTGTTTATTTCGTCAATAAATCTTTGACGGGGGCGGAAACACGGTACAAAAAGATCGAAAAGATAACACTTGCACTGTTCCATGCATCTCGCCGCCTCAAACCTTATTTCCAAGGGAGGCAGATCGTTGTCTACTCGGAATACCCGCTGAAGAGAATCCTGGAACGTGCTGATGATTCCAGTCGACTAGCCATATGGTCAAATTTTCTGGGGGCGTATGAAATCAAGTACGAGACCAGAACCGCAGAGAAGAGACACTCCCTGGCTGTACTACTAGCAGATCTTCCTGTGGATGACATATAAAAAGTTACCGAAGAAGAAGAGGAATTGTTCAAACCCATAGAGCCAGCCACCGATCATACTGGGGGCGATCCCGCAATGGAGGTCGATACACCTGAACCATTATGGACTGTATTTACTGATGGGTCATCGAATGTTGGTGGATCTGGAGTTGGATGTGTCATCCTTACTCCTGAAGCTGAATATGAAGCTTCAATTATCGATTTAAAGGCTGTCAAACAGTTAGATGCGAAGAACGTGAAGCTGGTGACTGATTCCATTCTAGTAGTTAACTAGTTTCTGGGGACCTACATAGACAAGGAAGAGAGGATGGCCCTGTATTTGGATCATACGAGAGAGCTGGAAAATGAGTTTGACCAATTCTCTATTGGGCAGGGACCGCGGCTGGAAAACAGGCACGCAGATGCTTTAGCATATCTTTCTTCCGCAGTGGAAACTGATACCACCCGTTTCGTTGTAGTGAATTTCCAAGAGTTACCTAGCATCTCCGATAACCACTTTGTTCTGGCTCTCGAACACGCTAGTGGGGGCGAGAGGGAAACTACATCATCACAGGGAGATACCGAGAACGTTGACAAAAATATGGATGTTGACAGCCCAGCGATAGATGATTCAGGCAGTCCTGCTGAAAACACTTCATACTGGCGTCAACCTTACAGTCGGTATTTGAAAACCAGTGAACTCCCAAAAGATGAGCATCTCGCTTCAAAAATGAAGAAAAATGCTTGGAGATATTCAATGATCGAGGGTGAGCTATACCGCAAACCTGTAGCTTTGGAGCCATTTTTGCGGTGCGTATCGCCCGAAGAAGGGCAACAGATATTGGCGGAGTCTCATGAAGGAATATGTGGCAACCATTCTGGAGGGCACAGTCTCGCGCACAGGATACTCACCCAGGGATACTTCTGGCCATACATGCAGAAAGATGCTAAAGAATACGCGCAGAAATGCGTACCATTCCAGGAGCACGCTCCAATTCCTAAAAGGCCCGCCAACGAACTGCATCCAGTTTTTAGTCCCTGGCCATTCTCTATGTAGGGACTAGACATCGTCGGACCACTTCCCAAAGCCCCGGGCAGGCAGAAACGACCAATCGCGTTATTATGGACAATCTCAAGAAAAGACTGGAGATCGCGAAGGGAAAATGGACAGAAGAATTCCCTGGAGTCTTATGGTCCTATCGAACAACCCCGAAAAGATCCACTGGATTTTCACCATTTACACTGGCTTATGCAGAGGCAGTCATACCCACCGAGGTACATCTCAAGACTACCAAAACTCGTGTTTTCAAATCTGGGAAAAACGACAGCATACTGCTTTGTATAAAGAGTTGCTAGAAGAACAAAGAGAAACAACTTTACGACAGTTGGTCCGATACCAGCAGGCAATCAAGCTGAGCTATGATTGTAAAGTCAGAGAACGGTCATTCAAACCAGGGGAATATGTCTTGAAGAAAACCCGAGCGACCAAAATGGAACCAAACTGTGGAAAACTCGGAGCAAACTGGGAAGGTCCATACATAGCGGACATGCCAGCATCTCGTGGATCCTACTACTTAAGGAACCTCGATAGAACTAAGGATTCAAAGCCATGGAAGTTGTGGAATTCGTTCCACTTGAAGAAGTTTTATCATTAGGAGTTGTTTCAAATCCTACTGTGCTGCACTCTTTTTCCTTTATGATGGTTTTATCCCACTGGGTTTTCCACGCAATGGTTTTAACGAGGCAGTTGTTGTCGAGTATATATCTTATTATTTCTATTCAGAGATTTAATTCAACACTATTTTGGTATTCCATGCTTTATCGAAATTGTTCGTGTTTAATTATAGACTGATGCGGACGTTCAAACCCACAGTCAGCCATAAATGGAAAAACAATACAGTTCGAGTCAGCTGTCAGCAACATCTCTGACACCTCGCAGGCAGGGTGAATGCACAGTTCGAGTATTTTTACCTATCTCAGTTGTATCCCCATCATATGGGACAACAACAAATGTGGCGAACATTTTCACCTGTCCAGACATGTGAAAATGTACACATCTCAACTCTGCGCGCATCTTGAATAGCAGGACTGGCCCCATGTGCGAATTCAAGATAGCAGAAAAACTCAAACTTCTCATTCCATGCGCGAGCGAAATGCAGCAGGGAAGTGCACCCTTGCGCGAGCATGAGCATCATGACACAAAACATACTGGGGTCGGTTTATATGTCACCTCAACCATTTGGGGCGCGAGATATGTGACATCCCAGCGTATTCATTACATTCCTGGGTGCAAGTTGCATAACACTCCAAGCAACGTGCTTGGGGGCGAGTTATGGAACACTCCAGAAAATTGCAAATTCAGTAGAAATGGGGAACCCGAACTTCTTAACCCATAACTAGTTATGGATTAAGAGGGGGCGATGTTTGTATCCTTAAATATTCTACACCAAAATGGGCGAAGTTAGGCCTACCAAACTCCTCCTAATAGATAAGTATGGTTCGTTGGGCCTAATATGCTCATCTAGTTAACCAAGTATGGCTAACAAGGCCTTACAAACACTCCATGTGCAAGAACCCCCAAACTAGGGTAAGAAATCAGCCCACAATGACATCAGCAACAATGGTGTCATTATGCCATGTCACCTGATCGGGCCAATCCGCAACAGCCGCGTCAGCATACATGTCACGTCAACAGGTTGCCACATCAGCATGCCACGCCACCCTATCAGATCATCCCACACCTGCCACGTCAGCAAGTTTCCACGTCAGCATATATGCCACGTCAGCAATTTTAGTCAATCGTGAGACGACACGTCAGCGTAAACGAGCCAATCAGAGGGTGCCACGTCACCCAGACTGCACAGTCAACGAGTAGTGCTAGATGACGTCACCATAACGTCATCATGACGTCACATAAAGAATATTCGTTTACCGTTAGTAACGCCGGTATAATATGCTCGGAATATTCCGTTGTCTATGTTAGCATGACGCTAGCACGTCGTCATCATCGTCAGCAGCACCGGCGTCTTCATCATCTCCAGCTATGTCACCGGAGTTGCAGCTAAGGGTGCACAGGAACCGAGTCGGACCGACAGACCGTCCCGGAACCGGTGGAACCGTACCTGTTTTGGTACCGAACCGAGGAAGGGGGTACAGGTACCGGTCCAAAAAATAGGAACCGGGGCTAAGCAGGTACATGTACACGGTCCTTTCTTAATCCCGTACTATCCCGGACCGAATGTACCGAATATATTATAACCATTGGATTTAGGGGTAGTAGACTACTAATAGCCATTAGATCTAGAGTGGGGTATATAAAAAAACTTGGCTAGGGTTCCCCATTTTCTTCTTTATTTTCTCATTGGCTTTCACAGAACTCACACTTGGAGGATCAGGGGAGGTTCCCATTTTCTTCTTTATTTTCTCATTTTGTTGCGGGCTTATTTGGTACTCCAGCTTTCGGATCATGAACTTCTCTACCCACATCTCTAACTACAGCTCCATTATTACTACTTCTGCTGCTTCCTCTTTTTAGCTGATGGAATTTTTGATCATTTAGGATACTAATTATGTTTTCAAAATTCTTTTCATATTTTGTTTTGATCGGAAATATTCGCTTCCATATTGATTAGAATACCAAGCATATCTTCAATGTTAGACCAAGTATTCCTCAGAAAGAATCTGTTCAAGTACTCATCCAATTCACATATCAAGTCTGATAGCCTCTTTCTCAATTGATACTACGATGATTTTTTTGGTCTGGAACCGAGATTAGTACCGGAACCGTATCTGGTACCGACGTGTACCTAATGGTACCGGAACCGAGGTACAAGGTACAGGTACCGGTCCAAAATTTTGGAACCGAGGTTAGGGAGGTACAGGTACTCGGCCTCGGCAAGAACCGAGCCGAACCGTACCGTGTGCACCCTTAGTTGCAGCAGCAGGTCTCCGGGATCTTCATCTTCCCGACGACGATGACGGAGTTGCAGCGGCCACAGCCGGCGGCCACCTCCATCGATCCCGTGCAGCAGCAGCTGTCCAGCCGCATCCGTCCGACAGCATCCCTGCTATGGTGTAGCACGAAGCAATTTAAGACCATAGTCCTGTTTCGGTGTGGCACAGAGTAACTTAATAGCGTAGTCCGGTTCAATGTACCTCGTCGTAACTTAATATGGTAGCCCTGATTCGGTATAGCACGGCGCAACTTAAATGTGTCACACAGTTCAAGTCTTGGCGGACGAGAGGAAAATACGTCTGCAATCCATTTATGATGGTGACTGCCAAGTACCCAATGCTCCTCAAGGCAATGTTCGTAATCACTTGTGGGAATATACTGCAAACGAATGTTTGATTTGGCCTGTTTCGCGTATGGAGTTCATGAACGAATGAACAATTCCTGATCTATTAGGTTCTTCTGCATTTTAGTCTATGTCTTTTGTGAACTTTGAAATTAGATCTTTGTCAATTTTTCATCTTTAATAAAAGTTTTTTTTTTCTTGTAGTGTGTTCAAACTAACCCCTTTCTAACTCCGCCATTTGTAAAATGCCGGTCCCAAGCCCGGGTGAAGGAGGAGGGAAAAGGGGAACTTGTTCTTTTCTTGTCATTTGTTTTTTTTTTTACATTTCTCCATTTTCAGTTTGTATAGAGGTTTATAAAGAAAAACATTCATTTGGAATATTGCTGGAGCAACACATAATTGCAGGTCTTCATCAATTTTATGTTTTGTTTTACTAATACCATCGTTCTTTTGGTTCTTGCAGGAATAATTAGAAGCTGGGCTTATTGAGTACACTCATTGAGTTTTGTCAATATCAAAATGCATCTTCAGGTTGTTTTTTTGCTGCTCCTTATGATAAATTTGATATACTCATTCAGGAAGCTGCTTACATTCCAACATCTTAGAAGCTACTCATTCAGAGATTCTGGTGTTGATCCAGCTGTGGCAGATTTGAGCTATAGTTTGTGGATTTCAAATCTAAATGTTTTGTTGCATTTTAGGTGTTTCCTCTGAAGGCTGAACTCTTGATGCCTCGAGAGGAAATGGAATTTGGTGAAAAAGGTTGGTTGATGATATTTTTATACGTGGTATAAACATTAGTTTGTTGAATGATGGTTTTGTCTATTTCCGTTATCCGTCTTAGATATTCATTTTCTGTTAATTATGTTCCTACTAAAAATGTAAATTATATTGACTTTGAAATTCCAGAGTTTGCAAGATGTAACTGGGGAAGAGTTTAAAATGTTTATGGACTTGGAGAAGAGACTCCTTCAGAGCGTGTGAAAGAGCTGATTCAAATCGTTGAAGAACAAGCTGATCTTGATGCACAGTTCTCTGTAAAAAAATTTTACTTAATTTCTGGAAGCAGTTGTGATATGAATGGCACCTATTTCCTTTAAGAACCCTTTTTGAGTCAATTCGTGTGTCTGCAGCACTCAAATTCCTTCTTGATGGTGGAGACTAATGACGGGAAGTCCTTTGCCTTTGGCTGGAATAAGCATGGACAATGTGGAACAGGTTCAACAAAGACTGGTAAGTAAGGTTTTTTTATAATTTGATGATCTTTGAAGGAATCCCAAAAATTTATAGATATGCCGAGTTAGTTGTTATGGGGCTAAAATGGCCGCATCTACCTATGAAGTCATTTCTCTAATTAATTTCTGCAGACTTCGAGCAATCTCTAGTTTCTAGTGGATGTGCATAACTGTTTCTGTTTCTCGGAACTGCAGGTCTGCCACAGGATGGTCAACTAGGAGGACATGGGATAAACAACGAGGTATATATGTATAAGAAACAATGCACACCTCATTCTTTTCAATGATGTTTTCTTTAGGAATTCTAAAAGATTTTTTTGGTTGTGTGGGTAGCTCTGGCAAGCTTAAAAAACGAAGACTAATAAATGCAAGATTACAAGCGTTTACCACAGAAAGCAACTGCAAGAATCATGCTGGCAACAATATAATGCAATCAGAAGATTTGAAGATAGAGTATAACAATGAGATTGAATAGCAAGAAAAAAAACTGTTTTTGTTAGTTTACGAGTTGAATCGTAAAATTATTTGATTATTAATTATTGGATCAGGATGACCTGAAAACTGCCCCATATTTGCAGCTACAGGCACCTGAAATCCATTTTTTTTATTTGCCGGCACTGTATTTTATAACTGTAGATGTGCGTGAGTAAATTTATAACACTAAAAAGTAAGACACGTGTCGTTCTCTTAATGGCTAGATAAACTGTGCAAAAATCATTACAAAGCACTGTATGACGACACAACCGTAAGAAACGAAGCCAGGTGTCATGACTTCAATGGTAAATAATTTTATGAAAATCTGTTATAAAATATTATATGACACTCACAACCATAACGAAAATAAGACACGTGTCATAATTTAAATGGTCAGTTTAATGTCATTAAACGTGTTACAAAATATTTTTTAACAATTACAACCATAAGAAAAAAGGACACATGTCATATCTTTAATCGTTGATTAAATTTTATCAAATTGTCACAAAACATTATATGACAACTTCAACCATAATAAAATTAACGTTAAGTGTAATATATAATTTTGGGTCAAACCATAACAAAGTTAATGGGATGGATTTTAGGTATAATATTAATAATATATTAATTATTTTCTGTAATGGACGTCATATAAAAACTATAACACTAATTATGAAACCATATTTAGCACAATTATAATTCATAGCAAATATTTTAAGTGATGGATATTTTATATAACGAAAGCCTTAATATGGTGTACTGTTATCTTATAATTCTACCATTATTCAAATCTCATCTCAATCTTCAATACCGACAGCAGCATAATCTCATTTCATCACCGTCTGACGAAGAAAATGCAGTATGACGATAAATTATGGTGGTGGCATTTAGACTACATTAGTACAGTGAGTACCAGACGTTCTATATGCAGGCCACAAAACAAGGAAATTTTATTACTGCGCATCTCCTCCGAGAGCTTCAAAAGCATTTTTACCTGGAAATTAACCATTTCCGTTAGCAACAACCAAATCCATCTCCTGAAGTTTCACCATCTCAGCTCAATCCTTGTCTGAAATCAAAACAAATCCACGGTCATACGGACCCATCCTACTACCATCTTTATTTCCCTTAATTCAACTTAACATTCATCTATTTTTGCAGCCAAATCAGTTCGAGTACCACCATTGAAGCACCATTACATTCCTTCTCTGTATTGCTTCATTATCTCAAGTCAACAACATCACCAGACTCAAGCCAACACCTCATTTCTCTGTAATTAACAACTGCTCAACTTTCTTCCCCATAATCTCAGCAGTGTACATGTATCTTCACCAGAACCAGTTACACAACTGCAATCACAACCACAAACTACAGCACAATCTCAGACCCACTTGCGTCTCAACTCATTTAATCTTATCTATTGTTTTTAATCACTACCAATGACAACGAAACACAATGGCATCTATTTGCAACAGTACCATCTTCAAATCAATCTCCAACTTGTCACCAATGACAACAAAACACAAGTTAAACCATTACCAAGATTCAAGAACACTTCAGATCCGTTAAACATAGCTTCTCTGCATTAGTTCTTCTTTGTTCTCGACCTTAACATACCACCAACAACATACATTCAAACCCTAAAATCTCTTTCTCCATCTCCACATGTAAATCCAAAATTAGCATCAACAACCACATCTTCTTGAACCCATTTCACTAATCCTTCTCAAACCCCCAACATCTCATACTAACAGCTGCCACCACCACTCATTTGGAAAACACCCATGAAACAGTAACAACTCATTTCTGCTACCACCACCCACTCACCACAGACTAAAGACCCTTATTTCTTTCATTATTCATTCACTGAGAATCAACAGTAAACCGTCTTAAACTCAATTTCTTCGCAGCAGTTTCTTGCTTTAAACCCCCATCAACCAATCTCCTTCTCAGCAATAACAACTCCAACTTCACTGCAAAACCCAAACCTGATTCCAAATTCCTTCTTTGATCTCTCAAACCCTTGAATCTCTTCACCGATTCTCGACCAAAGAACCAGATTTAAAAACTATCTCCACCAGAAAACACACCTTAGTTTGTTGCCTGATCTCAAGCCAACTCAACCTCATTCTAAATTCGTAACAATCCCTAAATATCCCTCTCAAGCTCTACCAATTCATTGATCTAATTTCAACATCTGCAGCTAACTGAAAATGGAAACAAATTGTTGGAAGAAATGGTTTTCTTCTTCGAGGTTTCAACGAGGGATGTGTACCCTTAAATAAGGGAATCGCCATGTCCTATGGGGTTGGGAATTTGATTGGGGAATAAGGGAATAGGGGAAGCGTTCAAAATTGTCCACCGATAGGAGAATAGTGTCATTGTATATATAATTTGAGGCCGAAATACTGGCTCTAGAATGAAAGTTAGGCCAAAAGTTTGAATTCTAGAGTTCCTGGCCCCTACCAATAGAAATCGAGGGTTTCCAATTTATTCGGACCATTTTTCCTACCAGTACACGTCTAAAACATAACCTAACCCTAACTCTCTTCTCCTCCCTTCTCTCCTCTCTTCCCTCCTACTGCTAAAACTCTGAAAAACCCTACTGTGAGAAAACGACGAGAAATACAACCTGCTGCTACACCGTCATTAACAACATATGAAGCTGTCATAATCTCTATGTGCGTACAAAAACAATCATAAGTAAAAGCCAACTCCCAAAGCATCTATTATCTATTGGTCAAGCTTATTTATGAATCCAAACTTCAGTTGTTTTTTTTAACTTCGTTTTTGAAATCAAATAGGTTTGTTATCTCACTCGGCTTTTTTGTTCATATTCACTAAGTCGTCTTTGTAAATGGTATTCTTTTTATATACAATGGGATTTAGATGACAGCGTAAGGTTATCTAGATTGCGTATGGTAACAGAAGACGGAGAGTGATGGCTACGTATACCCATTGCTCCAGCATATAAACTGCTTATCTCCAAAACCTAATTCTCTTCCCTGATACCATGAAGACGCTGATATAATCATATAAAGACGGTGACATAAACTTATCATATTATATCAAATTTCACTGATATAAAAAGACAGTTTTTTTTTTATTATTAACTTTTTTTATATATAGATTTTCTGTCAATCTTAATTTTACACATCCTTCTTCTTACAACAGACAAACTAGGAAGACGAAGCACAAGAAGTTGTAATTCCATGGGAAGGGAGGAATTGACTATGACAAACTCAGGGATAAATTTGGTTGTCAGGGTATGCCCGGCGCGTGTATTTCTACACCGGATCTTCTTCTCTGCTCATAGGTACTTAATCTCAGTTCCCTATTTGCGAATTAATTTAAGATTTCAGAGCTTTAATTTGTTTTTGTTTTTACCCATTAGTCAATTTGTGAGTTACATAATTTCAGCCTTCAATTGATTGCATATATATTAGCTTTCATTTTGCTTGAGGTTCCTTATGTGCGTGCACTGTTGTGCAATGATTCGGTCAAGCATTGAATGAATTTATTTTATATGAATTTTAGTGGGTGAGTTTTATATGTTCATAGTAAGTCTGGCATCACATTTTTTTATGGGAAATATGTTTGAAGACTGGCTGATTATATTCGATGACTTGGAATGCTTTTTAGTCCTGTGCATATAATTTTCCCGTGATGGGCTATGTGTAGTGAACTTGCTAGATGAAGCAAATGGAGCATAAATTCTGAAAGTCACAATTGCAACAGAATAAGAGTTGTCCTGATGCTGATTTAGAAGCAATCTGATGGGTATTCCGAGAGTGACTTGAAGGTTTCTCTTTTTCACTTTGTTGCAAACACAAGTATTAATTATCGCCATCCATAAAATGACGGAGCACATAAATTATATCTGATATTTTACTTTTATTTCCAGAATTTGTGTGTCACTTTGGCGCATTGTTGCATACGAGAACTTCTGGAAAAGGAAAAGAAGGTTAGAATCAAATTCTTAGAATGCAAGACATGGGTTAAACCTTTTTCTCTGAACTATATATGTTCTCTATATGCTGTTGTCACCATTTTTCTTATGTGTGTTTCTTCTATTAGGTAAGTTTCGTTACACAACTTTTGCTGATTTTACTTTTTTTTTACAGGAGAAATGGTTAGCGATGGCAGGGAACAAGCCATTGCCTGAATTGCATGGAAATGCAGATATCTGTTCCCTAAATATGGAGATGGAGGATTTCAAATTCGGGCATGACCAGGTATTTTGTCAGCTGTCTTCAAGCGTTCTACCGTTATTGTGTTAATCCCGGTTACACCTGTATGATTAACCTAAGAAAGTGTTGAGTACCTGATAAAGAAAAGCATATCATCTTAATTAACCTAAATAACATCTTAGTATAACTTACAAATTAACTACACCTTATGGGTATGTTTTGGATGATAAGACTCTACAAAGATGATTTCTCAACCATAGATCGAGATGGTGAAATGATCTTTCTTTAAATGAGATGATTTTATAATTATGGCTCAACTGAAACCTTCAGTGGAAAAGCTGGAGTAGCATACTGGTGTTTGGTTACTCCAAAATGTTTTTCATCTCAATTTCAGAATACCAATGATGATCTACATTAGATCAATCTTCTATTACCTTATGGTTTACATAAGCTAGGTTTCCTCTGCGTATTTGGCATTATATTTGTAGGAATAGATGCTGAATATTAACTTTAATTGAGATCCGAAAGGTTACTAGGAATATAGCAGCACATATTAAGAGTTGAGTTGCCAAAGAATTTAATTGTGTTGTCAAGTTCTGAACTTTTACCAACTTTTAGTGATTAGTCTTTATTTTTAAGGTGTTTAAAGTAGTGGGTAAAAATTAGTTGATTGAAATTGAGTTCAAGGTGAAGAAATTTGGGAAAGGAAGTACATTGTATAAATTACTGGGATAAACTAGAGGAGGTAGAGAAATGAAATAAATTTTAGTGGTGTAGTGAATAGATAAATTGTTTATTTATACTTTTTTTGTTTCTTGATTTTGTATAGGTGAGGGTCCGATAGAAATCAAGACACATAGATAGTGTACGTAGCTGTACTAATGCGCATACTAGATGATGTTCGCATACTTTTTTAATCTTCCTGAGTGGTATGTGATGACTCCTTTATGCTGCAACATCCATTGCATAGTTAGATTTTTTAAACATAATGATGTAATAATTGAATTAGGTCTAGCAGGATCAAGCCCAAGGAAAAGACAATAATCTGCAAATGCCCAGAAGTGGTTACGATAAAGAAATATTTTCCGTATCACTGCACTCATAAGCTTCACAAATATTGGACACACTACCGCCATAAATATCCATCACAACTGTTTATGTTGTAAAAGGCTCCCCTTGGATTTTCGCCCAGTTTAATTCATTGAGATAGAGAAGAATGACAAACACTTTCTAAGAAAGAAGCATGAATGAGTCAAATTTTCAACATCCAGTTCTGTCACTATAAGTTTCTTTTGTGATAATAGGATGTTTTAAAGTGGAGAAGATATTACTATCTCAGTACTTTCTATCTAATACACAAATACCCTAATCTTTTTTCTTAAAACCATTATCAACTATTGTACTGCTTATTTTGCTCTCTTATTCTCTTCTACTCTTTCTCATGATTGTTTTTCCTGAAATTATGGTTTGGATTATGTTGTTTTTTTTTTCCTGGTAATTTTCTTATTACTTTGAGCTGATTCTCTCAAATTATTGAATTTGAAGTCATGGCGTAAGAGGTGCATCCAGCGGGTATTCTACTTCGAAGGATTGAAGCAGGAAAGGACATGAGGAAGTTCTATGGGATTGGAAATGTTGAATCCAGATTCTACTGATTTACAAGTTTTCGATAACTTTTCTAATAAGACTTAATCTTTTTCTCAATATACAAAACCCTAATCATCCTCGCACTTATGCATCAAATCATATTGTTCTTCTAATGTTTTACAATATAGAGTTTAGAGCATGATAAAACACTTTGTTAATTAAATAGAGTATATGACATTATCAGTTGCGGTACATTTCTTAAAATTTCCATAACTAAGTCTCTTTGTTTTTGGTTATTTTAGCGGCGATGGTGGCCGAGGTGGTTATGGTGATAATGGGGACGTCAGGAAACAACAAAGATGGTGGATCTCGGTCGAAAAGATATCAACTGTTAGCAATAGAGAGTCATCTGCTGAAGACTCTCAACCAAATGACCTTGCAATCCGTGTATGAAGGAATGACCGAGTTTTGTGCATCTTAGTTAGTCTTACGGGTCTTTAGTTTTCAGTTGAATCTAGCGTCTGTTTCTCATGAATAGGTTGACAAGTTATAACAACCTTTGTATTCTCTGATATAAACAACAAACAGACTCCACAGTTTAATGTGTGGAAGCCTTTCACCAAAAATCAATTCCTAAATTGGTATCAGACTTGATCCAAGCTACGCTTCCAAAACCAATTCATATAGAATGTCGACAACAACTCAATTGAGAAACATCCAGATCCATCATCTGGTAACTCTTAAGTTAACAGAAAACAACTACCCACTGTGGAAGACGCAGTTCAAACCAATTCTGAAGGGCCATGGACTAACTGGCTTCATTGATGGTTCCAAACCTATACCTCCTAGAACTCTACCTGATTCTGACACTGAAAATCCAGAGTTCACTGCATATGAAGAACAAGACTCTCTTTTGGTTGGGTGGCTGAACTCAACTCTTACTCCAGAATGTCTTGGGTTGTACGTGATCTTAACACATCTAAGGAGGTATGGGATGCTCTGGAGTCAGAATATGCTCCAAAGACAAAGTTTCACCAGATGAATCTCAAAAAACAGTTACACAACTTGAGCAAAGGTAATAAATCTTTACGAGTCTTTTTAAATGAGGCTAAAGAACTATTTGCACAGCTTGCAGCATCCGGATATACAGTCAGTGATTGAAAAGAAACAATCCATCAGCAATGGGTTGAATCAGCATATGATTCAATTGTCTCCACCTTAGGCACATTGGAAAACCTGAGCATGGAACTGTTTTACTCACATCTTCTGAACTTTGATATGCGTATTACACGTCAGCTTGAGGATATACAACAACCAATTGCCCATCTTGCTGCTTTTTCTTCATCAGGAGGAAAACCTTACCAACAACAACCACAATCCAAGTCAACGACCTTTTCAGTATCAACAAAATCAGTCTAAACCTCGCTTCAAGTCTCCTGTGCAAAACAACAACACTGCTGAAGTGTCAAATCTGCAAAAAGAAAGGACACCTTGGTGACAAATGCTGGTTCCGCTACAAACCTAGCACTAATGTGCAGAAATCTCAATGCATATATTGCTTTTCCTGAAGCTTCCTATGGCAATCAATGGGTAACAGATACTGGTGCTACAAATCATCTGACAGATATGAGCAACTTGACAATTCCACATGATATTCAGGCACTGAACAAGTGTATGTGGGAAATGGTAATGCACTTAACATCACACATACTGGTAATGCATCTTTCACACATAACTCAAGGTTATTCTGTTTGAATAACATATTTCATGTGCCCAGTATAAAAACGAACCTGTTATCAGTTTCTCAATTCTGCAAAGATAATGGTGTTTTCTTTGAGTTTCACTCATCTCATTTCTTTGTGAAGGACAAGACAACGGGAAAGCTGCTGCTGCGGGGACTGAATAGGAATGGACTGTACTTTCTTGATGGCGTGCGCAAGTCAGCAGACAAGGATCTTCTCAAGCTCATGTTGCGTCTTCATGCCAACCTGGCATCAACGTCTGGGTCATCCAATGCTCCGTACCGTGTCTAGCATTTGCAATAGGTTTTCACTACCAGTTTCTAATAAAATGTTTACTTTCTGCGATTCTTGTCATGTTAGTAAGAGCAGAAAACTTTTTTTCTCTAAGCAGAACATCTTATGATAAGCCATTATCTTTGGTTGTTTCTGATATCTGGGTCTCCCCCAAACTCTCCAGGTCTGGTTTTCGATATTATGCTCATAATGGATGTTTATTCGCATTTCACTTGGGTGTTTCCTTTGGTACAACGTTCTGATGCTTTGTCTATTTTTATTAATTTTCGAAAACAAATTGAAAATCTTACAGATCATAGAATAAAAAATTTCAGTCTGACAATGCATTAGAGTACAAAAAGTTCACTAAGTATTTAAATGAATCTGGTATTCAACACCGATTCTCCTGTCCTCATACATCACCACAAAATGGCATTGCAGAAAGACGTATTCGCCATGTCACTGAATCTGGCCTTGCCTTTTATTTCAAGCACATATGCCCTCTTCATTTTGGGCTGATGCGTTTGTCACTGCTTGTTATTTAATTAATCGTCTGCCTAAATCATCCTGTGAAGTTAAAACTCCTCTAGAACTCCTTTTTCATAAAGAACCAGATTACAAGTTTTTAAAGGTTTTTGGTTGTCTTGCTTATCCTTGCCTCAGATCTTATAACTCAAACAAGCTCGAGCCTAGATCACTTCCTTGTGTCTTTATAGGTTATAGTAGTTCTCATAAGGGTTATGTCTGCCTACATAGAGAGTCTGGTAGAATTTACATTCGCGCCATGTAAGGTTTGAAGAACAGTCGTTTCCATTCAGTCAAAGCAGCAGTGTGTACCATTGCATGGTCCAGGTATGTGCCTTCAGATACTTCATTTCTTTATTCTCCTCATTTTATGCGTAGAAATTATCTTCCTACGCAACAACAAGTGGTATCTAATAATGCAGATCAGCATCTGGGATCTGCAATGATATGGCTATTTTGGAACCTTCCATGGCTTCTCCTACAAATTCTACTTCACATCTGCATGCTCAAATCTCTGCTGCTGATTCTGTCACAAGTGTGCCTCTTCAGGACTGCTCTGAAGTAACTACTACTAATGGTGTCCTCTAACATCCTATGCAGACAAGGGCAAAATCTGGTATTAACAAGCCTGTTCAAAAATTGTGTCTGTCTGCATCTAAACATCCCCTCAATGATTCAGACTTCATGGAACCTACATGTTACTCAGAAGCATGAAAAATTCCAGAATGGCGTACGGCTATGGATAATCAGATTAATGCCCTCATCAGAAATGGCACATACTCGATAGTTCCTTTTCAACCTGGCATGAACGTAGTTGGCTCAAAGTGGGTTTATCGAGTAAAACAAAATTCTGATGGGACAATTGATAAACGTAAGGCTCGGCTGGTGGCAAAGGGTTTTAATCAACAGGAAGGGGTAGATTATGGAGAAACCTTTAGTCCTGTTATTAAACCATGTACTATACGTCTGGTTCTTTCTATTGCTGTCATGAACAAGTGGCCTCTGAAGCAGCTAGATGTTGAGAATGCGTTCCTCCATGGTACTCTGGATGAGGAGGTATATATGAAACAACCGGCAGGATATGTAGATGCTAATCGTCCATCTCATGTGTGTAAACTGCATAAGTCATTATATGGGTTAAAGCAGGCTCCGCGTGCATGGTTTTCACGGCTCAGTAACTATCTGCTGACTCTTGGTTTTACAGGTTCAGTTGCAGACACTTCCTTGTTTGTCTGTAAAACCAAGCTTTCAGTTACTTATGTGTTGATTTATGTGGATGACATTATTGTCACAGGGTCGGACTCTTCAAAGGTTGCTCAGCTCATTCAAGACCTCAGTAGGGAGTCTGCAATAAAATACATGGGAGACCTTCATTTCTTTCTAGGTGTTGAGGTTATCAGGCAATCTGGTGGTTTAATTCTTACTCAACGCAAATATATCACAGACCTCCTTAAGCGTACTAAATTGGATGGGGTAAAACCGGTGACGAGTCCAATGTCTTCTAGCTTAAAATTAAGGCAGACAGGCAGTGAACAGTTTGCAGACTGCACCTTATATCGCAGCGTTGTTGGTGCTCTTCAATATCTCCATCTCACAAGACCTGACATCTCTGTTGCTGTAAATAAGGTATGCCAGTATATGCACAATCCTTATGTTGAACATTGGGAACAAGTAAAACGTATTCTTCGTTACCTAAAGCATACCGTAGATTATGGTCTTCATATTCGTCTTTCACGAGACTTTTCTTTGCATGGTTACTCGGATGCTGATTGGGCTGGTTGGCTGGATGACCGTAGATCCACTAGTGGTTATGGTATTTACTTTGGTGGAAATCTGATTTCATGGAGTGCCAGAAAGCAAAAGACGGTAAGTAAATCCAGCACTCAAGCTGAATATCGGGGCATTGCCATTGCAACGTCTGAAATTATCTGGATTGAGTCTTTGCTTCGTGAACTTGGAATTCCTATCTCTCCTCCGGTGCTGTGGTGTGATAATTTAGGCGCTACATACCTTACAGCTAATCCGGTGTTTCATGCTCGTACAAAGAATATCGAAATAGATTATCATTTTGTGAGAGAAAGGGTGGCAAGCAAACGTTTGATAGTTCAGTTCATCAGTTCACGGGATCAGATAGCTGACATTTTTACTAAGGGGCTGCCTTCGCCTAGATTTCAATTTTTATGTGACAAGTTGCACATTCGTAAAATAGAGTACAACTTGAGGGGGAGTGTTAGCAATAGAGAGTCATCTGCTGAATACTCTCAACCAAATGACCTTGCAATCCGTGTATGAAGGAATGACCGAGTTTTGTGCATCTTAGTTAGTCTTACGGGTCTTTAGTTTTCAGTTGAATCTAGCGTCTGTTTCTCATGAATAGGTTGACAAGTTATAACAACCTTTGTATTCTCTGATATAAATAACAAACAGACTCCATAGTTTAATGTGTAGAAGCCTTTCACCAAAAATCAATTCCTAACTTCAACAATAGGGGAAACTGTTTGCAGTGTGTACATATAGAATCTGTGTACACTTTCCTGCCAAGTTTATTTACTAAGAAGAAACTTTGTAAACACTGATACAGAAGGTGAGGAAAATATTTATGTAGTCGCAAAATGTTGAATTCAATTACTTTCAATTGAATATCAAGTGATTTCTTTTCCGTAGTTATTTCATTATTTGAGTACTTAATGAGAAGGAGGCGGTGAATTATGTATCATTCCTGATGCGAATACTTAATATTGCCAAACAATAATTATACGTCAATTTTCAAATGCTTACCGAAGATTGGCAAAAGATCTTCCTTTTGTCTATGTGGGTTCTATCAGATGTGCCGATACTATTCAATCTCTACATTTTCAACACAAATAATAATACAGAGATAGTGATCGAGATACATCAACTTATCCCGTGCAACGCACAGGAAAGACACTAGTGATAGGTAAAAAGAATAGGGATCGGTATTCATTTCACCGATCCATATTCTCTACTTCGATCAGCATTGCTTCAATACAGTGGGGCCCACCAACCCTAACTCGATCCGTAAACATTTCAGCTATAGTTGAAATGATTTTAATAGAAAATGTTTCGCGTTTTTTCGGGTTATGTCGAATTATGTCGTTATATATTTTCCGCATTATGTCGTTTATTTCGGTTTCAAGACAAAGAAACAAATGAACGCAAAAAAAAATTCATTTCCAAGTTCTGCCTTTGATTTTCAAGGCGAACGAATGCAAAGAAACAAAGTTTTCACTTCCTTTTTTTTTCATACAGAAAAACTCTTAGACAGAAGTCTAAAAAACATACATAGTAGTAGCAGTGCTTGTGTGGAGTCTGCATTCATTGTTTTTACACAAAATAGCTAAATTAAGAGTATCCAAGTTTTGAAGTATATGGATAATTTTAAAACTAGTGAGCACAAATGAAATTGGATTGATCCTTGAGGAATTGTTTGCATCATTGCTTCTTGATTTTTCATAATATCTTAGGTTGAATCTCCCTTTAATTGCTTGATAGTATATGAACTGAAACCTTAACAGAATTTCCCTGGATTCAGCATGTACTTCAATGTGCACGTGTTGATGTTCCTTGGCCCAACTGAAAGCTAGATATGCACCTCATGTTGCTTCCCATTCTCCAGACTGGCCTGAGTGTCAGACTATCAATGTTGTTTCCTGCAGCATCCAAGATAGTTAGTGCAGAGAAATATTTGTAGTTTTCAGGGTCCTGTATGGTACATATTTTTATGATGAACCCAAACTCCTCAGAAGTATGTTGGTTATGTTCAGAGGAGATTTTAATGTCTTCCTCTGTTTCAGACTCTTCACCCTTTAGTAAGAGATCATTTAAAGCATGAGTTGGTAAGTTGTGAACCCTGTTATAGTCACATAGGTGTTGTTTAATGCAGAGAGATGAATATTTGGCATTTGGATTGTTGTGATTGAAGACTAGATCACACACTGCCTTCCAAATAAACCAACAAGTGGTAACATAGATATTAATGTTCCCATAGGAATCTCCAGAAATAAACCATGATTTGAACCAATCCATGAAGTTTGTGGTGTTATCAAACTTTTCATGAGATGTTCCAATGATTTCATGCCATACTTCAGTTGCAGCAGGATAGTTTAGGAAAAGATATGTCATGGTTTCCTCCCCACTTATGCATACTTGGCAGATAGGGTCAATATAATGAAGTATGCTTGCAGTTTTTGCATTAGTGGGTAGAATTTCATGAGCACATTTCCAGATAAAGATCTTGATAACTGGGGGAATGCTCATGTTCCAGATAGATCCCCAATTTCTAGTAACTACATCATTTCTGTATAAGTTGTCTATCTTTGCCTTGTAAATGGATTTGACAGAAAACTTTCCAGTGTCATTTAAATCCCATCGACTTGTATCTTCTTCCCCTGGGTGAGTATTCAGAACCAGAATGGCTTGAGCAATGACAGGATTGAAGATGTGTTGCACAATGTTATAATTCCAGTCCCTATTGGGCTGCATAAGGTGTGTCAGAGTTTCAATGTGTTGTGGACAATGGTTGGGTTTTATGATCAGCTTAGCTGTGGAATTTGGAATCCAGAGATCTTCCCAAATTTTGATTCTCTTTCCATTTCCAATTCTCCAAACACAGTGTTGTTGTATGTTTTCTATACCTTCAAGAGTACCTTTCCAAATCAAAAAGTCTCCACCTTTAGCTTTTTTATCCATATTCAGAACATTTCTCCCCAGAAGATACTTGGCATCCATTAGTTGATACCATAGAGACTCCTTATCTTGTTCAAACCTCCAACCAATTTTTGTGATCATGGAGCTGTTGAAGAGTTCCATGTTCATGAAGCCTAATCCACCCAGGTCTTTTGGTTTGCAGATAGTTGTCCAAGCCTTGGGGTAGTAGCCTTTTGGGTTTTCCATATTTTTGCCCCAAAAGAAATCTCTTTGGAGCTTGTTTAAATCCTGACATGATTTTTTTGGGATTCTGAAGAAGTTCATTTGGTATATACTAACTGTTGAAGTAACAGTCTTAATTAGGATTTAGGGGTACATTTTTCCAGCTGGATAATCTCAACTTTAGCTTATCAACTCTTGGCTTGAAGGACTTGATTTTACTTCTGTGAGTAAATAGAGGAGAACCCAAGTATTTATCATCCGGTTGAAGAACTTGAATTCCCATAATGTTACTAATGATAGGTATAAGAGTTGGGTCAGTATTCTTGCTGAAAAAAACCCCAGATTTGTTGAAGTTGATGAGTTGGCCAGAAGTATCCCCAAATATGTTTAGGATGTCCATAAGATTCTGAGCTTCCACTTTGTTAGCTTTGCAGAAGACCATGCAGTCATCAGCAAAGAGCAAATGGTTGATAGAAGGAGCATCTCTACAAATTTTTACTCCAGAAATGATGCCTAGATCCTCAGCATGAATGAGAGTTCTGGATAGAGCTACCACGCAGAAAAGAAAGAGGTATGGGGATAGGGGGTCACCCTGTCTTAACCCTCTAGAAGGTTTGAAAAAAGAGTCAGGGGAGCCATTTATAAGAACAGCAGAGGTGGTGGTAGTGATGCATTTCATGATTTTTTTGCACCATTGTTCATTGAAACCCATCTTGGTCATAATAGTATTAGGAAAAATCCAATCAACTATGTCAAAGGCTTTTGCCATGTCAATCTTTATTCCCATACTTCCATTTTCACCTTTAACACCTCTTTTGGATCTCATGGAATGAATGAATTCACGAGCAATGGCAATGTTGTCAGATATTTGCCTCCCATGAGTGAAGGAAAATTGATATGGGGATATTATTTTATTGAGGTAAGGTTTCATTCTCTGAGCTAGGAGTTTGGATATGATTTTATAGGTAGTGTTGCAGAGGCTTATTGTCTAAAATGGATTGGAGTAGTTGGGTTATCCACTTTACGGATGAGAGAAATGAAAGTAGAGTTCATCTCTTTTAGCATATATCCAGAGTTGAAGAAGTGTTGCACCATCTTGAAAATATCATCTCCTATCAGATCCCAGTTAGCTTGGAAGAAATTGGGTGGGAAACCATCAGGTCCTGGAGCTTTGTCTTTTGCCATGCTGAAGAGGATGGCTTTCACTTCATTGTGATCTGGGGTTATGTTAAGCATGGTATTATCTGTTGTGGTGATGGTGGTAGGAATTAGGTTGATGATTTCTGGTTTAATGAGGTTGGTTTCAGCAGTAGCCATACCAGAAAAATGTTGTGTGAAGCAGTTTTTCAGCTCTTGATAGTCAGTGATCCAGTTTCCTTTGTTGTCTTGAATAGTATCAATCTTGTTTCTTCCAGTTCTGCTCTTGGATGCTCTATGGAAGTAGCTTGTATTTTTATATCCTAGCTTTATGAATTGATCTCTACTATTAGTTTTCCAGAATTTTTCTTTTATACCTTGCCAATCTCTGAGATTTTTTCTGGCTAAATTGACAGCTTGACTTCTGTCATCTCTGAAGTAGTTGTTATGTAACCAAGTTAGATATTTCTTGCATTCTTCAATGTTTGTCTTAATGTTACCATAGAATTCCTTATTCCAAATTCTCAGATGAAGTTTGGAATCTTTAAGTTTTCTGGTTATAAGGAAAGCACTAGAACCAATGAGATTCTTTCTCCAACACTCAACAATGATTTTCCTACAATCCTTATGATCCAACCAAGGAGCAATGAATTTGAATGGTGTTTTACCAGTTTGCCAAGTAGGATTAAAATTAAGGAGAATTGGGTGGTGATCAGAACCAATAGCTAGCATATTAGATATGGTAGTATTGGGGTGCAAAAGAAGCCAAATTTCAGTTTCTAGTCCTCTATCCAATCTTTGTTCAGTGAGATAATGGCCATTTATTTTGTTGGACCAAGTGAAAGGGCAACCAGTAGTACCCAGATCCACTAAGTCCAGATCAAGGATTTTATTGCTAAATAAAGTGGCTTCATTAACATCAATAGGTTGGGCACTAAATTTTTCAGTGTCATGAAGGATGAAATTGAAATCTCCAATAACCAACCATGGCAATTGGTTATTGGCAGCAGTATTTTCTAGCATTTTCCAAGAATCAAGTTTACTAATAGTGTCATAAGGGCTACCATAGTAACCAGTGTATAACCAAGGAGTGCCACTGGAAGGCTTGATTATAGCATTGATATGATTTAAAGAGAAGTCAATAGTCTCAATATCAAGGTTATTCTTCCATATCAAAACTAAGCCTCCAGCTGTGCCACTGGCTCCTTCTGGGTTCATAAACCAGTAGTTATGAACATTGACCTCAATCATAGTTTTCGTGAGCTTTTCTTGTTTTTGTTTAGTTTCAGAAACGAACATGATATCAGGATTTAGCTTATTTAACATATCATTAGGTATTTTTTAGCATCTTTTGTACCCAGGCCTTGACAATTCCATGCCAAAGTGGTAAACAATTGCCAAAAGTAGGACACAATGGGATACTTTGAGGATGGTCTTCTAGCAATGGTGTCATAGTAAGTAAATGAACTCAGATGGAAACTTAATCTATAAACTTGTAATAGCAGAATTATGAGTTGGTAGGGAGTATAGTAGTGTACCATGGATTGAGATGAAGAGCTTCCCAAGTCACCATTGGCCGTCAAGATGTTGTTGGAGTCCAAAGGTTCAGCAGACAAGTCATCCTGATCTTTGAATCTTTTGAGACAGACAAATTTAGTTGAGATGGTATCAGTGTCATCCTCAGCCTATAGAGGTTTATTCCTTTTGGACCATCATGGTAAGTCTGAGAACAGGTGGAGTATCTTTTTCAAATACATGTGCCTTCTTTTTTTTCCTTCCAGGCTTCCTTCTTCTTCTTACCCATATCAACTTCCATTCTCTCCTTAATTTGTGCTAGGGTTGGGAGGGTGTTGAAGGGGAAGGTTTTTTTTTTTTGGGGGGTGGGGGGGGGGTGGGGGGTGGCGGGGAATGCCATCTGGATCCACAACTTGAAATTGCTCATTTTTAGATGTGCTTGCATTTTTGGTTCTTGCAGCAGCCTTCATTCTTGGGATGTTTTTCTTGTAATTTCCAACAATTTTCTTGGAGAGCTCCAATTTTTTGTTTATGATCTGGCAGGCTAGAACATCTGGATGAGGGGATTCAGCTTCCACATCTGTTGAGGGTTGGGCTCCAAAGGTGATTGGATCTTTTGAGGAGGAAGCAATGTTTGCAATTGCTTGTTCTAGTTCCAACTTTTTTGCGACTTTTATTTTTATCTTAAATTCATCTGTAGCATCAACATCTAAATATGGCATGTGGATGACATCCTTCCCAGCTTGAACAATTTTCTGTTGTTGTGTTTTTGGTGGGGGAGTTGGTTGAGGGGTAGGCAGATTGTTGTAATGGGACTGAGAGTGATTTGGTGGTATGGGACAAGGGGGACTTGGGTGATCTAAGACTCTACAGAGTTTTGAAAATTTTTATTCCATTGAGACCATAAGCAAATTCAAGCCAGTGTGAAGTAGTTGTGGTTTCAAAAGCTTCTATACCAAATTTAAGTGGCCTGCTAGCATCAATGGTAAGCTTTACCTCTAGATTTTTTTCAAATATGTCCCTCCCATAAGCCTTTTTAGCAGCTTGGTATACTCCAACTGGTCTGAAAATACCTAGAATGTCAGGAATGATGTGGGTTGGTATTCTTTTGATTAGTAACCAAATCATCACCTTTTTGAATTGTTCTTCATCAATTAGGTCAGGACCTCCTGCAGGAATACCTACCAAAACCATGAGTTTGTCAAAAACTCCTCTTGTTCCTCCATTTCTCAAGATGGAGTAATCTTCTTCGTGAGTTAGTCTGAGAATGTAGTAGTTTCTTCTCATATTCCAGATCTCCAGTTCAACTCTACTTTGAAGTTCCCAGTGAGCATTGATGAAACTTCTTACTCTAGAAGTTTGGAAGCAAATATTGCTACAACGTTTTCCAATAAAACACCATTTTCAGTCTAGGGATGGTTTTGTTCTGATGTTCTCAGAGTTGATAAAGACTTTAGGAAAGAGGTCCCCAGGGATTGTAAGTGCAGTATTCATCTTGTTAATTAGGTTCTCAATAGTTGGTGAAGGTGTGGTTGAAGATAAAGCCATAATGAAATAGAGATCAGAGCTGCAGAGAAGTATGATAGTAGGGTAATGTTCACTGGCCAGTAAGGGGTGGGTATGAGAGGTGGATAGAAGGAGGGAAGTGTTACATGCTTTATTTTGAAAATAAATCACGGGTTCATAGTTTGGTTTGTTGTTGTTATCCTCTTTTGATAATAATCAAGGTGAACAGGAACCAATTGATAATTCAGTTTTATATTCCCGAAGAACAGCCTAGATTAATCAATCCCCTCACAACAATTTTAATCGTATGGTAGCGAAACAAGATGTTGTGGAATCACAAACAATGAGACGAAGATGTTTGTGATTACTTTTTATATCTTTCCTATCGAAGATATCAATCTCAAGCCAATCAATAGGATTGTACTCGTACGATGGAAGATGCAAGCTCAGATCACACAACTACGATAAAAGTAGTATCAGTCTGGCTTCAAAATCCCAATGAAGTCTTTAAGTCGTTTAACCTGGTTTTATAAGAAGAAATCCAAAGGTTAAAGGAGAACCGACTCTAGCATGCAAACTAGTATCACACGTAAGGTGTGGGGATTAGTTTTGCAGAGTTGCTAGATGTCCCCTTATATAGTCTTTCAAATCAGGGTTTTGCCTTGGTAACAAAGCAATCAATATCCACCGTTAGATGAAAACCTGATTTAGATTCAAGCTAATATTTCTCAACCGTTAGATCGAAAACTTAGCTTGTTATACACAAATGAAATGAACGCTTCAAGGTTTGTTATCCGTACCCAAACGTGTACATTGTTGGTTTAACAATAGTTAACCAAAAGGTTAGCCATATGAGCATTTCATATTAACCATGTTCTTCTTCACCATAACTAGTTCAAATGACTCAATTGAACTAGTTACAGAGTTGTTCAATTGCAAGGAAATCTTATGTAATTACACTAAACATAATTGAAGCAAAGATAATTTGATTCACTCGAATCGGTTCATGAACTTTTATAGCCACGGTTTGCAAATAACATTCCTTAGTATTTTTAAGTTTAAGTTCAGAAATCATCTTCAGATATATAAACTTCTCAAGTTCGCACACTAGGTTTGCGGACTTAAGCAACCGGGCAGAGTTTACAAACTCCAGCAGAAAATCTCAGCAAAAGACCTTCCGCCGGTTCGCAGACTGGATTCGCGGACTAGTACTCACGCAACTAGTTTTTCAACTCCAACAGAATTTCTCGGGATGAGAAGTTCGGCAATTCACGGACTGGGTTCGCGGACTTGGCACTTGCCATTCTTCCGATTCTCTAGATCAACAAAGTTCGAAAACTTTGGTTCAAGGAATGGGACTTATACATAACTGTGTTTCCACAACAATGTTTATGTCCACCATTGGTTATGTAATCTAAACTCTCATTCCAATTATTGAAACATTCTTATAGGACATTATATAGTTGTTACACCATTTCTCGTCAAAGAAATTTTCAAAGTGATTGAAACATATCATGACTTTGGTTACTAGGTAAAGATAAACTTGGTCGAAGCGAAAAGCTTACCAACACATATTTTGAGATATAGATAGGAGAGGTATACTCGGATCGAAATACCAAATGTGTATAATCATAGTCTATATATATAGCATACGACTTTTTGTCTCAAAGAGTAGGAGATAGAATAGATAGACTTTTAAGTGATAGATAAGTTCAGGTCTCCACATACCTTTTTGTCGAGAAGTTCCACCGGTTCCTTGAGTAGATCTTCGTCTTGTATGATGAATCGCCATGGAGTCCTTGAGCTCAACTACACTTACTGTCCTAGTCCGAGACTTAGCTATAGTAAACTAGAAATCAAGACTTATAGTTTTGATCATTAACATTGACAAACATGCTTGAGATAGCAACGCATGCGAGTTCGACCGAGCAATGCTTTAACAGTTGTCTCAAGCTAATATTCAGTGTGATGAAGGGCACCTTATGGCGGCAGCTGTGGACATGGACATTGTCCACTGTCGTGCGTTGATAGCCTGTTAGGTCGCCTACTGTTGTGAGGATGGATTTCTTTGTTTATTGTTGCTTTTTATGTACTTGGTTTTTGGAGTTCTCCTTTCGGATTATGTGTTTTTTTTTTGCCCATTGTTAAACTTTTCTTCCTGGTTGTCTCCTTTCTTATGGATGTTGTTGTGCTGGCTTCGATCCTTAGCCCCTAAGTCCTAGGTGTTTATATCGGGGTTCTCTTCTTAGGGGTACCCTAAATCTGTTCGAGGAGCATTTGAAAAGGCGAGGGTACCCAAATATACCTCAAGCTAAAACTTTTCCTTCCTATAAGTCGTTTCTTCGAAAGCCATTGTCTACGGACTGAGTCGAGATAATACAACAAATCGGTTCACACTTCGTGTGATCGTCTATGAATACGAGATCGAGACAATACAACAACGAAGTATGTTTACTTGATACAAGGGTTCGGACTTAACCAAACATAATAGGATTACTTATCAAGTAAATAGAAATTAACGTTTGTGTAATTTACTTTAATTATAATAAAACAATTATAATGCGAAAATATAAAGTAAATGACACAGCAAGATTTTGTTAACGAGGAAAACCGCAAATGTAGAAAAACCCCGGGACCTTATCCAGAATTGAATACTCTCAGGATTTAGCCGCTATACAAAATAAACCGACTTCGTACAGTTGATATCAAGCAACTAAACCTATAGTTCACCTAATTACGTATGTATTCCCACGCCTCCGACCTGTAAACAAGTCACGTACTTGGACCAATTCCTTTGGTTCGTATTCCAAACAGTAAAGGAACAACAAATCTGTTTGGTATCAACTCTCTTCAACCAAGTATTATGAGTTGGACAAAGGCTCTTCTATTTATCTTAACATAAACTCCTTTGCCAGGTTCCAAGATCTATCTTATATTCAATTACCAAAAGGTAATCGTTAATATTTTGCAATCAATACCTTTAATCCCAAGGAATCGTATTGATGCCGATCTACACAACTATTGTATAAAAATACCACAAGGATAAATCAATTATAGTTGTATCCTCTTTTACCGAAACAAGTGTTGTGCACACCAAAGATTTATATAACCAAGTCAGAAATCTTCTATCTATTCTTTGTCTTCAAATCTTCTTAGATCTTCAATAAACACCTGCACACAACTACTTGAATCTCTTGTGATCAATCACATACAAAACGGAGTCTGTTAACAATGGATTATCACAAGATCGTCTTTAGCACTAACAACAGTCTAAAGATCGCTGTCGAAACCTTGAACTAGTTTGAGTGAATCTTATATCAGAAGAGAAGATTCTCAAGCATAAACAAACTAGGTGCAATCAAAGTTCAACCATCGTTAGTCAATCAAATCAATATGAAAACAAAAGATAAACTGCAATTATCTAGTTTCCCACCAATGGTACGTGCTAGAACTTCTCAATCCCAAAGAAGACTTTAAACTGAGCGACCGTAAGAAATTTCGCCTAATTAGGTTACTCTCCTCTCTGAATAGGCGGCTTCACCAGTAACAGTACAACAGAGGAAGTTTACTGTCACGGAGGATTAGTTTGCTCGAAATGCAAACTTCAAGTATTTATATACAAGGAAGTTTGGACACCAAGGAATTTCTAAAACCGAAAATATTCTCAAGATATTGTATAATAATTTCCATATTCGGTTTTCATAATTCCTGAGAATGCTCTGTCCAAAATAATGATCGAAAATCTCCTTGGAAAATCTTTAACTAGCAAATGCACATTACTAATTCTTATTTTCCATATATAATTAAAAACCTTAATTAAAAGATTCTTAACTTATTTAATTTCGATCCTGGGATTTACTTCCTTCTTAGTCATTAAGGAATATCTTTGAACAATAAAAAATATACGCATTACTGCTTGTGTTCAAAGTGTGTCGACATCCTTTCTTTGTAAGTCATCTTTCATACTTACTCAATTGAAACCGATTTACCACACTTCCGAACAAGTTTATAATTGGTTTATCTGAATTTCAAGAGCTATACGATTGATCAAGAACTTCTCAATAACAAATCATGGGTTTAACGGTTCTACCAAAACAAGTTTCGGTTCTACCTCCATGTGAGTACTGTGCATAGTCACACTAGCTTCCCAAAATTCGGTTGACTAGGTACTAGGATCGGTTCCCCACATATATATGGTATCTCACGCATATGTGTTTCACATGTCCATATGATTGGTTCCCCTTTTCCTAAAAACGTGTTGCACATGTCCATAGGATCGTTTCCCCTTTCTGTTATAAACCTTGCTGCACCCCATACAAGGATCGATTCCCCTTTGTGACGTGTTGCACCTCTTACTAGGATCGGTTCCCCTTTACCCAGTGTTAGGTCTTACAAACTACATAAACTCGATCATACCAACAGGTGATTACTTAAGATCGATTTCACTAATAAAAGTCATAACAATACAAAAGTCAGGCCTCATGTGAATAATTTTACTAAGAACACAAACAATTCATGAGCGGTTATACTAATCACACATATTGGTCGTTTATAAGATATGCAATGAAGAACATCCCCAATAACGCCTGGCGATTTCCTTTTCGGTTCACAAACAAAGTTCATGAACTTACTTCCTTAAAACACATGTAACAACATTGTTTCTTAGGATGAAATCCTCACCTCATACCCATACATAATCACAATAGCATTCGTACGATTATGTTGATGTCTTATCTACAAAGTTTAATGGTTAAGCAATAAACCTCGTATTGAATTCCTTAATACTATGTCTATCTAGAGTGTTCATGCTTCGCAGTTTTGTTTTCAATATGCACGACTTGAAAGATACGTTAGGGAATGAAACAGTTCAAGTCAAATATCACTAACCTCAAGTGGAAGGATGATGTTGTGGTTGTAGCTCCGTAATTCTTCACTTCTTCAAGTCTTCGCAATACTTGTAATGTCTCATATCCTAATACTTTCAAGCTAACCTATACGAAGTTGACTCTAGTATATTTAATCAAGCGACTCTTAAATGAGTTTTGGTTTACTAAAATATGACAACCAAACTTGACATACCAACGCTCGGTGGGTTCGTCCGATCTATGCTCTAGCAAGCTCCCCCTTTTTCAATTTTAGTGACAAAACACTTACAATCATATGGATAAACAAATTACAAGAATTCATTACACATACGCTTGATTCCCGAATTCAACAACACATAACCTGCATACATTCAATCCTTAAAAATGCAGCAGTTGTTGACATTATAATAACAAAGCTTATACTCCCCCTAAAGGTGAGATAAGTAGATTTGCAATCCTCACGTATTTGTTATACTGAATAATATGATATGTTACTCCCCCTTAGTCTGTGCTTTTCCTCATTCGTTAGATAAACGTTCAAGCACCATTGTCCTCTTCCCTAGTGATACCAATCAATATAAATTGACACCAGCATCACTTGTTTACTCCATATATTTCTCCCCATTTTTGTCACAAAATGACAAAGAAACGAAAAAATAAAGGACAACACGAAAAGGATCTTACAAATCTCAAAATAGACTTGCAACCTGTTGAGTCAAGCACGAGGGTTCCACACACCATTTTTGATAACCAGTATCAAAACCGAAACTACAAAGTAATTATGTTTTGATATGTTATCATGGAAATAATTGCCCGAAGAAATTTTCCCAACTAGTTTAGCAAACCAAAAATCAACTAATCACATTAGTTCCTTTGCTAAACCGATTGTATAAATACAACCGCTTCATTCGATAAGACCAAAACAGAGATAAACTCCATTTTTCTCATCAGGTTTTAATTATCCATATAACTTAGACCTTTAGATTTTAAACAAGCCAAATACTAGGTTAGTTAACTAGCATTTCCTTGTTTAGGCATTCGATTAGACTTGAATAACCGAAACCTCCACTTTGATAAGTCTAATTAAGATCAGAATTAACTTAGTTTATCTTATCCGGAATCGAATTGGACTAAACAACTCATCGCGTCAACATATTATTTTGTCAAGCCATAAATAATTCATACAAACTAAAACAAATCAACTTGCATAATTATTCACCTCAACCGGAAGCAATTGAAACAACATAAACATTAAAGCACTGCAATTGCACCGTACAATTTTGTAAGCCTAAACGATTGATACCAATAGTTTTTAACAATAGTTCCGGCTTACTTTGTTAATGAAAAAGCGGGGGTCTAACAACACCACCCAATATTTCGGTTAGCAATCTGTATGGACGAACTCCGAAACACTTTAGAGAATTAACTAGACAGTCAGACTCAATCTAGGTAAAAGTATCTTAAGGAGTTAATATCTCTCTCTTGTTTTGATTTACTCAAGCTAATAGAAATCAGCGAGTCCTAATCAAACACAAGGAGTAACTTGGACGGTACCAAAGACCAATGTCCAAGGATCAATCAATGATAATCAACAACCAAAGGTTGGATTAATCTAATTGATGATCTAAACGCACAACATGTATTATTTCAATTATAAAGATAAACAATATAATGCGGAAACTGAAATAACAAAGACACCAGAAATTTTGTTAAAAAGGAAACCACAGATGTAGAAAACCCCCGGGACCTAGTCTAGATTGAATACACACTGTATTAAGCCGCTACAGACACTAGCCTACTCCAAGCTAACTTCGGACAGGACTATAGTTGAACCCCAATCAGTCTCCCACTTATCCAAGGTACAGTTGTACTCCTACGCCTCTGATCCCAGCAGGATACTGCGCACTTGATTCCCTTAGCTAATCTCACCCACAACTAAGAGTTGCTACGACCCAAAATCTCAGGCTTTAACAATAAACAAATCTGTCTCACACACCCAAGTCTATCAAAGTATCAATCTATCTCGCACAGAAAAACCCTAAAGTTTTTATTCCGTCTTTTGATAATAATCAAGGTAAACAGGAACCAATTGATAATCCGGTCTTATATTCCCGAAGAACAACCTAGATTAATCAATCACCTCACAACAATCTTAATCGTATGGTAGCGAAACAAGATGTTGCGGAATCACAAACAATAAGACGAAGATATTTGTGATTACTTTTTATATCTTGCCTATAATAGAAATCAAAAAATCTCAAGCCAATCAATATGATTGTACTGTTACGATAGAAGATGCAAGATAAGATCACACAAGTACGATAAAAGTAGTACCGGTCTGGCTTCACAATCCCAATGAAGTCTTTAAGTCGTTAACCTGGTTTTAGAAGAAGAAAACCAAAGGTTAAAGGAGAATCGACTCTAGCACGCAAACTAGTATCACACGTAAGGTGTGGGGATTAGTTTTGCAGAGTTGCTAGATGCCCCCTTATATAGTCTTTTAAATCAGGGTTTTGTCTTGGTTACAAAGCAATCAATATCCGCCGTTAAATGAAAACCTGATTTAGATTCAAGCTAATATTTCTCAAACGTTAGATCGAAAACTTAGCTTGTTATACACAAATGACTGTACGCTTCTAGGTTTTTCTAACCACACCCAAACCTGTACATTGTTGGTTCAACAATAGTCTAACCAAAAAGGTTAACCATATGAGCGTTTCATACCAACCATGTTCTTCTTCACCATAACTAGTTCAAATGTCTCAAATGAACTAGTTAAGAGAGTTGTTCAATTGCAAGGAAGTCTTATGTAACTACACAAAACACAATTGAAGCAATGATGATTTGATTCACTCGAATCGGTTCATGAAATTCAATAACCACGGTTTGCAAATGCATTCCTTAGTCTTTTAAGATTAAGTTCAGAAATCATCTTTAGATATATAACCTTCTCAAGTTCGCAGACTAGGTTCGCGGACTTAAGACACCGGATAGAGTTTACAAACTCCAGCAGAAATTCTCTGGATGAGAACTTCGACGGTTCGCGGACTGGGTTCGCGGACTTGGCTAACGCAAGTAGTTTGTCAACTCCAGAAGAAATTCTCGGGTTTGAGAACTTCGACAGTTCGCGGACTTGGCACTTGCCATACTTCCGGTTCTCTTGATCAACAAAGTTCGAAAACTTCGGTTCAAGGAATCCATTGGTTATGTAATCTAAACTCTCATTCCAATCATTGAAACATTCTTAGAGGATGTTATATAGTTGTTATACTATTTCTCGTCAAAGCAATTTTCAAAGTGATTGAAACATATCATGACTTTCGTCACTAGGTAAAGATAAACTTGGTCGAAGCGAAAAGCTTACCAGCACATATTTCGAGATATAGATAGGTGAGGTATACTCGGCTCGAAATACCAAATGTGTATAATCTAGTCTATATATATAGCATACGACTTTTGTCTCAAAGAGTAGGAGATAGAATAGATAGACTTTTGAGTGAAAGATAAGTTCAAGTCTCCACATACCTTTTTGTCGAGAAGTTCCACCAGTTCCTTGAGTAGATCTTCTACTTGTATGATGAATCGCCATGAAGTCCTTGAGCTCAACTACACTTACTATCCTAGTCCGAGACTTAGCTATAAGAGACTAGAAATCAAGACTTATAGTTTTGATAACTAACATTGACAAACATGCTTGAGATAGCAACGCATGCGAGTTTGACCGAGCAGTTCTCTAACAATCTCCCCCTTTGTCAATTTTAGTGACAAAACTATCAATACATATGGAATACAAAAAGATAATGAAACTTTAGTAGCTCATATCCCACATGTCTAATCTTCAACATTCCTCGAAATCTTCGTCACTTCCAAGTACTCCAATGATCCCAAAGGTTGTAAGTTTAGCATCACCGTTGTTGAAGATCCTTAGCTATAACAATGAGAAAGCATCGGTCTCGATCATTGTTATAGAGTGCCATAGTATTATTAGACAGTGTCAAAGTCCAATTATATCACAACTTCAACAATAATACTATGGTGATATGTATCACTCCCCTTTAGTCAATATTCCATCTCACATGAAAACCACTCCCGCTTATACAATGATCCAAAAACCATATATATATTTGTAGTGTGAACTACATATTAATTCTCCCCCTTTTTGTCAATAAAATTGGCAAAGGTACAAGAACGGGATCATAATGAAATTTTCGTAAGAGACATTTCATGACTGAGAGAAAGAAACACACATCATCTTATTTAGATGCAATCATATAAAAGCTAACATCATTCATCAAGGAGTTTAAAGATACAAGATAACCCCTCTAAAATTCCACAGCCGCACACCCCTCAAGATATGACCATTAAGCACAAGTTCAAAAGAACTCTCCCCCATTTGATGTCATTCTCGAAAGAACAACAACGAGCGACCTTAATTTCAAGAGAAAAGAAGGATTTTTGAAACACAAAAAGTGACACTAACAACATAGAAAAACAACCCTACAGAAACTGAACTGAAGTAACCTACTGGATTTTCAAACTCAACTGCCCAAAAGATATAGATAAGCATAGGGGCAAGAGTTATAGAAACACTTAATGAACCAGAACAACACCAATAGACTGCGCAAGTGTTGAAATGTAGCAGTGTCTAATGGTTTGGTAAGAATATCAGCCAATTGTTGTTCGGAAGGCACAAATTCCATGCTTATGATACCATTTTCATAGAGATCACGAATAAAATGGTACCTTATGTCAATGTGCTTTGTTCTTGAGTGATCAACGGGAGTCTCAGTGATTCGAATCGTACTAGAGTTATCACAGAAGATCTTCATTATTCCAGTATCAACTCCATAATCAGCTAGCATTTGTTTCATCCATAGGAGTTGAGTACAACATGATCCAGAATCAATGTATTCTGCTTCACATGTAGACAGGGATTGAGAATTTTTCTTTTTGCTATTCCAAGCAACAAGATTCAGTCCTACATAGTAGAAACCCCCCGACGTACTTTTTCTGTCTTCTACACAACCTGCCGAATCAGCATCGGAATAAGCAGACAGATCAGTGTTAGTATCAAAAGTGTAAGACAACCCATACCCGACAGTGTGATTAATATATCGAATGATCCTCTTTGCCGCTGCAAGATGAGACTCCTTTGGATTTGCCTTAAAACCTGGCACAACAACCAACACTGAAAAAAATATCAGGTCTAGTAGCTGTAAGATACAAGAGGCTTCCAATGATAGATCGACACAACTTTTGATCTACTTTTGCTCCTTTCTCTTCTCTATGTAGTTTACCAGTAGTGGGCATAGGTGTCAATTTCGGAGAGCACTTATTCAGACCGAACCTTGTCACAAGGTCACGAGCATACTTCTCTTGGGATAAGTAAATTCCATCCTTATGTTGTTGAATTTGTAATCCTAGGAAGAATTTTAATTCACCAACATTGCTCATTTCAAATTCCTTAGCAAGAGAGACTTGGAAGTCTTTTGCAAAAGTTTCAGAAGTTGATCCATAGATGATATCATCTACATAGATTTGAGAAATAACCACATCTCTCCCACTCCATTTGGTAAAAAAAGTTTTATCAGCTCTGCCTTTTGAAAAACCTTTTCTAATGAGATAAGTGGTAAGTTTTTTAAACCAGGCTCTAGGTGCTTGTTTTAGCCCATACAATGCCTTCTTGAGTTTTAACACATGATCTGGGAATTCAGGGTTTTCAAATCCCTTAGGTTGAGCAACATAGACTTCTTCCTTTAAAATTCCGTTAAGGAATGCGTATTTTATATCCATTTGGAACATCTTAACCTTAAGAAAATAAGCATGAGCTAACAAAAGGCGAATGGAATCAAGACGTACCACAGGAGCAAAGGTCTCGTCAAAGTCGATTCCTTCAATCTGTGAATATACTTGAGTGACAAGTCTAGCTTTGTTTCTGACAATTGTGCCAAATTCATCAGACTTATTCTTGAATATCCATTTAGTACCAACAATAGTGATATTGGAAGGGAAAGGTACAAGTTCCCACACATCTTGCCTTTGAAATTGATTTAACTCTTCATGCATTGCATTCACCCCAAAAGGGGTCGTTCAGAGCTTCATCAATATTCCTTGGTTCTACTTGTGAAAGATAACAACCAAAATTGCATATATTTTGAAGTTGTCCTCTAGTTTTATCTGTAGAATCTCTTCCTACAATAATACTGTTTGGATCATGATTCCTCTGAACCCATAAATGTCGTGGAGGGACACGTTCTTGTTCATCAGGAATCCCTTGACTAGTACTCTTCTCCTCGTCACTAGAAATGTCAGGATCAGTAACAGTTGGGATAACTTTAACTAATTCTGGAATTTCTTTGACTTTCTCAATTGTCTCGGTAGGAGGCAATTCAGCAGGAGGATTTTCACGAGGAAAGTTACTAATGTCGTCAATGATAACATTAGCAGATTCCATCATGACTTGAGTTCTGAGATTAAACACTCGAAAACCACGACTATCAGAAGCATAGCCAAGAAAGATACCCTCATCACTTTTGGTGTCGAATTTCCCTTTCTGTTCTCGATCTTTCAGTATATAGCACATACTTCCAAACACCCTGAGATAGTGTAGGTTGGGTTTCCTTCCATACCACAACTCATAAGGAGTGTTAAGGGTTTTAGAACGCAAATACACACGGTTGATCAAATAGCATGCTGTAAAAACAACTTCTCCCCAAAATCTTAATGGTAAGTTTTTGTTATGGAGCATTACCCTAGCCATTTCCTGAATATTCATATTCTTTCTTTCTGCAACTCCATTAGCTTGAGGAGTAATAGGTGGAGAGTATTGTTGAATGATCCCCAGTTCGTCACAGAATTCAAATACCTTGGTGTCTTTGAATTCAGTTCCACGATCGCTTCTAATTTTCTTTAGTTTGCGACCTTGTTCGTTCTGGATCCTTTTAACAATAATCTTGAATTCATAAAGAGTTTCATTCTTATGAGATAAGAATGCAACCCAAGTGAATTTGGTGTAATCATCTACTATAACTAAAGCATACTTCTTACCAGAAACAGTGGGTTGTTGAATTGGTCCGAAGAGATCCATATGAATTAAGTCAAGTGGAGCTTTAGTGAGAGTATCCCGAGATGGTTTGTGGTGAACTTTCGTTTGCTTACCCTTTTGACAGGCACCACATACACCTTCAATCTTTGCATTGATTTTGGGAATGTCTCTAACAAGTTCTTTGTTAATTGATCTTAGTTAGAAGACGATAGTTGATGTGACCAAAACGCTCATGCCAAAGATGTGTAGATTCCACCTTAGTCAAATTGCAGCGATTGCTAAACTGAGTATCAAGTAGATAACAGTTGTTTTTACTACGAGTTCTTTGAAAGATTACTTTCCTAGTTTTGTCAACAATGTCACATCCATTTGCATTGAAGACAACTCGATGGCCTTTGTCACAAATTTGACTAACAGAAAGAAGATTAGCAGTCATACCTCTTACGTATACTACATCATGGATTTCTGGAACACCGGGAAGTTTGATCGTTCCCTTCTTGCTAATGTAGCAAAAACTCCCATATCCAAACGCTACAGGACCTCCTTCATAGTCAATAGACGAAACGAATCATGTGAGATCACCTGTCATATGTATACTACATCCACTATCAAGAAACCATTGAAAATGAGACCTAGATCTTAAAGCAAAAGCACTCATACTATTAGTACTTCTATGTTTAGAGTTTCCTGGAAGTCTTGTATGTCCTTTCAAAGTATCAAAATGTTTTTTAGTTTTTTTACAAAGATTACATGCAACATTCAGGCTCTTTAGAAATGACATACAAACTTGTTGTAAGCGATTGGAAGAATCAAAACAACAATACGGGCCACAACTTTGAATTTGTCTGAGTGGTTCTTAGTCACATTAGTTTTTAAATCAACATGTTTGTTGATTACTATCTGATTTACGACTATTCTTTAAAGAGGAACAAATGGAGTTACTCAGATTCACCAAGGAACTAGTACCAGATATCAAATCCTTAAGAATTGAAATTTCTGCAACAAGACCAGAATTGATCCGGATTTGTTCATCCAAGCCCTTTTGGAGAGTGACCAGTTTATCAGACCTTTTTCTACGGTTGTTTTTTAAACCTGGTGAAGCGTCAATTGATACTTTATGGTCCATATAGTCAGATCGCTACAAACACAGACTTTTGAGGTCTTAAGCGTGTTTGCCTGCTCTGATTCCAATAGAAAAAGCGGGGGTCTAAAAACACCACCCAATATTTCGATTAGAAATCTGTATGAACTAACTCCGAAACACTTTCTAGAGAATCAACTAGACAGTCAGAATCAATCTAGGTAAAAGTATCTCAAGGAGTTAATATCTCTATCTTGTTTTGATTTACTCAAGCTAATAGAAATCAGCGAGTCCTAATCAAACACAAGGCATAACTTGGACGGTACCAAAGACCAATGTCCAAGGATCAATCAATGATAATCAACAACCAAAGGTTGGATTAATCTAATTTATGATCTAAACGCACAACCTGTATTATTTCAATTATAAAGATAAACAATATAATGCGGAAACTGAAATAACACAAACACCAGAAATTTTGTTAACGAGGAAACTGAAGATGCAGAAAAACCCCGGGACCTAGTCCAGATTAAATACACACTGTATTAAGTCGCTACAAACACTAGCCTACTCCAATCTAACTTCGGACTGGACTATAGTTGAAACCCAATCAGTCTCCCACTTATCCAAGGTACAGTTGTACCCTACGCCTCTGATCCCAGTAGGATACTGCGCACTTGATTCCCTTAGATGATCTCACCCACAACTAACAGCTTCCACGACCCAAAGTCTCAGGCTTTAACAATAAACAAATCTGTCTCACACAACCAAGTCTATCCAAGGATCAATCTGTCTCCCACAGAAATACCCTAAAGTTTTTGTTCCGTCTTTTGATAATAATCAAGGCGAACAGGAACCAATTGATAATACGGTCTTATATTCCCGACGAACAACCTAGATTAATCAATTACCTCACAACAATCTTAATCGTATGGTAGCGAAACAAGATGTTGAGGAATCACAAACAATAAGACGAAGATGTCTGTGATTACTTTTTATATCTTGCCTATCGGAGAAATCAAACAATCTCAAGCCAATCAATATGATTGTTCTGTTACGATAGAAGATGCAAGATCAGATCACACAACTACGATAAAAGTAGTATCGGTATGGCTTCACAATTCCAACGAAGTCTTTAAGTCGTTAACCTGGTTTTAGAAGAAGAAAACCAAAGGTTAAAGGAGAATCGACTCTAGCACGCAAACTAGTATCACACGTAAGGTGTGGGGATTAGTTTTGCAGAGTTGCTAGATGTCCCCTTATATAGTCTTTCAAATCAGGGTTTTTCCATAGTTACAAAGCAATCAATATCCACCGTTAGATAAAAACCTGATTTAGATTCAAGCTAATATTTCTCAACCGTTAGATCGAAAACTTAGCTTGTTATACACAAATGACTGTACGCTTCTAGGTTTGTTAACCACACACAAACGTGTACATTGTTGGTTCAACAATAGTCTAACCAAAAAGGTTAACTATATGAGCGTTTCATACCAACCATGTTCTTATTCTCCATAACTAGTTCAAATGACTGAAATGAACTAGTTAAGAGAGTTGTTCAATTGCAAGGAAATATTATGTAACTACACAAGACACAATTGAAGCAAAGATGATTTGATTCACTCCAATCGGTTCATGAACTTTAATAGCCACGGTTTGCAATTGCATTCCTTAGTCCTTTAAGATTAAGTTCAGAAATCATGTTTACATATATATCCTTCTCAAGTTCGCAGACTAGGTTCGCGGACTTAAGACACCGGATAGAGTTTGCAAACTCCAGCAGAAATTCTTGGGATGAGAATTTCGCCGGTTCGCGGACTTGGCTCACGCAAGTAGTTTGTCAACTCCAGGAGAAATTCTCGGTTTTGAGAACTTCGGCAGTTGGAGGACTTGGCACTTGCCATACTGCCGGTTATCTTGATCAACAAAGTTCGAAAACTTCGGTTCAAGGAATCCATTGGTTATGTAATATAAACTCTCGTCAAAGCAATTTTCAAAGTGATTGAAACATATCATGACTTTCGTCACTAGGTAAATATAAACTTGGTCGAAGCGAAAAGCTTACCAACACATATTTCGAGATATAGATAGGCGAGGCATACTCGGCTCGAAATACCAAATGTGTATAATCTAGTCTATATATATAACATACGACTTTTGTCTCAAAGAGTATGAGATAGAATAGATAGACTTTTGAGTGAAAGATAAGTTCAAGCCTCCACATACCTTTTTGCCGAGAAGTTCCACCGGTTCCTTGAGTAGATCTTCTACTTTCATGATGAATCGCCATGAAGTCTTTGAGCTCAACTACATTTACTATCCTAGTCCGAGACTTAGCTATAAGAGACTGGAAATCAAGACTTATAGTTTTGATCACTAACATTGACAAACATGCTTGAGATAGCAACGCATGCGAGTTTGACCGAGCAGTGCTCTAACAGTTAACATAATTCAATACCGTCAGGATTCCGGAATATATACTATATATTATCCTATGCCGGAATTTAGTGTCAAAAATTTTTGTACAATAAACCATGTTCAGGCACTGGAAGTATATACATACGGGTGTCGGTACCAACTACCGGCATAGTCTCGCTTCCTCCGTATAATGCCGGAATTTAACATTCAATGCATAACGACTATTTTTTTAAACCATAAACCAGTAAAGTGCATTTCCGGCGTGGTATCTAAGTTACTGACAATGACGGAATGATAAAGTGGAAAAGAGCCATTGTGTCCTCATCTATTTAAATAAATGGATACACCCATTGCAGTTGATACCTCAAAAAAAAAAAAAAGGTGAGCTCCAACACATATCTCTGATGGGAAATCAATCACCAACTACCGATTTCATCATTTCCATGGAAAAAGAAAAAATGATGAAGAACAAATTATCCACTCCGATAGGAAATCAATCATCATCCACCACCAACTCAATTGCCATTATACTAAAAAAACTTCGAAGGAAGGATGAAACCACCAAATCAATTGCCGCAATGGAAGAAGAGATACTTAAAAGGAAAAGAGAAGAAGAAAAAGCAGCAATAGAAGCAAAATATCACAAAGAAACTAAAGAGATAATCGAACGTGCAAAACAAGCAAAGATAGAAGCGGATGTTAAGGAAGAAACCGAATGGATTAAAAATTTCTTCATAGTATCGGATTTGCCGGAAGATCACCGCCCTTTAAACCTTTTTTGGAGTCTTGTTACGGATGGTCCTTATATGTCGAGGTTTGAGGACGGTAAGTGCAAGAAATGCAAAATGGATTACGGGGATGAGTTTGTAGCGAATCGGAAAATTTCCCTCATAAAATTATGTCGCAAATACAACGGGTTTCTCGGAAGATACAGAGGGAATAGGTGGCAAGCTCAGGACGCATATACCAAGTGGAGAAAAGATCCTTTTAGGCATTTCGAAGCCGCTTTGTTTGTTGAATCTCGTTATAAGAAATAATTTTAGTTGCAATTAACTTAAGATCTTTGTTTTAAGTTTATTTCCTTAAGATTAATATGAGGGCCAGTTTGGGTTAATGTTTTTAAGTGTTGTTTATTTCCTTAAGATTATGTGGTTAATGTTTTTTTTTCCCTTATGTTTATTTCAAGTGCCGACATTGGAAAAGAACCAAATACTATACCGTTACTAGTGCCGGTATTGTAGACACAATTTAAACTTATTGTCAGAGTGCTGGCATAGAATTATACCATTTTTTCCATGCCGGAATTATGACTGTTAGAAACTGAATTTATGTGGCAGTTACAAACTCCTTAATTCCACTTATGTGACGGTTACAAACTATTTCATCCCACTAAATTGAAGGTTACAAATCCCTTAGTACCATTTATGCGTCGGTTACAAACTCCTTAATTCTATTTAAGTGACGGTTATAGAAAGGAAAGTATTCAATCTCTATTTGTATTCGATCTCCCTATTTGTTTCATCTTCTATAGCAAAGATAATGGGTCGTCGCAAACATCGTGAAAAACCAATTCCCAATCCTGAGGAATCCGTTGATGATGGTGGTAAATCGAAATCAAAGGAGCAACAAGTGCTTGAAGAGTGTGTTGGTGAGGCGGAAGTAACAAATTTGATGCGGTAAGTGATGTTTATGTTAAATTGAAGTATTGTTAGGGTTTATCCCATACTTGGTTGTTTAATATTTCTTCCACAGTAAAAGAAAATTTTGAAATTGCAATTTAGTCAATTTAAATTCAGTTAAATGTTTGATTCGCGGTAGAATTCAATTTGAAAATTATGCCGGATTGTATGTGTTGTATCCCTATTTTTTTTGCATGAACCTGCCGACTTATTCCTTAATTGAATACTATGCCTGTTTCTTCTGTTAAAAACTCTGTTGGAAATTCTCCCATTGCCGGCATTGTATAAATCTATATGTCCACACCGGCACCAGTGCCGGCAGAGTCGATATGTATACATACCATGCTGGTTTTATTACCTTGAATTGTTAAGAATTCTCTGTATGAATTTCAAGAAAACCGGCATTGAGTTTTAATTATTTAGAACGTCGACATCAATGATGGCACTGATGGTATGTTTAATAACTATGCCGGCTTCCAGTATATAACTCAGTTTACATATTGGAACGTAGATCTAAAGAAGGACAAATGAACAAAGAAACGGGAAAAGTTGTTGAAGAAGTAAAACATAAGTCTTCCCAACGTAGTCGTTCTGATCCGGATCGTGCTAAGGTCGTCATTCGGGATCAACCTATAAGGGACACAACCAGCAGTGATGATGATGATGAGTGGGTAAAATGGCCTGAACCCGCCCGAGCAGGTGGATCATCCTTACAAGCAGGTGTCTTAAGACAATCTGATGTCGGAGTTGGAGTCCCTAACAAAAAGGAAAAGAAACTCCCAGCCCACCTTCCTAATAGGTATGACATGATTCTAGACCGCGAAGATGGCAAATAGTGGGGTCAATCTACAAGCACGCAACTCTTATTTGGATACAAGCACTCTTGGGATTGTTGGATCTATCAAACTTATGTAAGACGTTTGCATCTTGTTATTATATTATTTATATGTGATCAAGTGAATTTAATTCAGTTTGGTGTGTTTTTATAGGACCACAAGAAAGCCTTCCGTGTTTGCCTCCATCAATCAAGTGATGTATGGCCTTTGGAGGGTGAGTGTCCCGTTGTTCGAGCAATAGTCAGAGCATCTGGGTTGTATTCCGCGGTTGAAAATTATGTGGCCACTGATCCAGTCACGACGAACTTCTTTTTGGAGAGATTTTTTGGGGAAACTGATACCATGCATTTTCCTTTTGGAGAGATGGCCATTATCCCTGAAGATGTCCAAAGAATACTAGGTTTAGAGGTTCTTGGGAAAGCCGTTAAGGAAGGAGATGATTGTAAGGAGCTAGGATGGCACAAGATCTATGAGCTGACTAAAAATTTGTTTGGGTGGGACAAGGAAACGACTATGGCAAATATCTATAAGACAGACCATACCCGGACAAAGACTATCATATTTGTCAATCTCGTTCGATTGTTTGGGAATACGGAAGTGATAGACACATTTTTGTGTCTAAATTGTACCCAATGTCTCTATTGTTAGTGTTCGATTTTTGTACTAATTTTGATGCTTTGTGTGTTTGTAGGTGTTTTTGGAGAAATACACTTGTGTGGAAAAAGTTGCTCAAAAAGTGTTATTTGGACTCCCGGAGAAAAGTACTAAAGGCACTCTCAATTTGGATAAGGGGCACCTCAGTTGGGCACCTGCTATTCGCACCCCCAGTTTGGTTAGGGGGAGACCATCTTCAACATTTCAAAAATTCTTTGTGTCTGTGTAATATTCCGGAGTTAATTTGGTAGTGATTTCATGAGATATTCTCGTGAAATTAAGTGGAAATATCATGTTTTACCATAACAAGAATGGTAAGTCTTTTAGTTTCGCAAAAACAGGGAGAAATCGTTTCAACATACAAAACAGTGGAGAAATATTCACACGAGATATTCATGGGATTTCCTGTGCATATTAGAAGATAACATGTGTATTAACAGAGTTATACTCCAGCTGGGACGCGAAATAATGTGTTTCGAGTATGCCAAAGAAAAAATAACGCGTGAAGGATCGGTAAAAGGAAATTATTCCCGTGACTGGAAATTGAGAATAATCGCAATCAATGGAGAATTATATGCAATTATGAGGGGATATTTGGGGGGCAGTGAGGATATATAAGTCGTGGAGGATCAGTAGAGTGAGGGGGGAGAGTTAGGGAGACTTTAGAAGACAACAGAGGAGAGAAATCAAAGTTGCAGAGAACTCCATTGTTGCTGCCGGTGAAGAACACACGAAGAACAACGACCCACACGAAGAACAATGAACCACAAAGAACCGTCGTTTATGCTACAGTGGAGCGGCAGACTTATTTTCACAGTAACAACTACACAAACCTTATACGTTCTTTGTAACAGTTTGGTTTGTAACAGAAATAATTGTTACAAACCCGGTTTAAGCATTATTTCTCCCATTTTCTTCATTTGTAAACCCCTTGAGCAATAAAAATGATTTTTGAGCGTGTTTCCAACATGATGATGAGCTAATTCTCCCACAACCAAGGCAGTAAGGAAGCTATTTACGCATGAATAATTGGTAATCATTTTTTTCCTCTAATTTATAATTTATGATTCACTCAATCACTGCTTTTGCAGAGTTTTTAATTGTTTGCAAAAAATTTCTTCATTAGTTTTGATTCAATTAGATAGGTTATGCTTTGTTTAGATAATCTATGCTTAGGGATACAATTAATTTTTGAGAATTTTCCAGATTATTTGTGAATTAAGAAATAAGAGTCTTAAAATATAATTAGAGTTTTGCATTGTTTACCATACTTTATTCATGTGTAATAGTGAAATCAGTGTCTTGTTTGTTTTCTAATATCTTGAAGTCAATTTTGTAATAAGTTTTCTTTGTTTTTAAATTTTTATTAAGTCTAAAATCAATGCCTTCACAAGTCTTAAAACAACCATTTTATCACTATCTATAACAACTTTGAGAACACATCAAATTTTTGGCGCCGCCGACGCGGACTTGTCTTTAGGATAGAGTTTTTAGATTTTTTTTTTTTTTTTTGTTTGTTCTTCTTTACGTTTTTGGGTTTTTGTCTTTCCCTTTCACATTTTGGGAATTTGGAGCGAAAGAAATTTTTGCCAAATATTTTGGCGAATATTTAAAGACTTGAAGTAAAAGGCAAAGCGAAAGGAGCTAAAGAAGAAGAATTTTTTTTTTATAGAAAAAGAGAGAAAAAAGTTTTTTGGAAACTTCAGTTTTGAAAATCTGTCTCTTCGTGAGGAAGGTACCCCTAGTACTTCAGCTGTGCCAGCGATGACAACTTTGAAAGATTACATGTTCCCAACTAGGACCAACCGAGCTTCGTGCATTAAATTGACACCTAGTACGGCTAATTTCGAGATAAAACCTAGTATTCTTCAGATGATCCCTATGTTCTTAGGAAAAGATGATGAGAACCCTTATTTTCATATTAGGGACTTTGAGGAAATCTGTGGGACAGTTAGAATAAAAGACCTCACTGATGAAGTTTTGAAACTTAAGATGTTTCCCTTTTCCTTGAGAGATAAAGCCAAGACCTGGCTGAACAACCTACCACCTGAGTCCATTGAAACATGACAGGAACTTGTTGCTGCTTTCTATATGAAATTCTACCCTAAGCATAAAACTGCAGCTGTTAGGCAGAAAATTAGTGCTAGTGTGCAACAAGAGGGAGAGTCTCTTTATAGGTTTTTAGAGAGATTCAATGATCTCCTATCCCAGTGTCCCCACCATGGATTTGATAAAATGAAACTTGTTGAGATTATTTATAATGGTTTAGACTATTCGACCAAAGCCATGGTCGAGTCTATGTGCGCTGGTGAGTTCACCAGTAAAAATGCTGATGTTGCTTTTACCTTCTTAGGAATTATCGCTGAAAAATCCCAACAGTGGGAGTCTTGTGTTGAACCCCCTAAAAGACTCTTGGTCAATAGAATTAGCACCAATGTGGTAGATACAAGCTTCGAGTCAGATGCTAAGTTTGCTGCTTTGTCTAGAAGGTTAGAAGCTTTGGAATTGAATCAGCCTAATTATAGGTCTCTTGTTGAACCTGATGATAGGATTAGAGCCGCTCAAGTCTCTAGTTGTGGAGTAGATCCCAATAACTCGTTTTGGGAAGGTCATGTTAGTGAAGAACAAGCCCATGCTCTCTATAACAACGCTAGGTTTGAGAATCGTCAGAAGTTTGACCCATACTCAGAAACCTACAACCCTGGTTGGAGAAAACATCCTAATTTTTCTTGGTCTAAGGGCCAGAATCAAGGTCAGTCTAGTAATTCTCAGCCTTCCCCAGGTTTTGGTTATGTTAAGAACTCTTCAGGTCAACCCCAGTTTCAGAACACTTTGGATAAAAAGATCACAAGTTTAGAAGACACTCTAGCCTCGTTTATTAAAAACTCTGATAAGATCAACCTAATGGTTTCTCAAGGGATAGAATAAAGTAAAAATATAGGTTATGCTAACTCCCAAGCTATTTCTGAGTTAAAAAACCAGGTTAGTTAGATAAATGAATCTTTGAGGGGAAAAGGTAAGTTTCCTAGTCAAACTCAACCCAATCCTAAATCAGAGAAATTGTACAATCATGTGAACTCTATTACAACCCTTAGGAGTGGAAAGAAAGTTGACAATCAGGTTGCCATGCCTGATAATGAACATGCTGTAGTTCACCCTTCTGAGCCAGAAAATGAGGAGACTGATAAAGTCTCTAAAAAGACCAATGTGGGTCCTGCTGAGCCCGGATTTGTTCCCAGAGCCCCATTTCCCCAGCTGCTAGTTCCAACTAAGAGCGAGTCGAACTTTAATGATATATTTGAGGTTTTTAATTAGGTTACTATCAACCTACCATTGTTGGATGCGATTAAGCAGATTCCCTCTTATGCTAAGTTTCTTAAGGACTTGTGTACACGAAAGCGTAAGCTTATTGTCCAAAAGAAAGCCTTCCTATCTAGTCACGTGAGTTCCATTATTCAGAATACCACTACTCCTAAGTATAAAGACCCAGGGTCCCCTACCATTTCTTGCACAATAGGTAAATACCGTGTTGAGAAAACTTTGCTTGACTTAGCAGCCAGTGTGAATTTACTTCCATACCATGTGTACCTCAAGCTAGGACTTGGTGATATGAAACCTATCCAGATGACACTTCATTTAGATGATAGGTCCGTTAAAATTCCTCGTGGTGTGATCGAGGATGTTCTTATTGAGGTCAGCAAGTTTATTTATCCAGTGGATTTTGTTATCTTAGATACCCAACCTGTCCCTGACCCAGAGAACCAGATACCAATGCGATCATTATTTGTCGAACTGGTATTATGAATTTGTCTTTTGTTAATATGACTATTGAGCTGAGCGTCTTTCATATTAGTAAGATACCCTCTGAACTAGATGACTCGAGCATAGAAGAGGTAAACATGATAGGAACATTAGTCGAGGAGTCATTACCAAATACTTTGTTAGAAGATCCATTATAGAAATGCCTAGCTCACTTTGGGATTGATTTCAATGATGATAATGTGATTAATGAGGTGAATGCTTTGTTAGATTCAACCCCTTTGTTAGACATTAGTAGCGGATGGAAACCTAAGTTCAAACCACTACCAGTTTCTAAGTCTACCCTCATTCCTTCGTTAGAAGATCCTCCTAAGTTGGACCTAAAACCATTGCCATATACCCTGAAGTATGTGTTTTTAGGCCCGTCTGAAACTTTACCTGTGATTCTTGCTTCTGACTTGGATAGTGATCAGGAAAGTAGGCTAGTGACCGTCCTTCAAAACAACAAGGAAGCTTTAGGGTGGACCATAGCAGACATTAAGGGTATAAGTCCTACTGTTTGTATGCATCAGATCTATTTAGAGGAAGATACCAAACCTTCTAGGGAGATGCAACGAAGACTAAACACTAATATGAAAGAAGTAGTTCGAACCGAGGTTCTTAAGCTGTTAGATGCAGGCATTATATACCCCATTTCAGACAGTAAGTGGGTCAACACCGTTCAGGTTGTTCCCAAGAAATCCGGTATTACTGTAGTCCAGAATTATAACAATGAGTTAATCCCGACCCGAGTGACCATGGGTTGGCGTGTTTGTATTGACTATAGGAAATTGAACAAGGTCACTAGGAAGGACCACTTTCCCCTTCCCTTTATCGACCAAATGCTAGAGAGATTAGCTGGAAATAGTCATTACTGTTTTCTAGATGGCTACTCAGGCTACAATCAGATCGTTATTGCCCCAGAAGACCAAGAAAAAACTACTTTTACCTGTCCCTTTGGTACCTTTGCGTATAGACGCATGCCTTTCGGGCTATGTAACGCCCCTGCGACTCTTCAGCGTTGCATGATGAGCTTATTTTCCGATATGGTAGAAAAGTTTTTAGAGGTCTTTATGGATGATTTTTCAGTGTTTGGTTCGTCTTTCGATGAGTGCTTGCATCATTTGTCATTAGTGTTGACTAGGTGTAAGGAAAAGAATCTAATGCTTAATTAGGAGAAATGTCATTTCATGGTTCGATCAGGAATTGTCTTAGGGAATATCGTATCTTCTAAGGGTATAGAGGTAGATAAAGGCAAAGTTGACCTTATCAAGACTTTACAGGTCCCAAAAACCGTAAGAGATATTAGGTCATTCTTAGGGCATGCAGGTTTTTATCGTCGATTCATTAAGGATTTTAGCTTGATTTCTAGACCTCTTTGCAACTTGCTTGCAAAAGATGTTAAGTTTGTCTTTGATGATGCTTGTTTATAGGCTTTTGAGAAGCTTAAGACTTTACTCACTACCGCCCCTATAGTCCAGGCACCCAACTGGAACTTACCCTTTGAGATCATGTGTGATGCTTCAGATTATGCTATTGGTGTTGTGCTAGGTCAGCGAGAAAACAAATTACTTTATGTGATTTACTATGCTAGCAAAACTCTGAATGATGCCCAGTTGAACTATACCACTACCGAGAAGGAACTGTTAGCCATTGTGTTTGCCTTAGACAAGTTTAGACCCTACCTCTTAGGTTCTAAGATCGTCATATATACTGATCATGCTGCTTTGAAATATCTTATGTCTAAGAAGGATACGAAACCTAGATTGATTAGGTGGATACTTTTGTTGCAAGAGTTTTCTCCAGACATTAGAGACAAAAAGGGTGCCGAAAATGTAGTAGCAGACCACTTGTCTAGGCTAGTTGTTGATTCCCATGATGAATCCCTTCCTATAAGGGATAACTTTCCTGATGAAAAACTATTCTTTGTCACCCAAACACCTTGGTATGCGAATATAGTGAATTATCTTGTTACTGGTCGAATGCCCCAACATTGGGGTAAATAAGATCGTTCTAGGTTTTTAGCTGAGGTTAAGCATTTCTTTTAGGATGATCCTTATTTGTTTAAGTATTGTCCAGACCAGATTATTAGGAGATGTATACCTGAGAGTGACCAGTCCAGTATTATTTCCTTTTGTCATGATCATGCTTGTGGGGGTCACTTTAGTTCTAAGAAGACTGCTGCTAAGATATTGCAGTGTGGATTCTATTGGCCTTTGTTGTTTAAAGACTCCCATAGTTACTGTGTTACTTGTGAGCGTTGCCAGAAATTAGGAACCATTTCCCGTAGGAACATGATGCCCTTGAACCCTATTTTATTTGTTGAGGTCTTTGATGTGTGGGGTATTGACTTTATGGGTCCGTTTCCTAATTCTTTTGGTAACCTATACATCCTTGTCGCCGTAGACTATGTCTCTAAGTGGATTGAGGCGGTTGCGTGTTAAACCAATGACCATAGGGTTGTGATTGAGTTCTTGAAAAATAATATACTTACACGTTTTGGTACACCGCGATCTATAATTAGTGATGGAGGGTCGCACTTTTGTAATGGACCTTTTAGGCTTATGATGAAGAAATATGGTATTACACATAAGGTATCTACCCCGTATCATCCGCAGACTAGTGGTCAAGTAGAGGTTTCCAATAGGGAGATAAAACGTATATTAGAGAAAACAATTAATCCTAATCGGAAAGACTGGTCGTCTAGGCTTACTGATGCCTTATGGGCTTACCGTACTGCGTTTAAGACCCCCATTGGAATGTCGCCTTATCGGCTTGTGTATGGAAAGGCATGCCATTTACCTGTTGAGTTAGAACATAGAGCTTATTGGGATGTTAAGCAGCTAAATTTTTCACTTGACAAGGCAGGAGCCCATAGGAAACTCCAGCTCAATGAGTTGGACGAGATTCGTATAGATGCTTACGATAGTGCGAAGGAGTATAAGAACAAAATGAAACTTTTGCATGATAGAAATATTTTACGGAAGTCATTTTCTCCAGGTCAAAAAGTTCTTCTGTATGATGCCCCGTTTACATCTTTTCCCTGGGAAGTTACGTTCTCGGTGGACGGGTCCTTTTATTGTTCGCACTGTCTTTCCTCATGGAGCTGTTGAAATTGAGACACCGGATGGTAGTAGTTCTTCGAAGGTTAACGGTCAGAGATTGAAACCCTTTTTAGATCCCTTTCCTACAGGTGATGTTGAGGAGGTCCCTCTGGAGAACCCTGTTTACCCTTGATTGACCATCGAGGAAGTTGTATGTTGTATATTAGTTTTTGATTTTCTTCACCCAGGTACTATGTTTCCAACTTCTCCTCGTGTTATTTTACTTTTGGTATTTCTCTTTCATTAGAAACATTGAGGACAATGTTAGATTTAAGTTTGGGGGTGGGGAAGAACTTTTTAGTTGCACTTTTGAAACTTCTAGCGTCACATGGTATCCGGTTAGCTAAGTTTACATACTGTTTCTCACCGAAAAGATAGAAATTGGAATGCTATGGATAACAACCTTTTGAGACATTAGAGAAAAAGACATTGAGATCCTTGAAATTCAGGAGAGAACTTGTTCCTTTTAGAGGGTAACCTTGATGGACCTAACCACACATGATGGAAAGGCAAGTAGGTCAGGAAATGCCAGAAAGACAAAGCAAGCTCACAATGTAGTCTTAGTTACTGGATTGCGACTGTCTCTCAGTAGAAACTTATCATCATCAACAAGCGGAGCGACATCAAAATCTATGAAGAAAGTTGAAGAAGTTTTAGGTTTAGAAGAAACAATAGAAAAGAATAATTCAAAAATCAAGTTGAAGTTATAAGAGCAAATGATATAAGTTGTTAGAATCCATGACACGAAGACATCACAAGTTGCGAAGATCCAAGTTTTGAAAGTCCTTCTCTCATGGCCATGTAAATTGTTGTCTTGTAATTTTTTGTTACCAAAAAAAAAAAAAAAAATCATCGTTATGTTTTGTTCAATAAGGCCAAAGGGAAGTAGAAATTTATAAGTCGAGCAAGAAATCCAAGAGAAGAGTTAATTGTCAAGGTTCTATGAGATTCGATAGTTTATCATCAACAGTTGAAGACCGAAGAAGACGTTGTTTCTACTGAGCACTATGAGAGAGTCGAAGAAAGATACATTTGGTTGCTTTGTTAGTCCGCTTTCAATCTGGGACAAGATCTTTCTAGCACTGTTTTAACTCATCACACGTAATTAGTCCAGCTGTGTAGCGGATATCTCTTTATCTAGCAGTGTTGCGGATGTGTCTCCCCTTTTCTTCAGTCAACTTTAGAGCTGACACCTTTAATTTAACTGGCATTCTAGTTACTTGGAGATAGGTTGAGAATTTGTATGTCCTCATAGATCTTTGGACACTTGTGACCAATTAGAAGTCATGGTTTTGTGGGTACACCTCTGGTAAACCCTCCCGAGATTAACTCGGTTTTGTTTTTTTATTAGTTTTGCTCGAGGACTAGCAAATAATAAGTTTGGGGGTATTTGATAGACACATTTTTGTGTCTACATTGTACTCAATGTCTCTATTGTTAGTGCTCGATTTTTGTACTAATTTTGATGCTTTGTGTGTTTGTAGGTGTTTTTGGAGAAATAAACTTGTGTGGAAAAAGTTGCTCAAAAAGTGCTATTTGGACTCCCGGAGAACAGTACTAAAGGCACCCTCAATTTGGATAAGGGGCACCTCAGTTGGGCCCCTGCTATTCGCACCCCCAGTTTGGTTAGGGGACACCATCTTCAACATTTCAAAAATTATTTCTGGCGGGAAAATATTCTTTGTGTCTGCGTAATATTCCAGATTTTATTTGGTAGTGATTTCATGAGATATTCTCGTGAAATTTAAGTGGAAATATCATGTTTTACCATAACAAGAATGGTAAGTCTTTTAGTTTCGCAAAAACAGGGAGAAATCGTGTCAACATACAAAACAGTGGAGAAATATTCACACGAGATATTCATGGGATTTCTTGTGCATATTAGAAGACCACATGTGTATTAACAGAGTTATACTCCAGCTGGGACGCGAAATAATGTGTTTCGAGTATGCCATAGAGAAAATAACGCGTGAAGGATCGGTAAAAGGAAATTATTCCCATGACTGGCAATTGAGAATAATCGCAATCAATGGAGAATTATATGCAGTTATGAGGGGATATTTGGGGGCAGTGAGGCTATATAAGTCGTGGAGGATCAGTAGAGTGAGGGGGGAGAGTTAGGGAGACCTTAGAAGACAACAGAGGCGAGAAATCAAAGTTGCAGAGAACTCCATTGTTGCTTCTGGTGAAGAACACACGAAGAACAACGACCCACAAAGAACCGTCGTTTATGCTATAGTGGAGCGGAAGACTTATTTGCACAGTAAAAGCTACACAAACCTTATATCATTCATTGTAACAGTTTGGTTTGTAAAAGAAATAATTGTTACAAACCCGGTTTAAGCATTATTTCTCTCATTTTCTTCATTTGTAAACCCTTTGAGCAATAAAAATGATTTTTGAGCGTGTTTCCAACATGATGATGAGCTAATTCTCCCACAACCAAGGTAGTGAGGAAGCTATTTACGCATGAATAATTGGTAATCATTTATTTCCTCTAATTTATAATTTATAATTCACTCAATCACTGCTTTTGCAGAGTTTTTAATTGTTTGCAAAAAATATCTTCATTAGTTGTGATTCAATTAGATAGGTTATGCTTTGTTTAGATAATCTATGCTTAGGGATACAATTAATTTTTGAGAATTTTCCAGATTATTTGTGAATTAATAAATAAGAGTCTTAAAATATAATTAGAGTTGTGCATTGTTTACCATAATTTATTCATGTGTAATAGTGAAATCAGTGTCTTGGTTGTTTTCTAATATCTTGAAGTCAATTTTGTAATAAGTTTTCTTTGTTTTTAAATTTTTATTAAGTCTAAAATTCATTTCCTTCACAAGTCTTAAAACAACCCTTTTATCACTATCTATAACAACTTTGAGAACACATCACTGCAGATGCGTAAAAATCAAAATCATTGATAAAAAAAGAAAGAAAATATCCCGAGTAAAAGAAGATTATTTGGGATTAATGGAGGAAATTCAACACGTGTTTTTTCTTTAAATAGATTCCCTGGGAGTCCTAGAGAGGGGGTCGAGAGTCTGGGGGGAAGAGGAGAGCCAAAGAAGAAGAAATTCGAGTTTTCCCAAACTCGGTTTCTGCTGTTACTGCTGCTGCACCAAGAACACGAAGAACATAAGACCCACACGGAGCAGTCTTATTTTGTTACAGTTTCAGCGACTGTCGGGAAACAGTCTTATTTGTTACAGTGACATTCTTATTTGTTACTGTCGCAGGACAGTCTTATTTGCCGAGGGTCGTAGTTCTCTGGTTTGTAACAAATATTATTGTTACAAACCCGGTTTTGAATTATTTCTCCCTTTTCATCATTTGTAAACACCCTTTGAGCAATAATAATGATTTTTGAGCGTGTTTCCAACATGATGAGCGGCTAATTCTCCCACAACCAAGGCAATGAGGAAGCTATTTACGCATGAATAATTGGTAACTATTTTATTTTCTCTAATATTTAATTATAATTCACTCAATCACTGCTTTTGCAGAGTTTTAAATTGTTTGCGTAATTTTCCTAATCTATTGTGATTCAATTAGATAGGTTATGCTTTGTTTAGATAATCTATGCTTAAGGGATACAATTGATGTTTGAGAATTTGCTTGATTATTAGTGAGTTAAGATATAAAGGACTTAAAAGATAATTAGAGTTTTGTATTATTTACCATCATTAATTCATGTGTAATAGTGGAATCAGTGTCTTGGTTATTTTCTCATACCTCTCGCCCACTTTGTTAATATTTTTGTATATAATTTTATTAAATCTTTAAATTTAATCTTCACAAGTCCGAGAGTTTGAACCTCATTACTACAACATCATTCAAAAATAATATCATTTTGGCGCCGCCGACGCGGATTTGTGCTTAGGTAGAATTTTTAGGGTTTTTTTTTTTTATTTCATTTGTTCTTTTTACGTTTCTTTTGGGGTGTGTCCTTTGTATTACAGGTTTGAAGTTGGATACTAAAGACTTGGAATCAAGCTTAAAGCGAAAAGAGAAGGAAAAAGACAAAGCAAAAAAAAAAAAAAGAGCGAAAGAAAAATTTTAAAAAAAAGAGAGAGAATTTTTTTTTTTTAGAGACCTTCCATTTTTTGTAATTATTTTTTTTTATTTCTTTTCTTTTGCACTTTATTTGGACTTTGGACTTGGACAATTTTTTTTTTTAAACCATAAGGAAGGGTACATTAAATATAAAACTGTTTGCAGGGAAGGACGACGATTAAAATATCGTCTCGGCCCCTCGGGTTCGCACATGACATAGGAGTCGTGGCCCGAGTCGACTTCAGCGGTTGTGCGCCCGTCTGGTATGGGAGGTAAGCTTTCGAAACACCCGCAAATACCCTTTCAGCGGGTTTATTGTATGCCTTAAGGTGAATATATGCTGAGGATTTGAATACGGTTGTTTTAATTTCCTAGTAAAGGGCAAGGCTTGGCCAAATTAAGATAAGGACTCGGATTTCATCACCGTTTCCTTCTTGCCCGCCTTAGGAAAACGAAACCAAACGCGAACCTAAGCTTAAAATTTTGACTAGAACGAGACCTATAGGGTAACGAGCTTAATAGGAAAGTCGTTCGAAAAATATTGGTTACTCTTTTGAGCATACTTTGAAGTTCATGATGGTTTCTGCGAGTTGAATGCGTGACTGCGCCGCCTTATAATACCGGTGAGACCTTGGGTATCAAAGCTCCTCGCATCTTCCCTCGTCTCAATTCAACTTACTTAAACTCGGATTGATTCCAGAGAGGTTTGCTCAGATTGTAACGAATTCCTTTTCGAAAGATTAGAAGCTGGTCTAGAAACAATCTAAGTGGAGCCATCATGCTTGTTGTTTGCTAGATTTTATAGGTTTGATTTGGTCGAGTCAGCCTTGTTTGTGATTGTGTAGAATTCCCTTGCAATTAAGAATGTCGAACTGGTATGATAGAAGCCAATACAATGATTATCGACCTGAATTTGAATATGGACATCATCCTTTTTATGACCATGTTGGTAATAGTGGTTGGGAACGCCATCCTTTGGAAGGATATGGGTCATACTCTGGTGAGCCCAATTACTATCCACACATGCATCAGTCTTACGAGTAAGAAGATTATAGTACTAGTTCTTTGTATCTAGAGGATACAATCAAACTATTGAAAAGTAGTCCTTTTTATGATCCCTCTGTTCCTATTCCTTATTTAGAAGAGTCCCTCAGGAAGTTAGCTGAGTCGACGCGTAAGTTAACTGAGATGAATAGTATAATTATAGACGAAAGAACTACAATAATGAGTGAACCTTCTTTAGAAGACCACCTCAAGCGGATAGATGAGACGAACGAAAGAATTGCTCGAAATTACTTGAATTGCCAATATAGTGTATCCAATAATACCCTTGAGAATGAAGATATTTATTTACATAATAAAGATAACAAGGTTAGAATTGGTAGCACTACTTGTTTTGATGAGGTTCGATCTTTTTCATGTTATTATGATGAGGATAGTGTTGATGGAGAATCATACTTATGTAGGAATAGTGATCAGGAAATGGATACTCCAATTGAGCTTTACAATGATAATATTATTTCTATTTCAAATCCAAATCCAAATAATTTTAATAATTATTCACCTATTCAAAAGGACGAGGATTTGACTAGAGATACCCTCGTTTTAGACGATGTAGTATTTCCTGTTTACAAAGCCGATAATGATTTAGAGGAACGAGTTTATTCTGAGAATAATGTTCTAGAGTCTAGCGATTTAGAAACAATAGTCTTAGACGAAGAAGATGAACTCGTAGAGCTTTTAAATATGAGTGAGGATGCATCACCTGAGTATAACCTAACAGAAGCAATTGACCATTTTCAGGTTTCCGATGATCTAGAATTAGGGAAATTGTAGTTAGTCTACCTAGAGACACCCAAAACTCTAAGTTTGGGGGTGACTATCATTCACCCTGTGCTCTACCTTTAACTCTTAGAAAGGGAACTCGTGTAGGGCTTGACATTTGTGCCTCAACCATCGTTCAAGATTATCTCCATACACGTTTTCCCGAACCTAATAATGTCCAGAAAGAAGTTCAGTCATTAGAAACCCATCCTCTGGTTGATGTGGTTTGCCCAGGCTATGATACCCTTATTGACTTTGTTTTCCCACCAAATAGTTTTCTTCCAAATGTGGGAACGTTTATATTTCAAATGTGTCGAATATTTAGTTGTGAGACTAAACCTAAATGCTTTAGGAAATTAGAATCAACACATTTTATTAAGAATGACTACTACCCTCACTGTGGTCAATTTTGTAAGTCAAACCTGATTGACTTAGAGGATCCTCAATTATTTAGGTTATTATTATGTGCTTCTAATTTATTTAAGTTTTTACAGACTCTAGGACCTAATAATTCGGATCTCACTTTTGAGGAGTTGCAGCCTAAAGAAATATATTTAGACCCTTTTATAGAACCTGAACCTGAACCACAATTAGATGTAGTTGTCTTAATCAGGAAATAGGTAAGAGCATGCTGATTATAGATTTTTCGTGGGGTTGTAGTAAATAGGATTCGTTTCAGACTTGTGAAGGAAATGGAATTTTTAGATTTAATAAATATATACAAAAAATATTAACAATATGGGCAAGAGTACTGGGACTAAAGATTCGGCCGTTTTTTTTCTTCAAATGGTTCAGAAATTAATTCCAGCAATTATAGTTCAAAAACAAAACAAATATTAACTCTAGTTTATTTCCAAGATAGATTTTATAAAATATTACTTGTATTTCTTAAGCATGGCATATCAAAAATCCCTAGGACTAAGCATACTCCATCAAATGAAATCACAAGTAATTAATTTAAAATCTTAATTCAATTAAAATTAGTGCAAAAAGTAAATAAAAGAATTAATGAAATTACCACATGGATGAAATTCGACCTCCTCCGTCGTCCCAGTGTTGGGTTTAGCTCATCATGATAAAAACACGCTCAAAGTATTTATTTATTGCTCAAAGGGTGTTTACAAGGATGAAAATGGAGATGAAATAATAAAACAGTGAATGTGCGACCTACAGAAAGCGTCCAAAATGAACGACACAGAAGAAGTGCTATTGTTACTGTAGCTCTAAGACCCACACCTACGACCCACGCCTGTGAGTCTATTTCACTGTTGAAAAACGACTGCTGATGCAGGTCCGTTCTTCGTGTTCTTCACGTTCATCAGCAGCAGCAGCAGCAGAAACCGAGTTTGGGAAAAACTCGAATTTCTTCTTCTCTGGCTACCCCTTATCCAAAAGCGAGAGTCCGAATAACACTTGTCCTCCGGATGCCAAAATCAACTTTTCGAGCCGAATTTTCCAAAAATGTTTATTTCCTAAAAATACATAAAAACACAATATTAGTACAAAAATAGAGTTCCAACAATACGGACATTGAGGACAAATTAGACACAAAAATGTGTCTATCAAATACCCCCAAACTTATTATTTGCTAGTCCTCGAGCAAAACTAATAAAAAAATAAAAAAATAAAACCGAGTTAATCTCGGGAGGGTTTACCAGAGGTGTGCCCACAAAACCATTACTCCAGACCCTAGCTTATCTATGCAGAACCTTGCAAGGCACTAAAGAATCTCCTTGGTTGGCTTACAATCACTGACTACAGGAGGAAGTACCCTGATGCGAAATTCCAATTGTTGTACACGAGTTTGCACTCAAGCATACTAAAATTCATATAAAGTGACAGAGCCCTACTAAGATAGTTGCACTATGGACATCATATTCGAAGTCAAACTAATCATATGGATAGAAAAAGGAGATGGAAAAAGAAAAATGTAGATGGTTTTGATGTTAACCAAATGATCGATGTTTCACATATCTGTCTGAAGGCCACTGCCAGAATGAACCTATCCTAATGGACTGAGATACCGGTCTGACTAATATCAACACAACTGGCATATACAAGGGAACCAGTGGTCAAAAACTTAAATCTAGATCAACAAACTGGCAAATACAAGGGAACCAGCAGTTGACTACACAGAAAAATAACCATTTTTTTTAACTTAACGACATGAATAGATCTTTTTGATCCAAGCGCATGCTTCTTGTCAGCATATTACACGATAGTTCCCACGGGTCCTGCATTCCACGCTTGCTTAGGCGACGGAAACAGGGAGAACACACGCATATTGCTATCCAAGTGTTAATACTTATTCCGATTGGTCTAACTGGTCCGGTCTTTTTTTTTAGTAACTCAGTCACTCTAATTCATCCTAGCAGTGGTAACAACTTGAATCGTGTGCCCCACCTAATCACTTAGAGAAACATAGTTTAAAATAAAATAAAATGAAAAAAAGAAATGAAAAGGACTCAACGAGATATGGTGCAACTATCATGTTATTTCTAACACCGGAGTTCTGTGCTTTTATGAATAGACTCTAAAGATGTTTCCATCTAATCAGATTGGTTCCTCAACTCCTACAACCAAGATGTTCCCATCCACTTAGATTGGTTAGTGCAAACCTTAATAGGCATAAATTTCTAGGCTCTGGAGTTTACTAATTGCAACTAAAAAGTTTCTCCCATACCCCCAAACTTAAATCTAACATTGTCCTCAATGTTCTAAAGATGAAACTAAAAGCATGAATAAGGAGAAACTGTTACCATTTGAATTGAAAGAGTTAAGGAAAGATATTACCGTGTTGCATGAGCATGGGATACCTCCCAAGAAGTGTTAAGTTTAAAGTCTTCAGCCAGACTTAGGAAAGGATTAGTCAACTCGAACCATAAAGTAACAGTCGAAATAACAGTGGGTCTTCAAAACTAAATAGAGCTGACCAAAGGAAACTGCAATGAACCAAGAAAGTGGACAAGAATAGCATGCCCTTACCTAGTATTCTGAAAACTATCGCTAATTGCGGTTCAGGTTCAGGTTCTATGAAAGGGTCTAAATAGAATATTTTCATTGGTTGCGTTTCTTCATAGATGGGATCCGAATCACTAGGTCTTAGAGTCTGTAAAAACTCAAATACGAACTTAGAATCACGAAGTAATAACCTAAATAATTGCGGATCCTCTAAGTCAATCAGATATGACTTACATAGTTGACCACAGTGAGAGTAGTGGTCATTCTTAGGAAAATGTGTCGATTCTATTAACCTAAAGTACTTAGGCTTAGTCTCAGAACTTAATATTCGACTCATTTGAAACGTTCCCACAGTTGGAAGAAAACTATTTGGTGGGAAAACAAAGTCAATCTGGATATCATAGCCAGGGCAAACCACATCAACCAGAGGATGGGTTTCTAATAACTGAACTCCTTCATGGACATCATTAGGATCGGGAAAACGAGTATGAAGGTAATCTTGTAAAATGGTCGAGGCACAGATATCAAGTCCTAAGTGTGGGGACTTTCTGAGAGTTAAAGGTAATGCACTAGGGAAGTGATAATCACCCCCAAACTTAGAGTTTTCAGTGTCTCTAGATAGACCTCTAATTATTTCTTGAATTTCCGTATATTCAGAGTCCTTAAAATATTCAAGAGATTCTTCTAAGTTATTATCAGGTAGTGCATCTTTACTCATCTCTACGGGTCTATCTTCTTCTTCCAAGACTATTGTTTCTAAGTCGCTAGACTCTAAAACAGTATTTTCGAAATGAACCCGTTCCTCTAAACCACTACCGGCTTCGTAATCAAAAGGAAAATCTATATCGTCTAAAACGGTGGTATCCCTAATCAAATCCTCGTCCTTTTGAATAGGTGAATAATCATAAAAATTATTTGGATTTGAACAAGAAATAATATAATCACTATACAGCTCAATTGGATTACTAGACTCCTGATCACTATGCCTACATATTTCAGATTCTTCATTACTGCTATCCTCATCATCATAGTACGAAGATGATTGAACCTTATCTAAATAAGTAGTGTCTTTTATTCTAACCTCGTCCTCTAAATTAGGAAAATATTCACTATTTACATCAAGGGTAAAATTGGAAACACTATTTTGGAATGTAAGATTATTTCGAGCAAGTCTTTCGTTCGTCTCAGCCATCAGCTTGAGGGATTCCTCTATAGAAAGTTCACTCATTATTGTAGTTCTTTCGTCTAGAATTACACTATTCATCTCAGCTAACTTACGCGTCGACTCAGCTAACTCCCTGAGGGACTCTTCTAAAGGAGGAATAGGAACAGAGGGATCATAAAAAGGACTACTTTTCAATAATTTGATTGTATCCTCTAGAGACGAAGAACTAGTACTATAATCTTCTTGCTCGTAATACTGATGCATGTGTGGATAGTAATTGGTCTCACCAGGGTATGACCCATATCCTTCCAAATGATGGCGTTCCCAACCACTATTCCCAACATGGTCATAGAAAGGATGATGTCCATATTCAAATTAAGGTCGATATTCATTGTATTGGCTTCTATCATACCAGCTCGACATTCTTAATTGCAAGGGAATTCTACACAACCACAAACAAGGCCGACTCGACTCCACCAAAACAAACCTAAAGATTTCTAGAAAACAAAAAGCATGATGGCTCCACTTAGATTGTTTTCTAGACCAGCTTCTATTCCTTCGAAAAGGAATTCGTTACAATTTGAGCACGACCCTCTGGAATCAATCCGAGCTAATATAAGTTGAATCCAGGCGAGGGAAGCTTAGTAGAGCTTTGATACCCAAGGCCTCACCGCATTAGAAGGCAGCGCAGTCACGCATTCAACTCACAGAAACCATCATGAACTTTGAAGTGTGCTTAAAGAGCAACCAATATTTTTCGAACGAGTTTCCTATTAAGCTCGTTACCCTATCGGTCTCGTTCTATTCCAAATTTTAAAGCTTGGGTTCGCGTTAGGTTTCGTTTTCCTAAGGCGGGCAAGAAGGGAGCGGTGATTGAAATCCGAACCCTTATCTTGTATTGGCCAGGCCTTGCCCTTTACTAGGAATTTAAAAACAGTCCAAATTCGTCCTCAATCAATGAAACACCTTAAGGAATACAGTAACTAGCTTACAGGAGATTCGCGAGTGTTTCGATGGACTTACCTCCCGTACCAGACGGGGGATGAACCGTTGAAGTCGACTCGGGCCACGACTCCTATGTCATGTACGAACCCGAGGGGCCGAGACGATATAGTAATCGTCGTCCTTCCCTGCACACAGTTTATATAAATTTTTATTTTTAAAGTCCAAAATAAATAAATAAAAAATTACAGTTTTCCTCACACACTCTAAAAAAAATTAAATCCTAAAATTGTCCTTTTTTCTTCTCTTTTCGCTTTTCGCTTTAAGATTTTTCCTCTCCAAGTCCTTAGAGGATCCTTAATTATTTAGGTTATTATTATGTGCTTCTAATTTATTTAAGTTTTTACAGACTCTAGGACCTAATAATTCAGATCTCACTTTTGAGGAGTTGCAGCCTAAAGAAATATATTTAGACCCTTTTATAGAACCTGAACCTGAACCTGAACCACAATTAGATGCAGTTGTCTTAATCAGGAAACTAGGTAAGAGCATGCTGATTATAGATTTTTCGTGGGGTTGTAGTAAATAGGATTCATTTCAGACTTGTGAAGGAAATGAAATTTTTAGATTTAATAAATATATACAAAAAATATTAACAATATGGGCAAGAGTGCTGGGATTAAAGATTCGGCCGTTTTTTTCCTTCAAATGGTTCAGAAATTAATTCCAGCAATTATAGTTCAAAAACAAAACAAATATTAACTCTAGTTTATTTCCAAGATAGATTTTATAAAATATTACTTGTATTTCTTAAGCATGGAATATCAAAAATCCCTAGGACTAAGCATACTCCATCAAATGAAATCACAAGTAATTAATTTAAAATCTTAATTCAATTAAAATTAGTGCAAAAAGTAAATAAAAGAATTAATGAAATTACCACATGGATGAAATTCGACCTCCTCCGTCGTCCCAGTGTTGGGTTTAGCTCATCATGATAAAAACACGCTCAGAGTATTTATTTATTGCTCAAAGGGTGTTTACAAGGATGAAAATGGAGATGAAATAATAAAACAGTGAATGTGCGACCCACAAAAAGCGTCCAAAATGAACGACACAGAAGAAGTGCTATTGTTACTGTAGCTCTAAGACCCACACCTACGACCCACGCCTGTGAGTCTATTTCACTGTTGAAAAACGACTGCTGATGCAGGTCCGTTCTTCGTGTTCTTCATGTTCATCAGCAGCAGCAGCAGCAGCAGCAGAAACCGAGTTTGGGAAAAACTCGAATTTCTTCTTCTCTGGCTCTCCTCAGCCCCCAGACTCTCGACAACCTTTCTCTGACCTCCAAGGACTCTATTTAAACCCGAAGCATGCATCGAATCTCCTCCATAACTCCACAAATCCTCGACAGTGAAAGAAAATATTTTCGGATATTTTCTTTCCTGTTTTAGCTTTTCACGCGTTTTCTCTGGTCCAGTACGCTCCAATTCGACTTATTCACGCCTCGACACTCTTCCAACGCCAGCAGAACTCCCCCATGCACACAAGAACTTCAATTTTGCTCGTGTTACAGTACACGTGCTCTGTTTTGGGTGTGTGAATCATACCGAAAATTCCAGCCAAATTTGATCGATCATGTCACCCATACTTGTTCCTTAACCTATATCACATCTCTATACCAAATTTCAGCCATTGAATCGACCCATAACCCCTTCATTTTGACGATCGAAATTCTGCCAGAACTGTTTAGAAATTTCTCGCCAAAATCGTTTCAAATGGGGAAGAAACTGGTATCCCCCTATCCAGAGTAGGGGTTCGAATAGCAGCTGCCTTGGGGGTGCCCCTTAGTAATTAGGTTACCCCTTATCCAAAAGAGAGAGTCCGAATAACACTTGTCCTCCGGGTGCCAAAATCAACTTTTCGAGCCGATTTTTCCAAAAATGTTTATTTCCTAAAAATACCTAAAAACACAATATTAGTACAAAAATAGAGTTCCAACAATACGGACATTGAGGAAAAATTAGACACAAAAATGTGTCTATCACATGCTAGTCTTGTTCATTTTCTTGGTTTACTGCAGTTTCCTTTGGTCAGCTCTATTTGGTTTTGAAGACCCACAGTTATTCCGGCTACTGTTATACGGTTCGAGTTGACTAATCCTTTCCTTAGTCTGGCTGAAGAATTTAAACTTAGCACTTCTTGGGAGGTAACCCATGCTCATGCAACATGGTAATATCTTTCCTTAACTCTTTTTCTTCAAGTGGTAACAGTTTCTCATTGTTCATGTTTTTAATTTTATCTTTAGAACATCGAGGACAATGTTAGATTTAAGTTTGGGGGTGGGGAAGAACTTTTTAGTTGCACTTTTGAAACTTCTAGCGTCACATGGTATCCGGTTAGCTAAGTTTACATATTGTTTCTCACCGAAAAGATAGAAATTGGAATGCTAGGGATAATAACCTTTTGAGACATTAGAGAAAAAGACATTGAGATCCTTGAAATTCAGGAGAGAACTTGTTCCTTTTAGAGGTTAACCGTGATGGACCTAACCATACATGATGGAAAGGAAAGTAGGTCAGGAAATGCCAGAAAGCCAAAGCAACCTCATAATGTAGTCTTAATTACTGGATTGCGACTCTCTCTCAGTAGAAACTTATCATCATCAACAAGCGCAGCGACATCAAAATCTGTGAAGAAAGTTGAAGACGTTTTAGGTTTAGAAGCAACAATAGAAAAGAATAATTCAAAAATCAAAGTTGAAGTTATAAGAGCAAATGACATAAGTTGTTAGAATCCATGATACCAAGACATCACAAGTTGCGAAGATCCAAGTTTTGAAAGTCCTTCTCTCATGGCCATGTAAATTGTTGTCTTGTAATTTTTGTTTCCAACAACAAAAAAAAAACATATGAAAAAAAATGAAAAATGAAAAAAATCATCGTTACGTTTTGTTCAATAAGGCCAAAGGGAAGTAGAAATTTATAAGTTAAGCAAGAAATCGAAGAGAAGAGTTAATTTTCAAGGTTATATGAGGTTCGATATTTTATCACCAACAGTTGAAGACCGAAGAATACGATGTTTTTACTGAGCACTATGAGAGAGTCGAAGAAAAATACATTTGGTTGCTTTGTTAGTCCGCTTTCAATCTGGCACAAGATCTTTCTAGCACTGGTTTAACTCATCACACGTAATTAGTCCAGCTGTGTAGCAGATGTCCCTCTCATCTTTATCTCTCTCCTAATCTTATCCAGCTGTAAAGCAGCGGACGCATCTTACAATGTTTATCTAGCTGTGTAGCGGATATCTCTTTATCTAGCAGTGTTGCGGATGTGTCTCCCCTTTTCTTCAGTCAGCTTTAGAGCTGACACCTTTGATTTCTCTAGCATTCTAGTTACTTGGAGATAGGTTGAGAATATGTATGTCCTCATATCTCTTTGGATACTTGTGACCAATTAGAAGTCGTGGTTTTGTGGGTACACCTCTGGTAAACCCTCCCGAGATTAACTCAATTTTATTTTTTTGTTAGTTTTGCTCGAGGACTAGCATATAATAAGTTTGGGGGTATTTGATAGACACATTTTTGTGTCTAAATTGTACTCAATGTCTCTATTGTTAGTGCTCGATTTTTGTATTAATTTTGATGCTTTTTGTGTTTGTAGGTGTTTTTGGAGAAATACACTTGTGTGGAAAAAGTTGCTCAAAAAGTGCTATTTTGACTACCGGAGAAAAGTACTAAAGGAACCCTCAATTTGGATAAGGGGCACCTCAGTTGGGCACCTGCTATTCGCACCCCCAGTTTGGTTAGGGGGACACCATCTTCAACATTTCAAAAATTCGTTTTGGCGGGAAAATTTTATTCTCAACTGTGTAACTTTCGATCGATTCTTGAAGGAGTTCTAGGCAGACTAAAGGGCTGAAACTTAATGGGTAGTTGTGATATGTCCTAACAAAGCTAGTATGGGTGTTTGTTTTGATCAAATTTGTCTGGATAACTTGGTTTAATCAAAACAGGTAGTTGGAGGAAAAACATGAGCTTACACGAGTTGTGGTGAATCTAAACGTGTACTGCACGTGTTTGGAAGCCTTAATCAACACTTTGGAACGTGACGAAGATTTATAAGGAATTTAATCCAGCTGCAGATGCGTAAAAATCAAAATCATTGATAAAAAAAGAAATAAAATATCCTGAGTAAAAGAAGATTATTTGGGATTAATGGAGGAGATTCAACGCGTGTTTTTTCTTTAAATAGATTCCCTGGGAGTCCTAGAGAGGGGGTCGAGAGTCTGGGGGGGCTGAGGAGAGCCAAAGAAGAAGAAATTCGAGTTTTCCCAAACTCGGTTTCTGTTATTGTTGCTGCTGCACCAAGAACACGAAGAACATAAGACCCACACAGAGCAGTTATTTTGCTACAGTTTCAGCGACTGTCGTCAGACAGTCTTATTTGTTATAGTGACATTCTTATTTGTTACTGTCGCAGGACAGTCTTATTTGCCGAGGGTCGTAGTTCTCTGGTTTGTAACAAATATAATTGTTACAAACCCGGTTTTGAATTATTTATCCCTTTTCATCATTTGTATACACCCTTTGAGCAATAATAATGATTTTTGAGCGTGTTTCCAACATGATGAGCGGCTAATTCTCCCACAACCAAGGCAATGAGGAACCTATTTACGCATGAATAATTGGTAACTATTTTATTTTCTCTAATATTTAATTATAATTCACTCAATCACTGCTTTTAAAGAGTTTTAAATTGTTTGCGTAATTTTCCTAATCAGTTGTGATTCAATTAGATAGGTTATGGTTTGTTTAGATAATCTATGCTTAAGTGATACAATTGATGTTTGAGAATTTGCTTGATTATTAGTGAGTTAAGATATAAAGGACTTAAAAGATAATTAGAGTTTTGGATTATTTACCATCATTAATTCATGTGTAATAGTGGAATCAGTGTCTTGGTTATTTTCTCATACCTCTCGCCCACTTTGTTAATATTTTTGTATATAATTTTATTAAATCTTTAAATTTAATCTTCACAAGTCCGAGAGTTTGAACCTCATTACTACAACATCATTCAAAAATAATATCAGGAGGGCAGGGAATTGAATCCCGAACAAGTTCGGCAAACTTCCGCTGCTTATCTGCTATTCATCTTGGGCTCCGTTATATTTCCCGGCGCTAATGGTAACAGGGTGCATTTGAACTATCTACAATACTTGGATCCCTTGGATAGTGTCCATGAGTATTCATGGGGCATTGATTTCCTGACACATTTTTTGGCAGAAATGCATAGAGCTTCTAAGGCGAACACCTGTCAATTTAATGGTTCTTTCACTTTAATTCAGGTATAGTGAAATAGTTATTTTTTCATCATTTTCATTAATTTTATTAGTTTCCAATTATTTTGTAATTAGTATTTTTTTCTTATACATTGCACTGGCATAGGTGTGGGCTTATGAACATTCCCAAAATTGTTCATTGGGTATAAAGGATTGAAGATATTCCATGATTATCCAGAGCATCAGGATCTAGCTCAGAAATACTTCTTCAACATTGCCCCGAAGTCCAATAATAGGAAACGGTTATGCGCAATGAGATTGGATTTGGACTCCGTGGATGTCAAATATGTTGTGTTTGACCCATATAGGAATGCCAGAGGAGTTTACTTTGAAAGGCATGACAATGTTTCATTCTACAATAGACCGTTATTTTATCCAAAAGGATTTGTTATGCACAACCGTCGTTGTGTAATGCGCCAACTTGGGTACAAGCAGAAAGATCTTACAGATACATCTTATCCGAAATTCTCTCATGACTTTCCTCAATGCGAAGCAAATGAGAACCATACTCTGGTAGTTTACGGTCCAAAACCCGTTCTTGTACATTGGAGTGAAAAGGGAGAACGCGGACTTGTGTTGGATAGGGTTGGTTGGGAATTGGCGGAAAAAGGTTATGAGACTGAACCAACCTTTCTCAGAAGTCATTGTAAGTACTCGCATTCTTATGTTGTACGCCCGGCTAACATAGAATTTCCTCCACAAGAAGCACCTCCCTCCACAACTGCGGCTGAACTTACTGTACCCGGACTACAAAAGATCCTTACATTGTTGGTATGTATTTCTTGTTCATTTCCTATATCTATAAACTTATATAAGCCTACACATACTAATTACATTTTAAAAAAATATGACAACAACGTCAGCGGATAGGAAATTTGGTAACGTTCTTTAAGAAAAAGAACAAGAAAGGAGAGGTGTTGACCAATAAAGGAATGTATAAAGTCGAGCAAAAGATAGAGAAAATAGAAGATCCACAGGCAAAAGAATTGTGGGGCGAAAAGAAGAAGAGGGCACACAAGAATCCAAGGACCGAGTGATCGTGTGTTTCTTCTATAGTGTTAGTTTAGTCTTGAACAATCTAGTGTTGGTTTATGTTGTTTGTGTGTCTTGAACAATGTGTTTGTTTGTGTTCTTGATAAACTCTTTGCTTGATTTGGTTTATGTTCGATTTGTTTTAGGTTTGGAACCTCTTAAATTGGAGTCTTTTTATACAATCTAGTGTTGTTATTTGATTTATTATGTTGATAAACCGATGTCAAATTACCTCTTTTACAGATTTTGAATGTGCCAGGACTTAAAAAATTTCCAAGTTTTTCTTAAGTACTGGCATATTCGAAAAGCGTAATATCATGCCGGCACTAAGAATTTTCAAAATCCCAAAAATTGCAGAGTTTCAGCATTGAATGTGTTTTGGCTTACCATGCCGGCAGTCTGTAACTCCAGGTGCAAAATATTTTTTCCCGAGTACCGACACTGGTTTTATTCTACTTCCAATGACGACACACATACTAATATCTCTGGATGTTTTTAAGAATTTCCGGCAATGTTTAAAAAGGTAAGTTCTACGCCGGCACCTCAGTCCCGGCATTGTAATAATGAAACATAAAATGTTTAGAATCTCTGCATGTTTTATTCTACTTTCAAAATATTATTTAATGTTTACAATTCACGCTTCCAAAAAGAAAACAAAATTTTGCGTACTAGTGATCCACATATATCCAAATTACTCATCATCGTTTCCACACGTATGAAGGTGCATCTCCTCCTCTTGGAGAGGTTTCTTTGATAAGGACAACACATCCCAAAATTGGTGATTCTCCTCATACAATGTCATCCACCCCTTCCAGATATTGGGATCTAGATCCTTGTTTTTAACTATCCCACAAACAAGTGACAATGGACAATTTTCCTTGAGTTTTAGAATAACGAAATGATTACCTTTCACGAACGACAAAACAACTCTTCTCTTCCTAAGGTATCCTTAGCATTTTTGCCACTTTGGTGTAAATGTTACTTCTACGGTAGGGGTAAAATAATGAAAAACACATCTAAATTTATCCGCCACTAGATGCCACAAAGCGTCATTCTCATCCAATATTGAGAAGGACAGAACTCCATTTCATGCTCGGGCCCTAACACTTGAGCATACATATTATCAAACCCCTCGCCTTGACCAACCAATTGCTCATAAAAGCTCCTCTTTTTCACAAGTTGTTCGTCCATCCTCATTTTAGCATGTCGGCATGGTGTCATTCCTTTACTAACCGCCGTCTCGAAGATTCCTAATTGTTCAGTCACGGCATGATAGCCACAATTTCCATCTCCATCGACATCATCCGTATATACAATATACTCGCGAATAACCTCAGGAAGTTGGTCTATGTATGACTGTATCTTGGTATGATAACTTCTAATGGTCCTACTTATTTTGGGATACTTATACATCTTCATATTATCCTTTTGTAGCTTAATTATATCCAATCCATTCTCTGAAATCTCTACATTTCCGGTGTCTTCAGTATGTGTTGGGAGTCCGTACTTCCTTGGCCTACCCCTTCGCCTTGGAACAGAAACTACATCAAACTTGGTCGTTCCTACATAGTTCTCACCATCATGGGGTTGTTGATTAGATATGGGTCGCTTACCTTTACTATCACTTATTTTTGGGACGACTTCGGAATTTTCACCTTGATTTACTTGGCTTGATGTAGGTTCCTTATTCGGCCTTCCCTCTTTGTTTGGCACCCCTTCCTCGTCACCTTGTTGTTCTTGGTAGCTTGATGTTTGTACCTTTGGCGGCCTACCCCTTTTCCTTGGAACCTCCGCTACATCGACTATGGGTGTGGCTTCAGAATTCTCACCTTGTTGTTCTTGGTAGCTTGATGTTGGTACCTTTGGCGGCCTACCCCTTTTCTTTAGAACCTCCGCTACAATGACTATGGGTGGGGCTTGGGAATTTTCATGTTTTTTTTTTTTTCCGATCGATGTGGGTACCTTCTTCGGTCTACCCCTTTTCATTGGAACCTCCGATTTATCGGCTTTTGATATGGATACGGAATCCGCCGTTTGTTTTTGACTTGATAGCGGTTCCTTCCTCGGCCTACCCGTTTTCCTTGGAACCGGCGCTTCCGCGAACCGTGCTTCCGAAATATCACATCCGGTTAGATCTCGTTTCTTACTTGCATGGAGTTCATTTTCACGTTCACTCATTTCTTTCAATTCCTTCCTTTGTTTTCTCCTTGCCGTTTTGGTTTGTGGTCTACCAGTAGGATCTCCCTTTGTTGGCTCTTCACTTTGAGATGTCCATGGACGTGTAATTATCCTTAGTTGGATCAACAAGACTTGCTGGCTAACCGAGTCGCCACGTGAGTAAGCTTCGTAGAATTCATTTGCTTTGTTCGCATCCCAAATGTAATTGTCCGGGATCTTCCGTAAGGGGAGGGTCGAAAGATAGTTGCTTTCCAAAACGTATCGATAACCTCAATAGGTATCACTTCTTCATACTTCACAAGCATATGACGACAAGGAAGCCCTAACAAAGACATGTCGGATCAAATACACACATCACCCAGTTTGTCGTAGTGTACCTCCCATATCATTTGTCTCATCATATGTTTTATTGCCCATTGAGAGACGTTGAACTCTATTCCTTGGAGAAACTTAACATATGGTAAATATGAAGTCATTCTTTCCATTGAGTTTTTCTCAAAATCCTTCTTGATCCTATCGATATCACTCTTAAAGTATTGCTCCATTGCATCGGTGACCGTAACCACGTTTCCTTGGCCGGACCGGATGAGATCTTTAAATCTCCCATGAGCGGACTCCGCTATACTAGTTGCTTCATTCCTGTAGTGTTTATACCGGTTTTCCCATGCACGCACAAATTTTTCCTTGAACTTATCCAACCATTGAGTCCGACAATACCAGACGGCAGTCGGATAACCTTCGTTCCAATCGACAATAAACTTGTCCAATCTCTTTTCATACATATCCTCCGTAAGAGACCAATAAAATTTCTCCCAATCCCTTGAAAATTCCAACATTTTTTTATGATTTTCCTCATGTTCTTTGTCCACTCGCTCTTTGATCTTGCCTCTCATATCTTATTCTTCTTTGGGTGATAGTTTGTTCTTGCGAACATCTTCCTCTAGTTGTGCAATCATTCTCTTCTTAATATCCGCCTTTATGGGTTCAAACAAGGCATGACGAGTTTTTATCATATTATTACGTATATGGTATGTACATAGGAAATTTTTGTGCATCCGGGAAGACGTCGGATATTGCATTCATCAATGCATCATCTTGATCGGTTATGATGACCCTCGGAAGTTGATTTTCCCGGAAGAATCTTTTCAATTGACGTAATGCCCAATGATAATTATAGTCTCTCTCGTTTTCCATTAAACACCAAGCCAATGTGAATGTTACCTTTTCCGATGTGTGCCCCACGATGTTCAACAACGGCATATTGTATTTGTTTGTCTTGTAGGTGCAATCCATCATAAGAACACCACAACATGTATGAGCCAATTGTGAAAGCAAAGGATGCGAAATTAATATTTGAAGTGGCTTGTTGTCCGGCCCTCTTTTAATGATATGCGTGTAGTTGTAATCCCAAACTATCTTCTCAAATTCTTTCATAACGCTCCTCCCTTCCCATTCCACCTTTCTAATACTTGCTTGTGCGCTATAAATTGTACTTAGAGAAGACACGTTCGTCTTATTCTTTTCCTTGAAGCCTCTGAGAATTTGTCTCGGTTTGATAAATGCTTTGGTCAATCTCTTTACATCCTCCATTTCATGAGGTTTTAGCTTCGCAACTAGGGAGTGACCAACAAAATCTTTCGGATCCCGGTGGTTATGACGGTCGAACGGAACCTCACAATCCCATTCATTGTTCTTGTCATTTAAACGGAATACAAGCTTAAAGGGGCAATTATCCTTCCTCGTATGAGTCTCGTATACCCTATTAGTCTTCTTTGGATATACATAATCCTTTCTCTTCTGGTTATTCTTCTCCCTGTATTGCCCACTTCTCTCGCAAACCATCTCAAAACGACTTTTTGAACCTTGGGTATTCCTCACCAGCACACACATGTTCTTTAGAACAGTCTCTTTAGCCTAAGCAATTGCTTCCTTTGGATCTTTTATTCCCTACATAAGGACAACAATGGGAGATTATAAGGTTCATTACAAGCAATCCATTGGTAATATTCAAGATACTAGGTGAAAAGAAATCTTTGGTAACATACCGGAGGCATTTTATAGTATTCCGACGTATCCCGACTGAGCGGTTTTGCATTTGTTGGATCAATATATGTCACAACCTAAGGATCGAACGAAAACAAAATAAATTAGTTCGAAAAAAGAAAAATTAAATATTATGCCGGTACTCAGTTTCGGATGCTCGATCACAGTCCCGTCATGGTCGAACTGCACCGAAACTGAAGACCAATTTTGAGAATCTTCCGGCTTTGAAAATATATTTGAAAGCAATGCCGGTAATACTAGTTCTGGAATGCTCGTAGTCTAAGTTACCACGCCGGTAGGAGGTTCCAGCGTGGACCATACTTAGTATACCATGCCGGTATTTAGCTTTGTAAAACACTCCTTCCTGTATGTTTTTTTGTAGTACCGACATAGTAACGTTAAAATTAAACAACGCCGGTACACGCTTCATGCACTATCGTTATCTATGATTCCACGCCGGTACACAGTTCCGGCGTGGTAGTTAATTAACTTTACATGCCGGTATTTAGCATCGGAAGACACTGCTTCCTGTATGATTTTCATGCAGTACCGACATGGTAACCTTAGAATTCAACCATGCCGGTAGCATTTGGATAGAATATTCCGTGGAAGGTAAAAAGGAACTTTTATACCAGCATAGTTTTTTGGTTGTATAGAATGCCGGCTTGAGTTTCAAAATGGGGGATGTCAAGGTTCCGGCATGGTGGTAGTATGAATACTATGCCGGTATCCGTGGTTCCGGCATGGTATTCATACTTTGACCATGCCGGTACCGAGCTTTTACAACAGCACCAATTAGGGGTGTCAACGGGTCCGGGTCCTCCCGGGTATCACTAGACCCGGACCCTACTTATAATGGTCGGGTCCGGTTCCTAACGGTTCCGGGTCCGGTTCCTAAACTTGTGGACCCAGAACCGGACCCGTTTAAATACCCGGGTACCCGTCGGTTCCGGGTACCCATTGGGTCTTAATAAAACTATTTAAAAAACCTCAAAAACTTAATATATTTCTCTTTTTGGCTTGAATTTAAGTAATTTTTATAAAAATTTATTATTATTTCTTATTAATGTACTAAGTAAAGGTTAAATGTAAGAGAAAAATGAGTAAAATATCAAAGCTAAAACTAGCAAAAATACTTGTAATTTTGCTAAAAACATGAATAAAAGAATGAATAAAAGGGTGCCCGATACCCGCGGATACCGAACGGGTATTACCCGTTTGGACCCGTTTAAATTCGGGTCCAATCGGGTAATTACCCGCCGGGTCCTAAGTAGCTAATGGGTCCAATTTTAGGACCCGGAACAGGACCCAAATATACCGGGTCCGGTTCCGGATCCGGGTAATGAGTACCCACTGACAGCCCTAGCACCAATGGTGGATTCAAAAAAAAAAATCAATTTTTCAACCTATTCGCAGCTTTACCTGAGTATTGGGAGTGCTTATATGTTGAGCTAGTTTACTCTCTTGGGTTGGTTCTTCACGAAACACTTCATGCTCGTAAAATTAATGTTCCAGATGTGTTGGTTCCACAAAAACTTGCAATTGTGAGTTGTTGTCGTTAGTTGAAGATTCAAGATATGCTCCTTGTTGTAGTTGAGCTAAAGATTCAGCAGCTGCAATTCTCTCCTCATAATCATCTTCCATTTTCACAAAAAAAAATTCCACTCAAAAATATTTTTCCCTCATTCGACTCTCACCTCACTCACCCAAACACAAATAATAACACACACTAATCATTTATCAAAAAATCTTAAGATTTTACTAATTATTATTAATCACTAATCCTGACTAGTGAGGGGTAGATTAGGAATTACATAAAATACTTAGATACGGGGTGACCCTGATTTGATATTTGGATCCCGTTTTTGTCCTTTTCCTATATCCTCCAATTGTTTTTTGTATCCCCAATCGCGCGTTCTATAATAGGGTGATTTATAATTGAAATATAATTTAATTAGGATCAAAACAAAAGAATTAGGGTTCATTATTTTAATTTTAGGGAAGAAATATGATTATAAGTTACAAAATTAAGACTCGTTTGGTAATTTTGGTTTTTCGTTTTAACTTAAACTTTTTGGACAACAGTTAATAAAAGCATAGGCTATATTTAAGAGAAGACTTGAGTTAAGGGGGCTTGTTTTTTTTTTTCTTTTCAGATGAAAAAAGAAAAACCTAAATCATTTTAATTTGGTATCCCCTCAAAACCGGCCTCTTCTTTTTCCCCTAAATGAAAAAGGTGATTGATCCTCATTAACTTTTGTATTGTTAGGATGAAATCATTTAGATTTTAAATGAAAAATTAGGTCAAAATTGGGATTATATAGTCACAGTCGGTACTGATACTACTAATTTGAAGGCAATACCGACTACTATAGTCGGTATTGTTTTGTTAATGAACCAATACCGACTGTTTTAAGACATATCGTACAACCAACACACAGTAAGCACCTTCAGATGGAAATGGTATCCAATCAAAATCAAATGCAAGTGTGAACGGGTAAAAACAAAAGAATCCTTTTTTGTCACCACATTCGGATGGGAGATGGGTGCACTCACTACACTCAATTTAACCATTTTCACCAGATGCGGTGATGACCGCCCAAATACACTATGATGCTATGAAATTTGAATCATGCCATTGCCTCGTATCAGTAAAGTCCAAATTAATACTCTCAAACTCAAATTCAACTTTTACCACTCTATCCTATTCAAAATGAATGAGAGTCTATGTGATAAAGTATCATTTTCTACCATCCGATAGAGACATTAACCACTGTACGGCTAATCATGTGCCGTTTAAGGAAAAGTTTGAATTTTTAAAATATAGAAAACTACAGGTTACAATGGCGGGAATTGTCAAAACATATTTAAACGGCTGACCATAAAGCGTATGTACTTCATTTTCTTCTCAAACGAGACTTGGTCAGCCGTATATACTCCGTTTCCTTATCAAACAGGATTTGGTCAGCCGTAATACTGCATTTTCATTTAGAACGGCGTATAAAGTACTGTATATGCTACTTTCTCTCAAACGACAAATACATATCCGTAAAGGGAAGACTTTCAGGCTCTCGTTCGAATGAAAGAGAAAGTGATTGAGTTGGGGTGAAAGGAGGTTTCTCTCTACCCATATTAGGACCTAATATGATCAACTCATTCATTTTGAAAGAGACTCTCAACCCATAGCCCTTGCTCTTAGGGTGACTTAATTTGTGAGACTGAGTAATATTTTAATATCTTGATTAATCATACTTCAAATTTGTTCTCATCGTTGTAGTGGAGAATAAAACTGTCGGCATTGTTTGTACGTTGGTTTCGATGCCGACGGCTCTTTGCACACTTGGGGATATTTAAGGGTGTTTTAGTCATTACGTATTTTTGGATAGGGGTTTCTCAAATTACTTCACAATGTTTTTTCCCTAAGTATCCTCCAATTTGTGGTGGTATCTCCCACATGTTTGACATTCCCATTTCAGGAAATGTCATAAATAGGGGTCTGCTCTCGACTGAGAGACTCAGAGCTAACTTCTTGTGATTAACCATGTACTAATTTTTAGAGTAGGCTTCCGTCTTTATTATGATATTTGTACCTGTTACAAGGTATTCGAAAACAAACCTCCAACTCCCCAAATCTCATGTAGGGGAAAGGATAAAACTATCATTTTACAACCGGTCAGCACCCATTCTAAAGCTCGTTTACTTAGTTGTAGAATGCTTAAGTCTCGCAAGTGTGACTCCAATTCTAAGATCCTTGACAAAGACAAAGTTTGATATTTCTTTTGATGTTTATTTCTAGAACCGCTATAAAAGGGTTACATGCATTGAAATAGTTGTTGAATTGAGGTTCGGCCGCTCCTTTGTTGATGTTGGGGATCTGCCTATGAGGACTGAGGCTTAGATATGTGCGGACAGAGGCTTAAGCATACGATCCGAGCTTCGTCACATGGACTAAGCTTCAGGAACATGGACTAAGCTTCAGGAACATGGACTGATCTTTCATTTTGAGAGTCCTATAAACGTTTTCGGGTACATTTAAATGTCGAATGAATATCAGATGCCATGAACTTAATGTTTTCCTTTGGATGTGCTCAAGGCTCACAAACTCAACATGGATTAGGTTTTCTACTCCCTTCAAAGATAGACACCAAGATTCATATCCTCTCATCATCCTTACTTTTGCTCTTCACTCGATGAACATCCCTCCTTGCTCCTATAACAGGACAACTGTTCACCTTGCTCTTACGGTTGGACAACAACCTTCATTGCTCTTATGGATGGATAAGAGATCACCTTGATCCTATTTTTTGAAACGTCTTTCTCCTCTAACTAGATGAACAACATCATACCTTACAGCTTCTCCAATGGTCATTGTGTGTGTTTCCTATGTGGCAACACAAATAAGACATCCTCATTCTATTTTTTCTTAAAGTTAGGGAGAGAAAAAAATCCATCTCCAACAATATTGCATGCGACCTCTTCTTTTAATTAGTAAAATTTTTATTTTCCATAATTAAGATTTTATTAGAGCTAAAAATGGTTAGTTAATATATTAAAGTCAATTCAATTAAGTAAAAGTTGACTAGGATGGTTGACAATGTCAGGGAGAAGGTATAAACTAGACATTCACCTTAACAATGTCTACCCAAAATTATCTATACATTAGTTTAAGACATCAGGGTTGGAGAATGATTTTAGAGAAAATGGATGTGTATCCTATGTGGATTTTGACATTTATCTCCATACATGTGTCATTGGAGAAGCTGTTAGCTACTTCTCGGGGCCGGCCATATATTGCTTTCTTTCAAACAAACGTATATAACTAGGTCATACTAGACCTGAAGAAAAGACTTTGATCTACTAATGACACACATGTCTACGACAAGACACAGTGAGATCTCCATCCGATTTAGGTTTGCATTCACATGCAAACACAAGTATTCCTTAATCTAAAGTGACGACAACTTTGGAGAGAATCACCACGTCATACGACAGTTTACATACATAGGATGATTACGTCACAAAAAAGAGAATATTTTTAAGGTTTTGATTAGGTGGTCTACTACAAGTGCAAGTATGTATCAACCTACTCATACAAGAACAAAACAGTCGGTCATAATAAGTCAACTACGGAAGATATACTAAAACCTTGATTTATCCTTATTTATTTTTGAGACTGATGAGGAGATGCTTACCCATACTCCTCAATCTTATCTCGTAAAGATTAGGACGCGGTTCAACCACTGAAAGCTCACATACAACGCCACCCGCTCCCTGGGAGGCGCTTTCTCTTAAGACCCCAGCGTCACTTTTGGACATTTCACATTTTATGTTATCAGCGCCTACATCCTCTAAACAAATGAAATAGCTCAGCGACGTCATAGTACCAATATAACCCCACCACCTACATCCCTCTCTAAAAAGATAAGCAACAAATATACTTCCGCCAGTATGCGTACGGGTACGCATACTTAACCTGTCTCCTTCACCGATTTCGAATACACACATATGCATACTCTTGGTTCCCGGTTTATGGACTTATACACTAATGTGTGAACACACTATATATGCTTATATCCAAAGATGGTTACATCATCAACTATTTATTTCAATCATTGAAACATTCTTCTATAATGACAATAGTCGTTTTCACACACTATTAGCATCAAAGCAATTTTCAAGATATTGAAATAATAATTATCGAAATATTCCATGCCTACATCAAATTATTGTAACACACAAACCATGTAAGATGTTACTCGGCATTTTTCTCATGATATAAGATGAACTTGGTCGAAACGAAAGCTTACCAACACATATTTCGAGAAATATGTAAGCGAGATATACTCAGCTCGAAATCTCAAATGTGTATAGAGAAAACTATATAGTAACACGACTTATGTATCAATATAGGAGATAGTAGAAAAGGCTTTCCAAGTGATAGATAAGTTCAAGTCTCCACGTACCTTTTGTCGAAGAAGTACCACAAGATCCCCTTAGTAGTTCTTCGTCTTCAAGAGATGAACGTAGAGAGATATAAGCTCAACTACACTATCTATGTCCTAGTCCGAGACATCTACAAATATTCTAGTTTGTAGATAGCATTGACAAACATGCTTGAGATAGCAACGCATGCGAGTTCGACCGAGCAATGCTTTAACAAAGAGAATATTTCTCTCTCTCAACACATCATCACAAAGACTGACTCAACTTCACATAAATGGAGGAATAACAATTAGCGGTTTTGGTCTGGCGGTCTACGACACGTGTGAGAATTACTCGACTTATTTTTCACTGCAGAAGAGAGTAAAGGCGGTGGAATAATAAGATAAACTCAACCTAGCTAGTTTATCTCTATCTATTATTGAAGAGACGCGAGAATTTCTCCGCACGGCATGGAAAGCAATCCTTATCTTCACCGACCTGATATTAGAGAACTCAGTTATAGATAGCTCCTCTATTTCTCCAAGTTATCACGATATTTCTCATAACCTCTCAGATCAATTTTTCTTCAAACCCTAGAATTCTCCGATCTCTCTCTTTGTTTGCTTCCCTCCCTAAGACCAGACCTAAACCTCTCATGTGACTGAAGCAGCCTTTGAACGTCCACTGTGCGTGGTTTAGGCGAAGACTGTTCGTGCTCAACCTCCCGTAACTAACTTTCAGAAACCCTAGAACCCCACTTTAGCCTCTCACCGATTTAGGTAACTACATTAATACACGAAGAAAAAAAAAAGGAATGAATAGAAGGGAAGGCGCATCGCGCGTGCATGTTATACTAGTATTATTTTGCTGAGAATAAGAATCCATGAAAGTTTGCTCGAACCATGTCAGAACCTTTGAATGTTCTACAATTAGGCATGTGTGGACCACCACCAACTGAAACATGATTCAAAAACACATTAGGTTTAATTCTGGTGGTGAGGAGATTTATGGAGAAGATATTGATGGTAATCTTGTGATGGAAGTTGATGAAGGGAATAACAGTGCAGATGAAGAGGAATAGGAGGATTCAGATGCAGATGTTGGATGTAGGCCTTTCTTATCTTCAAGCAATGATGATGGACGTGATTCCTACTACGAAGAGAATGAACTTGCCAGCGACAGTGATGAAGATCCCTGGTGATCGTCATAGAGGTATTAAAAAACCCTTTGAAAAAGGGATCTTGAAGGTTAATTTCTGAAAGATTTCTGGTGCATTTTCGTGAAAATTTACAAGAGTTTTTGAAAAAGCAGGGGTATAACAACCACACCCAAGATTTCGATTAGAAATCTGTATGGACTAACTCTAATATACTTTCTAGAGAATAAACTAGATAGTCAGACTCAATCTAGAGAAAAGTATATTGAGGAGTTAATATCTCTCTCACTTGATTTGATCTTTACTCAAGCAAATAGAAATCTGCGAGTCTTTATCAAATACAAGGATAATACTTTGGATGGTACCAAAGACTAATATCCAAGTGTCATTCAATTTAAATCAACAACCAAATGTTGGATATTCTAATTGATTGATCCTAACGCACAACCTGTGATATTTCAATTATATAACGAAATATAATGCGGAATAGAAATAACACAGACACCAGAAATTACGAGGAAACCGCAAGTGAAGAAAAATCCCGGGACCTAGTCCAGATTGAACACCACACTGTATTAAGCCGGTACAGACACTAGCCTACTACAAACTAACTTCGGTCTGGACTGTAGTTGAACCCTAATCAATCTCACACTGATTCAAGGTACAGTTGCGCTCCTTACGTCTCTGATCCCAGCAGGATATTACGCACTTGATTCCATTATCTGATCTCACCCACAACCAAGAGTTGCTACGACCCAAAATCGAAGACTTTAATAAACAAATCTGTATCACACAGAAAAGTCTATGATAGGTAAATCTGTCTCCCACAGATAGACCTAAGAGTTTTTATTCCGTATTTTGATAAATCAAGGTGAATAAGAACTAATTGATAATCCGGACTTATATTCCCGAAGAACAGCCTAGTATTATCAATCACCTCACAACAATCTTAATCGTATGGTAGCGAAACAAGACATTACGGAATCATAAACGATGAGACGAAGATGTTTGTGATTTCTTTTTATCTTGCCCTATGGAGATATAATCTCAAGTCAATTATTCAATTGAAATCGTACGATAGAAAATGGCAAGATCAGATCGCTTAACTACAAGAGAAGTAGTTTCGTCTGGCTTCACAATCCCAATGAAGTCTTTCAGTCGTTAACCTACAGGGTCTCCGGAAGAAACCTAAGGTTAAAGGAGAATCAACTCTACCAAACCAACTAGTATCACACAGGAGGTGTGGGGATTAGTTTTTCCAGTTGCTAGATATCTCCTTTATATAGTTTTCAAATCAGGGTTTGCAATGCAAGTTACCTTGGTAACAAAGCATTCAATATTCACCGTTAGATTAAAAACCTGATTTCTCCAAGCTAATATCTTTCAACCGTTAGATCGAAACATAGCTTGTCATACACAAATGAAATGTGTTTCATTTAGGTTTGAGTAACCGTACCTAAACGTGTACACTTGGTTGGTTCACAAATAGTTAACCGAGGTTAGCCATATGAGTACTTTCATATCAACCATATTCATCTTTCTCATAACTAGTTTAAATTCTCATAAGAACTAGTTGATAGAGTTGTTCAATTGCTTAGGTCTTTATTCATAGACACAATTGAAACAAAATCGGTTTGATTCACTTGAATCAATTCATGAAGAATATAGCCATGGTTTGCAAAGATTGCATTCCTTATTGATTTATTATTTTAAGTTCATGAACTTCCGATTTGAGAAATAACCAGCTTGGGTACGCGTACGGGTGCGTGTACCTTAGCTACCAGATTTGAGTTTGGGAACTCAGTAGAAATTTTCGATTCGGAAACTTCTGTGAGTACGCGTACGGGTACGCGTACCTTAGGTAACTGGTTTTCCAGTTTGTAAATTACAAACTCCAGCAGAAGTTTTCGATCAGAAAACTTCCGCCAGTACGTGTACGGGTACGCGTACCCAACCTGTCTCCTTTACCAATGTCGCATGCACAAGTGCACACAATTGGTTTCCGGAATATGGACTTATACACTAATGTGCGAACACACGATATATGCTTATATCCATAGTTGGTTACAAAATCTCAACTCTACATTTCAATCATTGAAAATTTCTTCTATAATGTTATAACAATTTTTATTCACGACTATCGTCATCAAAGATATTTTCAAGATTGAAGCGTCATCATGACTTTTGTCACGGATAAAGATGAAAAGTGGTTAAAGCAAAAGCTTACCAACACGTATTTCAAGAGAAAGATAGATGAGTAAACTCGGCTCGAAATATCAAGTGTGTATGTATGAAAACTATCATACTTATAAGACTTTGTCTCAAGAGTAGGAGATAGAGAGATAGACTTTTTGAGTGATACATAAGTTCAAGTCTCTACATACCTTTTAGTCGGAAGAAGTTCCACTAGTTCCTCGAGTAGTTCTTCGTCTTCGTAAGATAATCGCCATGGAGTCTGGAGCTCAACTACACTAATCTGTCCTAAACCGAGACTTAGCTATAAGTAGTCTAGAAATCAAGACTACTTATAGCAACGCATGCGAGTTCGACTGAGAAGTGCTTTAACAGTTTTGAGAATACTTAAAGTTGTTATGAAATGTCAAGAAGATCGGTTTTTCTGTGTCCATCGTTATATAGAAAGTTCTTTTGTTATATTTAAGCTTATTTGTCAGGGAAGTTTTAGAAGAAGAAGAAAAGGGTTCCAGTTGGTTTTGTGGATTAAATGGATGTTCGGCCGGAAGTTGAGAAGCAACACTGATGATGTCAGGACAGAGTATGAAACTAGGCTTACTTTTGTAGTTTTTGAATTTTGACAGCCAGAGATTTGAATCGAACTACTAAGACACTGGTTGTAATGGAGAAGGCTAGTATCAGAATAGTGACTGATGTTTTATGCTTACTTGCAGTTGATTGTAATTACTCGTAGAAGGATTTACGGAAGTCAAAGGAGACTACTCTGAGTGTCTCTGATCTTTCATACTGCACCATTTGTTTGTTGGTGGTAAATGCTCGTGATTTTGTTAACCTTGGCTTTGTTAATGGTCCAGTAGAGTGATAATATTTGAAGAGATGAATAAAAAACCTTGAGGGTGGATCCCTTGACAACACCCCTTTTTACAAGATCTACCAGTGTATCTGATCTGTCCAAATCGAAAACATCGACGTTCCTGATTTTCTAGATTAAAACAATTGCTCGGTGGATATTCAGACCCGATTATCTTTTACCCGTTCCCGATATCTTTTTGTTTCTTTGATTTTTGTCTTTTAATGTTATTTTTTCTTAACAAATATGAACGACAAATGGAGAAGAACATTCGATTTTTCATTTCAAAAAATAAAAAAAAAATTATCTAGCACATCTACATGACTACATCCCCTTTTTTTTCCCCGACTTCTTATATCAAAAATAAAGATGAGATTCATATTTCTGAATACCCTTATCGTATTTCTGAAATCCAATTATCTAATTAGCTTGACACTATTATCCCTTGGATCTTATAGTTTACATCACAATCCCTTTGTAACAAAGTTTGATTTCTGGTTCTATATACTGATGTAGTCATAGAGATGTAAACTGAAATATTTAGGTATTTATCACTACCGTCACTGCCAACCGCCACCACCAATCGCTGCTTCCCCTGACCACCACCACCAACCACCGCCACCAACCATCGTCGTCGCCATTTACTACCATCGATCACTGCTGCCATTAGCAACCACGGTCAACCACCGACAACTGTCGCCGCCAACCACCATCACCGCAAAATCAACTAGCACAAAGTTGCTCAATTACTGTCTAGTGAAGGCAACTAGCACAAAGTTGATTCCATATACTTTCTAGTGAAGACAACTAGCACAAGTTGCTTCCATATGCAGTCAGATCATTAGTACAAAGCAAAGCTAGGCTAAGTTTGCCTGTGTTAGTGGTGGTCGGGATTTGTCAAGACAAAGATAAATCAAGGGTTGTGGTTCTCCTGACCACCCCCTACAACTTACACGCGTGGCATTAATTCCAATATTATGAATGAAAAATGAATAATCAAGTCAAGATATGGATTTTCAAAAATTATAACGGAGAGGTTCGAACTCATGACCTATTGTGTCATAAGAGTGGCCTCTAACCAGTGTTCCACCTTGGTTGGAATTAATAGAAAAGATAAATCAACGGTGGTGGTTTGTTCAACTTAAATATCATAATTGCTTTATTAATTAGTGTTTCACTAATTGCACATAATAAATAATCTATTCATTATAAAGTGTTCTTTAATTAGTGTTTCACTAATTGCTCATAATAAATGACTAATCATTTTTTAATTATAAATGTTTTCTTAATTAATTATAAAATTTCTATTAATAAGTAATTTTGATAAATAATATCAATAGACATTTTTGGCGACAATGAGTAGTAGAAGAGGTGGAGGCCGAAAGATTAGTGGTGGTTAAGGGTGGAGCCAAGCACAATTATATTTATTTTTGTTCTTTTATCGTAAAATGGGATACAAAGTCCATTTTTCACATGTATCCAACTTGCCAAGAATTTTTCACCCTCTTTCCTCAAAATCCTGGCTCCGCCCCTGATTTGTGGTGGAAGAAGTAGTGCGGTGAGTGTTGGTGAGTAGTGATGGACAATATTAATTTTATGTTGTCGTTACAACATCGATAACATCGTAGTGTGGAAGATGTGGTTGGTTGTTTTTAACACTTTTGATAAATAAATGTACCATATATTTCAAGGATGATATCATACAAGACAATATTTTCACGATCGTAGTTGGATCACCCAAATGGTACCCCTGTTATCTTTGGTACTACATCGTATAAATCATGATTTTTTAATGTTAAAATAAAATTGATTGCAATATAAAAAAAAATATATACACGGAAAACAAATAATGAAACTAATAAATTGACGACATTTTGTTCAATCTAAACCTCATACATGGCATTTGTGATTGAAAATTAGAAGTGCGTCCAACAACCTACATGGGGTGGGCGGCAGTGATGGTGGCATAGGTGGAGTCAAAAATTGACATTGAGGAGGCCTACTTTTTTTTTTTTTTTTTTAAAAAAACATGTAAACTTTGGTGGACTAAACCATAAATATATATGGACAAAGTACTATTTATAAAATAAACTAAAAAATTTATGTAGTTATTAAAAATTTAAGGGGTTAGAGCCAGGTTAGTCAACCCTTGGCTCTGCCACTAGTGGGGGTGGATAAAAAAAATTGGATTCATATGGTTTTATGGTGGTGCCGGATATTGGTGAACAAAAACATATTATGTTAATTTCGTAACGCCAATATGTAACGTTATATTATAAAATATAACACGTGGTTGATCATTCTAGTGTTAAAATAAACTTGATAAAACACATGTCCATTTTAATAAATTGGTGCAATCAATTTCCATGTTATGTAATAACTAAACGAACAACATGAATCAAGATCAGAACATATGAAATTATTTATTATCGATTTGTCTATGTAAAGAGTGGTCAGGATTTGTCCTTGGCAAAGCTAAATTTACCGCTGGTGTTTGTTCAACTTAACTATTTTTAAATATTTTATTAATTAATGTCTCATTTAATGTTCATAATGATGAATTAAATTTCTATCATAAATGTCCCTTTAATAATCTAACATAAATACATAATTTTATTAATAAATAATTTTACTAAAAACTATATTAATTCTAACGGTGGCGAGTGTTTTTGAATGGTGGAGGCGGTAACATTACTATTGGTGGAAGAAATAGTGGCGGCGGATGGTTTTTATGGTGGTGGGTGTTGGTAATAGTAGTGGATAATAATAGTTTTTGCTTTTTAGTGAGTTTTATTGACCAAGTAAAAAAAAAATCTTCATAAAACATGCAACATTGTATTGTGAAAGATGTAATTGGTTGTTTTTAGCACGATTGATAAGGACAAAAATCAAATATTTCGAGGATGATACCGGAATGTATAAGACAATATGATCATGACTGTTGGATCACCGAAACGGTATCTGTATTATATAAAGGCAATTGGTGTACCCGCGTAAGAGAACATTATCGCTCTCTCAAGTACTATTACATTCTTTTTCCTGAAAGACCATAATGTCGAGTTGTTTCGCGACAACTACCTACAAAGACAACAACGTACTTTCACTCAATTCTCGATATAAAACCTTATTGACCGGGAAAATGTATCTACATTCTAAAATATTTGTTTGAAAATTATGTTTTTTCATCAAAATCATCATAAAAAACTCTAAATCATAGATCTATATTTTGCATCCGATGTTTATAGAATATTTTTTATATTTTACATTCTCAAATCATACGACCTCTTGATTATAAATCAACAATATCAAATTACGGATCAATATGTATAAGTTTCATTCAATGGGTTAGAAGGTATAGTAGATACATATGGGTAGATCACACAAAGCAGAATATGACTGAGAATAGTTCAATAATTTGGTCAAGAAATAAGGTCAAAAATTTAAGATTAACTTTCTATAGGACTAATTAGACCGGCTTCGATAGGAGCCGATTAAAATATGGATTAATAATAATTTCCACGTAAGACAATTGCAAAACATAGTTTGGCTAACTCTGCCTATGTAAAGAGTGGTCAAGATTTGTCCTTCCTCAATTGCTATGTTATGTGAGAAGAAGATGATATCTATGATTGAGGTACAATTCAAATCTATTACATTCATACCATTTACAACTGGACGCCTTGAAAAAAAATGACGTGTTGTTATTATTATTACAGTTAAGGGATACATTGACCACACTTGCGCAAATAGCTCACTTCGCAAATGATTGGTGTTGCATGTACTGTCAAATTAATTAAGGAAATAAATATAATTTCCTTAGTTACAACACATTTCTCATATTCTATTACAATTTTAAAACCCTTATCATCTAAAACACCACAAGAAACAAGATTTTTGCAGATGTCCGGAACATGAAGAACTTCATTCAAAGTGAGAGTCTTGCCAGAAGTGAGCTTGAGACAACTTTGCTTTTTCCTACCCGAAGCTGCAGATGAGTTACCCATATAGAGTTTCTCGCCTTCCCCTACTTTATTATGAGAGGTGAACATATCTCTGTTTCCACAGATATGTTTGGTAGCGCCAGAGTCTACCCACCAGTCTCTCACATTTGTTACCAAATTTACTTCAGACACCATGCCAGAAAATTCATCTTTGTTGTTTTCAACCAAATTAACATTATTTTTCTTTTTGAGGTCCTTACGGTTTCTACAGTGAACCGCCATATGTCCAGGATTTCTGCAAGCATAGAAATCACCCTTAAGGCCAGAAACAGTGTCCGGAGTATTTTGGATATAGTAACTTAGACGCGATGTAAGACTTATGTTGTTTTTTTTAGTTTTTCCACAATTTATTTATTTAAGAAAAATGAACATTGCAATTACATAACATCAACAGTAATTAGACTGATTGCGTTTGACAATAATGGCTACTGATGGTCCGAAAACGGCAAAAGAAAGGAATTGTTGTAGAAGAATTGTTAGGATATACAACGGATTACTTGATACGAATGAAAGAGGTATAACTATTTCGATTATGAAATCACATAAAGTTCATAGTAGAAGATGACATCAAGTTTAAAGTTAGTAACAAACATATATAATATGGCTAACTAAAATGTTAAAAACAAACATGATATATAAACTTAGAAAGCCGTGGGACTTGAAGAGGCCAATTTGAAAACTACAATCTTAGAAAGCAACGATCCACAATATCATAATTTTTTTTTATAAATATTCAACGTAGAAGATGTCAACTTTTGGTAAAGGATCTATTGACAACCTATTAATTTGAAATAGGATCAGGGAGTATAATATGTGTTCAAGGTTCTTTATGAGGTAATGTGTCGCCAGATCGTATTCCAAGTGAAGGTAGGAACATATAGAAGTGACAAAATGTCCAAGACATTTGAAGTTACCAAAGCCTTCGTTATGACGAACTGCTGGGCACAATACTTTGTTGAAGATTTAATGGCAGAGGTTCGCATATATACAATCCCTTCGAAAAGGTAATGGGTACACATTTTAAACATTGTCATCTAATGGATGTTGAAAAATTACAGGAAAATCGTGTCACATTGGAGAGTTTGTATCATCCGTTCGATGCAAAAAAAATACTATTATTTGCCTATTTGGAGGATCGACAACATGACCATGATAGATGAGTCAGCTGGAGGGAAATAGGAGCATGGGGAGACTTTTATGGACGATATTAATTTGTTGATTTCACTGAGATGAGCGCTGCTGACGACATATTTCCAAAAAATATTTAAAATTCCATGTTCATGTAAATCATTATCTCATTATAAGCAATGAACCTAAATAAAAAAGTGTCTCGAAGTTAAGATTATATTTCTTTCGTTTGAGCAAATCTTCGGCGGTAAAATATTAAAGGAAAAAAATAAGAAAAAAAGAGAGGAAAATCCCAACTATTTTTTATGACAAACCCATATTAAATCATAAGGAGTTGATAAGTATTCGGGACACAAATTATACAATATATTAAAAATGAACCAACATCATGGCCCGTGCCGTTACGGCACAGGTTAAGGGCTAGTTGCTTCCATATACTGTCTAGTGAAGGCAACTAGCACAAAGTTAGAAGGCAACTAGCACAAAGTTATCTCTGAATCTAAGAAAACTAACACAAAGTTATCTCCGAAAAAATAAAAACAACTAGCATAAGTTTTCCCCAACAGAAAATACATAGGAACAAGTTATTAAAACAAAAATAAGCCAACTATCCCGAGTTGTCTCCATATAAGAAAGAAACTTTTTCAAGTTGTCTACAAATATGAAGGCTACTAGCACAAGTTGTGTCCAACAAAATAAGGACAAGTTGTTAAAAAACTGAAGCCAACTAGCCCAAGTTGTCTCCAAATCTAGAGGAAACTAGTTCAAGTTGTCTCCAAATATGAAAGCAACTAACATGAATTGTCTCCATTAATGTATACACAAATAAGTGAACCTGAAATGAATCGAAAACACATTTTCTTACATGGAGTCAGTCGTGCTACCATTGCACGACAGATTCATCGTAAATTATTCAAACTGGAATATGTTTTATTTTGGTTCCCCAATCCTTGGTAATTCCAAGCAATTGTTTCTAAGAATTGCCCGAAGTATGAAATAAATAGATAAACTAGTTAATGATTTACGATGAATTTGTATAATTTGTATAATTGAGGGTTGCCTCAAGTAAGATAGCGAAACATGAGAAAGCGTGTCTTGTTAATGGGCATGCCTTTATTCCTTTTGTTTTTGATACTTTTGGTTTTTTAGTTCCAGAGGCGGTTGGACTCCTCAAAAGAGTCCAGAAAGTCATGCACAATAATGTCATGACTCCTGGTTCGAGGGAGTTTGTTTTCCATAGGTTAGGATTTGCAATTCAAAAAGGACTTGCGGCGCAGTTTGTTGTGCGTTTTCCTAGTTCTTCGATGTAATGATATTGGAATTATTCAAAATTAAAACATAATTTAAATTATATCCTACTTGGTTCATTACCAAAAAAAAAAAAGGAAAAAAAAAACTGGATAAACTAGTTTTTATACATTATATGTTTATTATGTGTCAACTTTTTGTTTTTAGTAGCAAAGTGGTCTACCTTGATAAACAACAGGGCTCTTCTAGACTCCTAGGGCCAGGACTTCAGTCTTTGAAAGGGAAAAAAACGGTTTAGTCCAAACCCCCCCCCCCCCCCGAAAAAGAACGAATTAGTCCACCCCGTTCCAACTAGGAACAAATTAGTCCAGAAATTGTATAAAGACGCTGCTGACCTCCACACGTGTTTCATAAAGCACACGTGCAGGGAATGGAAACTGTTTTCTAGCTGACACATTCAACATGGACGCGACACGTCAACAATTTTAAATAAAATAAAAAATAACTAAAAACAATTTATCTTTTAACCCGCTAGTCCAAAATCGACAAACTTTATATATTTGGAAAGTATTTTCCGAGAGATACAAAAAGAATACCCATATGACTATATAATTATCATTTTAAAAAAAATTAATTTACATTTGTGTGTACAATTATGTACACCGCTGCAAATATCCAAAAAAATCCAAAATCCTTGATAGCCAGACTTCCACCCTAGTCCGCCATGCCAAGCTCCAGTTGGATAACATATCAGCCATGCCAAGCTCCAATTGGATAACATCCATAATAGCCGGACTGCATCAAGGACAAAACAATGAACATAAGAAATCGCAACTTGAAAAGAAAGTAATTATCCTTTCACCAACATCCACATAAGAAAACAAAGCAAAAAAACGATCAAAATAAAAAGTTAGTTTATGGTCAGAGACACAATCCATGTGGGCATTACTACACAAACTTAATATGGATTCGAAATATCCCAATACAGTGATTCATTGCAGTTTACTGAAAAGGGGATTACTAACATGCACAACAGATCAATCATACTCAAACCCAGACCTACTTTTTCATGAGAAGTATATTGGTGCATCAATATATTCATCCATGTGAAACATTCCTAAAACCAATCGTTCATATCCACAGACGAACCTACTTTTTCATTGAAAATACACTGGTGCACCAATGTGTACACCCATGCAAAACATGCATAAAATCGATCATTCATGTTCACACTTGGGCACACTTTTTCATGGGGATTATACAGGTGCAACAATGTGTACAACCATGCAAAACATGTAGAAAAACGATAATTCATAACCACACACAAACCTACTTTTACATGAGAATCACAAAAGTGCACCAATACGTACACCGCTTCAAAACATGCATAAATCTAATCATTCACAACCATACACAAACCTATTTTTTCATGGGAGTTACTTCCCACAGGTGCACCAAATATTACACCGTTGTAAAACAAGGGAAACATATTTTTTCATAAGATTTACACAGGTGCACTAATATGTACATCCCTGTAAAACATGGAAAACACCAATCATTCATATAACAATCAACAAGTGTACAACTATATATACATTAGCTACCTACATGTGCATAATTATGTATACATTAAGAATCAATATGTTATTTCATTAAACGAAGGTTATAATTATCAAATTCAACTAAGAAATCGTAAAGCACACAATCATGTTATCAGTTAGGACCAATATTAAGGCAGGAATCATCAAGGGAACCAAAGTATATAACTAGAACAAATACCTTGCACTGTGATGCATCATCTTGGGTTGCAAGCATAGCAACTTAAATTGGGAACTCATCTTTATCATCTTTGACCTTCACTACACCTGCAATTGGGATAAAGAAAAAGGTTGAGAACTTGAGATACACACAGATTTCAAAGAAAAAAACAAATAGAAATATAAAAATGAAAGAAGTGACATGGAAATAGATGTCTATCTGACCTCAACAGAGTAGTCGATAAAACCAATTTCTTCTCCATTGGGATCTGTAATGTTAGAAAGTGCCTCAAGGATCATTGCATCGTACCTGTGAATGAAGCATCAACAACATCAAACAACAAACAAAGATTTCTACAATTAGTGATATACAGTTCGGGTATAATTTGTTTTTATAGCTCATACACAACAACAAAAGCTTTCAAGAAACATACATGGTGTACAATTACGTACACATTAACAATCAACTGGTGTACAACTATATACACATGAAAAATCAACAGGTGTACAACTATGTACACATTGAATAACATGCGTACAATTATGTACACATTAAGAATCAACATGTGTATTACTATGTACACACTAAATATATTAGCATCGACTATGTAATTCATTTTAAAATTTAAAGTGCCCAAAAATGTAGGAACAATCCAAAGGAAATCTCAAACTTAGTAGAAGAATTCACGGTTGCCAAAGGCGGAAGAGGCATGGGTAAAAAAAGAGAAACCACATTTGTAGTAACAATGTATAGAATACTATCAACATTGGTAGTTCAATACTCCCATTGTTTTTTTAAGCTTTATCAAACTAGAATTCCAAATTCCCAACCATCCCTCTTTCCGAGTATTGTTGTTTATTGTGTCCGACATAAAACAACTATCACATATGTATAGTCGATTCTGTAATTAAGGAAATGAGGAAGGTAATAAAAAAAAAGCATGGCCAAAAACATTTGTTCCACTATAACAAAAAAATTAACAGAGAATGAAATTTTACCATTGTTCTTGACTACAATCTTATTATCAAATATGCATGATGCTCTAGAAGAGTTTGTATTATGACCATGTGAACTTATTTGGTACTGTCCAGATCCCTTTACGGCCAAGCATCTCAACCTTTTTACGGTATACAAAAAGAAGATCAAAGAACCTACATGTTGTTTCCAAACTGGTAAAATAATAATTGAAGAAATTGAACTCACTGTGGTGATTCAAATTTTCAAATACATATAAAATGAAGGAAAAGAGAATTGTATATAGGTACAACAAATTTCTGAAGGTGTGGTATACCTTCTTGTGCACTGATGTTGCGATGTACCTTCTTGTGCACTAGTCTAGTAAGTAAAATCTATGAAGTCCATATGTTGTAAATTCAAAATCCATATAGTAAATCAAGAAAAATCAAATCGATGAAATAAACATTAATGTCTAGAAAAATTCAACAACGAAAATAGAAGATTCATATAAATTTTCACCGTATCTTCACTAAATTAACTTTATCAAGTTCCGTCATGTTGATTTTCACATGTTGAGTCGCCGACATCCTTTAATAATCGCAACAAAATGAAATTCAACTATTCATATATCTTGATTAATCATCTTAAGGTGAACAAATAACTGAAGAATTTACAAAACAAATCCAAAGAAATCAAAATAATAAGAGAACTTACCAGATCTGTTCTAATGGTGTTTTTCTATCGCCTATTTGATGAGATATGAAAAATTCGAATTAGCTGATGAAAATTAGTAAGTTACTAGCAGTAGCAGAAGAAAATAAGATGTAGGAAATTGAAGAACTCGGAATCATTCTCTGTAAAAAGAGAAATCATGAAGAAAAAAATCCCAAATCGCCTCTATCTCTCGCCAATTTTTTAAAACGAGAAATCATGAAGAAAATCAACTGGTGTACAATTGGTAAAACGAATTAATCCAAGAAATCTGCTCCAAAATCTCTCTCGGTCTCTCTCTATCGCTCCCTCTTCTTCTCTCTGAATCTCTCCTGAACATTGAGATCTAAAATCGAAACAATTCAAAGCATTTCAACTCTGAAAGGATAATTTTGGTACTGCGAAAATTCTGAATCGGTGCATATTTGGACTAACTCGTCTAAATTTTGGACCAAACTGTTTACACGGGGATAATTTGGATTAATGAGTACTTGGCTTGGAAGTATAGGACTAGAGCGTCCAAACCCCACTAACTTTGGGACTAAACGTCAATTTCTACTCTTTGAAAACGTTTAAGGTCCACGCCAGTACGCGAGACAAGCTGGGAATAGACTGATCAATGGAAGTAAAATGATAGGGCCGGGTAGTTTCGTGAAAATGCTAGTTATGTACCGGTGTAAAAAATACACCACTATGTGTCAATTTTTTAGTGGCTCAATTTTAAAGTGGATCCTCTATTTTTCCTAGTGGGGTAGGGTGAGGATGAAATTTATGGTTGATATAGATGACACGTAGGGGTGTAAAAGGGTGGGGGAAAATGCGGTAGATGAGAAGCAGCTTCGGTAATTTCGGAAGTCTATGTCAATCCATCCCTTTTGTAAAAGAAATTGAGGTTTAGAGTTTGATCGAGAGAAAAATAAATGGAACCACAACTACCTCCACCATCACAGCCGCCACCATCACAGCCGCCACTAAATCAATCAATCATGCAAAACGTAATCACAGTTCTGACCTCTTGCAAATCCTCTTCATCTTTTCAAATTCATGAACAACAACTGATTCAATACATACCAAACCTAAACCCATCATCCATCCTATCAATCCTGTCTCCACCACCACTCTCATCAAAACCCACGACTCTGCTTTCATTCTTCAAATGGTGTCAACGTCATCTTCCAGATTTCACAAAACCCATAAACACACTTCTCCTCATTCTTCCTCCACTCATTCGTTTCAGAAAACTCCCAGAAGTCAAATCATTACTTTGATTCTTTGATCACTTATTAGCTTTGGGTATAAATCAAAATTTTCATCTATACAGTTGATTGTTGTTCCTTCAAGTGTTGTTAATGACGCTGAAATTGTTGATGAGAGGAAGCTGTTTGTTAAAATGCCAGATAGGAATAGAATTTTTACACTTGTTTTGGCAAGGATAGTTAAATATGGGGAGGCAGACGAAGTGTTTGTTAATATGGCTAAGAGAAATGCAATTTTGATACGCATGTGGATTGAGGTATTTAAAACTGGAAGGGCACCGCAATTCTTGGGTGCACTACCTGATAGTGTTTTAAGGAGTTTTACTGATGATGGTGTTTCCTTTTATGATTGGCTTAATGAAAATTTTTGAACTCTGCCTTGCGTGGACTGTGTTGTTTGCATTATACTCAAAATGAACCTTATGTTTGTACCCAATGGTGGAGTTTCAATGGTGGAAAATACAATATACTCTAGTTTATTTCTGCAAAGGGTTTTCATGAGAAATTACTCATTGTTATAGTTGCTAGACATAGTGACGTGCTCCAGATTTTTCTGAAGGAGTTTCAATCTCTTTCACTGTTTATATTATCAATTCGGATTAGTGGTAAAACTAAGGGTGCACAGGAACCGAGCCGGACCGACGGACCGTCCCGGAACCGGTGGAATCGTACCTGGTTTTGTACCGAACCGAGGAAGGGGTACAGGTACCGGTCCAAAAAATAGGAACCGGGACTAAGCAGGTACAGGTACACGGTCTTGTCCTAGTCCCGTACCGTCCCGTACCGAATGTACCGAATAATTCTAACCATTGGATTTAGGGGTAGTAGTTATGTACGAATCTGTGATGGTATTGGGTTTTGTTTTACGCCGGAAAATAGTGAAGAAGCTGTAGATGTTGGTGTTCAAATTGAAGATGAACGGAGAGTACAGGGCAGGACGATTGGTTTGAACAAGATATTATCCGAGAAGAATGAAGAGGAAGAGTGGGTTCGTGTCTGATTCAATCTTACAGTCAGAGAAGCTCGAGTTTGGAAGCTAGAAAGGTCAGTGAAGAAGAACGAGGATGAGCTGCCGTTGATTTGAATGGAAGTGTGCTGCCGTGGTTTCAGAATGAATCATTGAGAATAATGTGTGCTCTCGAGAATTTGTGAATGTTATTGTTGTTGGAATCGAATTGGTTTGCAGGGAAGGAGTTGATTTGCCGTCCTCAAAATACAACTAGTGCATAACCTTTATCAGCTCGCAATACGCACATTGAATGCTTGAGAAAATGCCTGAACGGCAGGTCATGTCCTCAGGCAGTTCTGTTTTACGACCAAGTTTTCTGCCATTGGTTATGACGTAATTGTGGGGATCATATGGAGATACGGGTTTGTGCTAGAATGAAGTGGGTTTGTGCTAGAATGAAGTTACAACGAAAATAATTAATCTTTGTGCCAGTATGGTGCGGATTGAACTTGAATTTCCAGCGAGAAGATAGAGTGTTGTTGTTGTTAAACTCAAAGAATGTTTCTTATTAACAGGAAATTTTTTGTTTGGAACCGAGTCTAGTACCGGAACCGTACCTAGTACTGTACTGGTCCCGAATAGTACCGGAACCGAGGTATAGGGTACAGGTACCGGTCCAAAATTTTGGAACCGAGTCTAGGGAGGTACAGGTACTCGGTCTCGGCAAGAACCGAGCCGTACCGTGTGCACCCTTAGGTAAAACTCAATTTTTTCTCTCAAGCATATGTTGTTGGTTGGGTTTCGTACAACAAGCAAAGGAAGATGATACATGTACCAGAAACTATGTAAGAAGGTTGAGAACTCAAGTCTTGCTCATGGTACTTCAGATTGTAAATGTGTTGCTGTGCATTGAGTACTTGCGGTGGAAATTCAAGTTGTTCTCAACTGGTTGGTGGAGTAATAGGTTCTGTGAAGCAGGGATTCATACTCAGATTGTTGCAGATTGTGTTTTAAGGCTCATTTGTGAATTAGTGGAAAGGCTTGCGCAGTTTGAAATTCCCTTCCTTGCTAAGTTAGTTGGAAGTGTAGGGTGGAGACGGACTTGTTGTGATGCTGATATTCTCTTGCAGCTTCAACTTGTTTTACATAATACTCCTCAAGACTCACTATTCAAGCTCTTGTTAGACAACCAGTTGAGCACTCAGGTTGGGTGTTTGGAATTTTCCTCCAGTATGTAGCCACGTGAAGACTTTTGGGTACTCAACATGGAAGAATCATAACTCGACAGAATCTCTTATAAAGATGATGGAAATCCCACTCTTGCTTCTTGTGATTCCACAGGGGTTGAATGTGGAAAATATACTTGGAATTCGGGCCTTGTTCGTGGTAGTTAAGATTCGACACGAGTTGGTGAGAGTAGAGTACCTAAGGTGGAAATTCAGATTTCATTACCATTCTCTTAGGATGCTTCACTTGTTTCAAATTCTTCCGAAGGGGTTTAATTTTGCATGCTCATGTTCAACATGAGTGTTTTTACTGCAACCAACTGTGGGCTCTGGGGTTTCAACCAGTGAGGGGTTTTATCAAGTTGGAATTTGATGGAGGGATACTGGAACTTCAATTCAGGCTCTTGGTGGTTCACAATCCAAAGGTGCTACTGATGATGGTTTCTCTGTGGGAAAGAGAAGGAGAATCTGCAACTGACGGAAACTTACAAGCAGTCCACCTTGTTGTCAGAGGAGATATTATGACGCCCAAAGAGTTGTGCAAGCACACTAATCTGGAGTCTACTGAAGATTTCTGCACATCAGCCGACATGTTTGCAACTATACATCACTGGACTGCATCATTCCTTGAACAACCGGCTTTTCAGCTCGCTGGTAGTAATGATGATAAAGCAGCTGTTCACCCTGGGGAACTGCGCACAAGTATGGCAGCTCAAATCTTGCCCCAGGCAATTCTAATTCTATATGTGTAGATGTGGGTAGATTATTTGAGGTGGAAATTCAAACTGCCTTCCACTAGTTTGTGGAGAGTGGGTCTCAAAGGTATGGTTGCAGCTACTGAGAGAGTGGTTTTGGGTTTGGTTCAGTAATTACTACGAGAGTCACCTGAAACTTGAAGCTAGAGGTGGGGTTGACTGGATTACTTCAGATGGATTACTATGTTTTACATCCCAAATGTGTTGATATTAGTAGTCTCTTTGAAGTGGAAACTCAAATTGTCTTCAACTGGTTTATGGAGTTTACATGGTGGTGGCGAAGGTGATGTGTTGCATATGTTGTCGAAGGAGTTTACAATTCTTGCAGTGTTTATATTCTCAAGAATTGTGTTTTTCTTATACTTCTATTTTCTCATACCTGAATCCTGCGAGAGTTTCTCAGTAGCAGTTTGGTATTCCAACCTGATTGGTATGATTCTAGGAAGGTGAGAAGTGTTATATGGCAGTTCACTTCTCAGTTTTGAGATGTGACAAGAAAGGAACTTATAGGAGCAATGTGTTCTCCATGGTTGAGGTCCATAATCAACTGGCAGCTACTTTCATGAGATTACCCAATTGGAGCTTTGCTGCTAAAAGTGTACCTATCAGCAAGGGAAATGGTACTGGTATTTTGAGTGGTAGTCGTTTGCTATTTAATAGAGGAAAGTGGTTTGACTCCAAATTATGGCCATCTCATTCTAAAAGCTGGAACCGTCCAAGTACTTCACATGTGATCTATAGAACTACTCAGGTTTTCACTAATCTGCCACCAGTATTCAAGTTTTGGGTACCTCAGAAGTGGGAATTGGTTTCAGACCATGATGCTCAGGATGTGATTCATAATGGGTCTGAACCTAGTTCTCTTGTCGTGAAACTCGTTATTTTCTCCTCTCTTAGAGTATGCCCTCAGATGAGCTGAAGTTTGTGAGCAGTTACAAGCTACTTTATGGGTTACAGCCAAGTGTTCGGTTCCTAATAAGCTTTTTGAAGTTCAAAGAGTGGATAATCTATATTCTGCGACTACATACACGCTCAAGACTATTGTTACCAGAGGCATTTCTAGTGGTATTGGATTGGCAGTTGAAGTACTTAATGCTCTTACAAGGGAATTATATAGCTTCAGGGCTAAGTGTTTACTTGTTGTGATTCAAATTCCTAAGGTGTTGATATGGCTTGATTACGTGAAGTGGAAATTCAAGTTATTTTCTGCAGGTTGGTGGAGTGTGGAAAATGAGAGGCTAGGGGAAATCCAATTAGCTATTATAAAGTTTTCTGATGCTACAGTTGTTCAGAAAATACATTGGCCAGGGTTCTATGGAGTTCAACAGCCCATTCTTAACCAGCTTATATGGAGTACGGAGAAGAGTGGTGGTACAGTAGGGTTCGCCGTCGAGCTACCTGGAGCACCGGGTTATATGGGTAGTTGCCGTTTGCTTTTTGACAGAGGAAAAATGCACGAACTATTATCATGGAATTCTCATTCGAGAGGTTTCGGTACTGTTCCTATATACAATTGCACAAAAGTGAATGATTATGGAGAGATTTATATGATTACTAGAAGTGGTCTAAAATTGTGGAGCTCGAGGTGGTGCCTTATGAATGGCGAACATGGAAATACGAATTCTGCCTTGGTTGGTCTTAACTCCTGTGTTTCGCAGTTGGCAGTCTCCCTGCGGTGGCAGTGGACAACAAATGTTGATGCTCAGTTTGATTGTGTACTGGCGCCGATTCAAGTATGCCTTACTAAAGCTGTTGTGCAGTTACATGCTGCTTACCTTGTTTTTGAAAGTGCGGCTATGAGTGCATACCAAACAAGTACTTGAGAATCTCATGGACTTGTTTGCTGGAGGTCATGCGAGCTCAAGAAACTTCCTAATGGCAAATGAGCTATCTACAGGGTTATGATCTTGATGAGGTTAGCTATGGTACACTAATCAAGGGCTACTTTAAGGGAGTGTCGTCGTGGATTGCGCGTCGAAGCTTTCGGATGAGATGAAGAAGAAAGAGATCCCTCCTTGTGTTGTGACCTACAATGTAGTTATTGGAGAAGAAGCGGTGACCAGATTACTAGACAGTGGATTGGTTCCTGATGAAATTACATGGGTACTGCAAAGGAGAAGATGTAAGTAAAGCACTTCAATTCTACTTCAAACTGATTTAAGAGTGATCTTAGTGCATTGCTTCTTCACGGACTATGCAAAGCCGAGATGATAGACAGGGCTGTTAAGATCTTCCGTGCTTGGGTTGCAAAAGAGTAACCTGTATAATGCAGTGATTGTGGAGGCAAAATTGAAGATGTGTTGGATGTTCTTTAGGAAATGGAAGAGAAGAGATTAGGACCAGATGGGTATACTTACAAAGGTATTGCACGCACGCTTGTAGAATGTGGCCGAACTGATGAAGCTCTAGATTTTTTTATCCAAGATCAATGAAACTGGAAAAATACCTTGTTTTGCTGCGTTTGAGGAAACCATCTCACAATGACTGCAGAAAGAGAATGACTGCAGAAAGAGAATTCTCAGGTAGTAGTAGTAGCTTGTAACTTGGTTTTGGAAGAAATATGTGAAGATTAGGTTGGGTGCTAACCTCAAAGCTCCAATTGTTCAAGGTGGATCGGATGCTAAGCTGAAACCCAAAGGTGTATTATATCACTCCGGCTCACTGAGATGCAAGGATCGCCCTTAAAATTCTGAGGGCCCTGCCCCGAGTAAGATCCCACCACAAAAACATCAAGTTCCATGTTTTCGTGCTACAACGAAAGACATGGGACCATTTGTAAATACCAACCTTAACCCTACCTATTCTCACTCTCTCAGAAACAGAAGAATGAGGAGCATGAAGAAAAACAGAAGAATGACCAATGTGAAGAACATTTCTAATTGTTCTTCAACAATTGGATCTTCATCTTCTCTTGATGATGATCATCGCAACATGATTTCTAATGTTTCTTCAACAATTGCATCTTCATCTTCTCTTGATGATCATCGCAACATTTCATCACCTGCAAACCATAATATCACAAACAACATTTCATCTTCCCAGCCTCAGAATCCCAGTATGTCCGGCTCTCTCTATGCTTCCGGTTCATTCATTTTCCAGGGTACTGGTTCTTGGATCATTGAAAATAAGACACCCTTGGCCGCCTCCTCTAGCCTGCTGTGCTGGATTGCTTATATTCTAAAGAAATGCTGCTGCTCCAGGAAGAAGAACAAGAAGAAGGAAAAGAAGGAGAAGAACATCCCTGGTGCAACGGTATACAATTTGAATGTCTCGGGTTCAAAACTTGGGCATCGTTTGAGATGCAGAGCTTGAAACATCATCATTTACTTTACTTTGGTGTTAGTAATTCACTGAAAAAAAATGTACGACTCTAATTACTTTGGTGGTAACGTGAATGTGTCCGAATTAAAGGTTGGGAAGGGAATCAAGGGATTCAAATGCAGAGCTTGAAGTATATAATGAAATAGCACGTCTCTCTTGTCTTAAAATATATATGCATGATTTCTTATCATTTTAGGTTTTATTTCGTAGATTAGTTATTCACTGAAAATATGTATCACTCTTCTATATTGGAGTTGGAATTGTCATTGGAACTGGAATATATATAAAATTTAAGTAAATCTACGCTTTGCTGTTGTGATTTCACATTGATCATTGGGTAAATCACATCTGAATTGTCTGAAATTTTCATCGTTTTACTGAACGGAAAACAGAGAAATATAGTTTTGGCTGTATTTGACCGCCGTATCAAACCAATTTCAATTCTAGTTAATTAATAAAATAACTTGTTAACGGCGCTCACAACAGTGGTTAGCTCTATTTAGTCCGTAATTTCAATATTTAACTAGCTTTTGAAGGGAAAACAACTTGACCATTCTTTGACAATATTTGACCGTCTAACTTCTTAACGGCGTGTATTTCAATTGAGAATCCGATGAATCATATATAGGCATATGGTTTACAAGCAAAAATGGAAAGCTGAACATGTAGAGGAAACTTCTAGCTAGGTTCCAACCAAATGGTTTGTAAAGTCGATATAAATTTAATTACCTTCCTTCCTACTACCACGTGCATTGGGAGAATTATGGATTTGTTGATACTGCCTTGAAGGGCAACTGGAGTCTTTCCATCAGTCTAATGAATATTAAACGGATCATAATTATTATTTCCATTTTAGCAGCAAAAATAGCAATTGAAAACCAACTTTACATCCTTGCATCTGGTTGTTACCAATTGTTCATCAATGCAAAAACAAATAAGGCATTGTATTTGGTGTGCTTAGTAGCAAAAATAGAGCAGGAAACTTCAAGGTTCCTCCCAATGGTTTACAAAGTCGAGATGGTGGTTAATACATAATGCCTTGGCAAGGCAAGTTGATTCTTTCACCCATAAATGACAACAATCTGAAGTAGTAAATGAATCTGCCTCCTCCACATGCACCATCAATAAAGTGCCTGAACCCCGGGCAGATATATACAAGCACTCCCGGCATATGCTGCATCCACATGAACCCAAATTCCATACATTTCCGCAACCTCGCAAAGTGGACCATTAGGATCTACTGCAGTTGATGAAGTTGTACCGGCGATAGCACATAGGAACTAATCCGGATTCGATAACTGCATGCGGGAATTGGAGATTGAAGTGAATTAGGAGAGAGGCTGAAGTAGCGATTGCACCGAAGTTCTTTGGGTTCACATACCAGCAATCTGACCAGCTTCTTGCAGTACGTGCACAATGAGTAAGTGTACATAAATTGGCTTCACACGAGTAGCTCCTTGTAAGACCCCTCCTCCTGAACTTCCATCCGACAGAAAGAGAAATGATTTGCCAAGTGTAAGCATTTGGCCGAGCCAATTCATAACAATACTCTCCAACTCAGTTGCAGCTGGTGAAGACATCCAATTGAAACCCACCCACAACAGCTAAAAAAAAGGTACTACGCATTTCACCGAGGAACCCCGCAATGGAACCTCCGGAAGGAAAGTAACCAAACTAATTTGAGAGGACTCTGCCAATGAGTAAGGCCCGGGATGACATCATTTGAAGAATGGTTTCCATGGATTCACAATGATCGATATGGAGCTGATTCTCGTAATCGTTTACGCAAGCAGCCAGGTTCAACTTGACTCCAGCAGACTAGAGATTTTGATTTCCATCAGTCTAATGAATATTAAACGGATCATAATTATTATTTTCATTTTAGTAGATTTACATTCTTTCTTTCCGTGTGATGAAACAAAAGTAGAGCACACTAACCATACGATTATTTATGGGGTATATTAATTAAATACCTTTAGTTTTGGAACCCTTCAAACATACCCCTATCACATTATAAATATACTCTTCCTCTTATATATAAAGCGTATCCTTTTAAAAGTAAACTATTTTAGTAATCTATTACCCATAACTTTTTTTTCTTTTTTTTTCAAAAAGCAATAATTTTCTTTCTCAATCGCTCCACCACTGCCTCCAACTCCACCGACGGCAATTCACCACCACCACCACTCCACAACCATCACCACCACTCCACAACCATCACCAACACTCCACCATCACAACTCCACCACAACTCATCGTCACCACCGCCACCCAATTGCGACTACCATCTCCTCCAAATCCACCACCGTTGCCGCCAAGTTGATAACAAAATTGAGGTTCAGATTTTTGTATCAACAACCAAAGTTGATCCTGATTTTCGTATCAACAACCGAAGTTGACACCAAATTTTGGAGTCAACAACCGAAGTTGATATCATATCTGGTGTCAACAATCCAAGTTTTTATAAAAATTGAAAACTCGGAAATTAGTTAGGTCAAGATTACGTGTCTACAACCCAAGTTGACACCAAAATCTTGTACCAACAACAAAAGTTGATCCAAATCTGGCATCAACAACAAAAGTTGATCCTAAATCTGGTGGCACCACCACCTCCATCGCCGGCATCACCACCACCACCACTTCCAGCATGTGAGATACCAAATGAAATGATTTTCATCTGAATTTTTATTAATATTTAAAGGGTATTTATATGATTCAAAATTAAATGGATCACATTTTAGAAGATGATGGGTATAATTATTGATGGATAAGGGTATTTATGACATCCATGAAAATGAGGAGTATTTATACAATTTTCACTTATTTATGGGGGTTTTATTCACATGTCAAAACACAACAAAATTACGGTTATTTTGGATAAATTATTTCTATTTGAGATTTATAAGTAAGTCATTTTTAAAAAAGGTAATGGTTCCCAGCTTGTTTGCTAGGCTACCAATTGACTCCGACTCTTTTCAATTCGTAATTGATTGAGATTAATAAAAAAATTTAATTATAAAGAAAAAAAAAAGAAAAACTATTGCACTGCAAAAAAAACTATCTGACTCTAAAATCTTACTAATTATTTTCTATAATCCGTAAAATAAAATTAAAAAAAAAAAGAAAAGGAAAACAAACATATGTGTGATTTGTGAAAATGTTTTGTTGGAAAATAAAACTAAAATAAATTTACAAAAATAAATCGCAGAGAAGATTCTTTTGTGCATAGATAATGAGTACATAAAAAGAAAAGAAAAAAACATTATATGATTAATAAATATGTAACTTTGAAAACAAGACACCAAAATTCTTGTTGACGAGCAAAATTGCAAGGCAAAAAGATCTCGAATCTCATACAGTTTGAATATATTATTTGAGTTTGGTTTCGATTTTCGAAAAGCAAGAGCTTGGAGCCTCGACTTTGGTATGATATGGATAGATATATAAAAGAAGAAGAAAAAAAAAGTCTTTCGATATCATCGGATATTCTCTGAGATTGCCCTAAGTCAATGTTGCTCGATTTCATCAAATAATAATCCAACTCTTGAGTTCATTCGATCTAATAATCGGATATGCTTAGAGATTCAGATAAGATGATTCCAAAAAACAATTATCCTAATCTAGAACTCGTTTGATCTTATAATTCAACATGTTTTGATATTTATATAACCCGATTTCATGAAAGAATAATCTAATTATTGAGCTCGTTCGATCTTACAAATGGATGTTCTAAGAGATCCATATAAGATGATCCCAAAAAACAATTATTAAATCTATATATAACTCGTTTGGTCTTATAATTGAATATGGTTTGATATTTGTATAACTCGATTGCATAAAAGAATAACCAAATATTGAGTTCTTTCGATCCTATAAATATATTGCTCTTACATAAGATGATCCCAAAAACAATTATTCGGATCTAGAATTTTTTTGATCTTGTAATTAGTCATGCTTTTAGATTTACATAACTCGATTCTATGAAAGAATAAATTTATAGTTCGTTCGTATGTATAATTGTATGTTGTCTAAGGCTTACATAGGGTGATTCAAAAAAACACTTATTTGAATCTATAAATGGTTTGATCTTAGATATTCATTGAGATTGAGGTACGTCTATATTGCTCAAATTCCTTTCCACAATCTGAAATATGAGTTATAATAAAATTCGCGTGAATTGAAATTTACCTCACGGTGTAAGTAGTTCTGAATCTAAACATTAATTATAAGTTTACCTACGTACGTATGTATTCCTTGGATTGTTTCGATCTTACCAGATATGCTTTTGATTGACCCGGGTTTGATTATATTCCTCGTACTTTTTAGTTGATATCATCATTTTGGATTTACCTAAGTTTATGTTCCTCGAATTCTTTGGTTGATTTAATTGAGTATCATTTGAGATCTAGCTGAGTCTACAATACTTAGATTTCTTGAATAACGTATGATATCCTTTGAGATTGACCTAAATCTGTATTCCTCAAATTCTTTCGATCATATCCGATTGACTTAAATTTCGTATTATTTTTTATTTCATTGGAAAATGCTATATGAGATTGACCTAAGTAGAGATGAACCTTAAAGTAGATAATATTATACAGAATTCATTATATCTTATTGGGATATGCAATAAGATTGAGAACCATCAAGTGTTCTGATGGTTCTCATGCTCCCTCCCACTGCGGAGGTAGGGGTTCGAACCCCGTAATTGCCAGAATCCACTCCATTTAAGGTGTTTGGAAGTAGTCTAGGGACAACTAGTCTGGGGAATAAATATATACATATATATATATGTGTGTGTGTGTAATAAGATAGACCTAAATGGATAGATGATTTCTTGGGTATGCTATGACATTGACCCGAGCCGATATAAATTTCTATAATTTTTCCTATTTCATTGGAATATGCTACGAGATTGACCTAAGTCGATGAAGATTCCTTGAATTATTTGATATCACTAGATATGCTATGAGATTGACCTAATTCGATAATAATTTCTCGAATACTACCTTGTTCTTATGAATATGCATGCAACGAGATTAACCGAAGTCGATGTATGATCCCTCAAATTTTTAGATATATTGGAGTTGCTATGAGATTAACCTAAGTTACATGTTTAAAGATTAACATAAAATGATTACAAGAAACAATTATCAAAATCTGGAGCTCGTTTGATATTATAATTGAATATGTTTTTATATATCTCGATTACATGAAATAAGAATCCAACCATTGAGTTCTTTCAACACACTTAATGACATAGTTGATAGAGTATGAATCTTCAACAAAATCCTAAATGTACCTATGTTGGTCATATCATGCTTAGCGACTGATGTTATCTCAAATATGTTGTAGTAAAGAGTTCGTTGAGGCTTGTGAAGGCAATGAATTTTAGACTAAATAAAAATTTAAAAACAAAGAAAACTTATTACAAAATTGACTTCAAGATATTAGAAAACAACCAAGACACTGATTTCACTATTACACATGAATAAATTATGGTAAACAATCCAAAACTCTAATTATCTTTTAAGACTCTTATTTCTTAATTCACAAATAATCTGGAAAATTCTCAAAAATTAATTGTATCCCTAAGCATATATTATCTAAACAAAGCATAACCTATCTAATTGAATCACAACTAATGAAGAAATTTTTTGCAAACAATTAAAAACTCTGCAAAAGCAGTGATTGAGTGAATTATAAATTATAAATTAGAGAGAATAAATAATTACCAATTATTCATGCGTAAATAGCTTCCTCATTGTCTTGGTTGTGAGAGAATTAGCCGCTCATCATGTTGGAAAACCTCTCAAAGAATTTCATTGATGCTCAAAAATGGTTTACAAATGATGAGAATATGAGAAATACAATAAAACCGGGTTTGTAACAATTATATTTGTTACAAACCAGAGAACTACGACTCTCGGTGGCAAAATAAGACTGTTGCAGCTGTGTTGCAAACGCTGTAGCAAATAAGTATGCCTGTAAACTGCGACCCAAAGAATGAGTTCCTTTCACTGTTCAACAACGACTGCTGGTGCAGGTCCGTTCTTCGTGTTCTTCAGTGTTTTTCAATGGCAGCAGCAGCAGCAGGTGGTCTCTCTGCAAATTCGATTTTTTTGACTCTGCGGTGCTCTAAACTTCTCCCAATCTCTCCGTCCCCATTCTCTATGATCCCCTCAACATATTTATACTCCTTAGCCCCATTTAATTACGCCAAAATTCTCAATATTCTTCATTAAACTCGGCAGTTAAAGAAAATATTTTCCGGATATTTTTTTCTTCATCCGAGCATCTGCAGCTGTCCAACCTTCCTTATTTTCCTTCTACACGGTCCAGAGTGTTGCTAGAGTCATCATACACGAGAAGAACACGCATAAATCTTCAAAAACTCGTGAATTATTCTTCTCATGCACGGGCTGCCCTGTTTTCTTGTCACAGATTTTCCAGCCAATTTTGATCGAAACAAACACCCATACCAGCTTTGTTAGGACATATCACAACTACCCATTAAGTTTCATCCCTTTAGTCTACCCAGAAATCCTTCAAATTTCGATCGAAAAATTCACCAGAGAGCTTCTCTTTTTTCCCGCCAATTTTTAAGTTCAAACAAAGAAGGTGGTGTCCCCCTAACCAGATGTGGGGTGCGAATAGCAGCTTCCTGTTTTGGGGGTGACCTGGGGTGCCCCTTAGTAATTGATGTGCCCCTTAGTAATTGAGGTGCCCCTTAGTAATTGAGGTGCTCCTTAACCAATCTGGGCTCCGTATAGCAAGTGTCCTCCGGGGGTGTTCCGAGTGATTTTTCGAGCCGATTTTTCCAACAATATTTATTTTCCAAAAATACCTAAAAACACACAAAACACCATAATAAGGACGAAAACGAGTACCAACAATACGAAACATTGAGGACAATTTAGGCACATAAATGCGCCTATCAGCGACCTAGTCGATTGGGTAAGAATCTCAAACAAAACCCTAAATATATCTGTGTTGGTGATATCCTGCTTAGGGACCTAGTCATTTTAGTAGGAATCTCAAACGAAAGCCTAAATGTACCTATGTTTGTCGTATTCTACTCAGCGAACTCGAATTCTTTTGATATCATCAAATATCATTTAAAATCGACCTAAGTTTGTATTCCTCGGCTTATTTGGTTGATATCGTTGGGTACATATCTTTTAACATTGATTTGTTTTTGTTTTCGGGTAAAAACGACCTGTGGGAGTTTCCGGTAAAAAGTAGTGGAGGAGGCAAGTGCTCACTGAAGCAGGTGCTCGAATTAACAAATCGTCTGAAACTTTAAACAAATTTAATGCACGGGAGTACTTTGAGTTCGAGAGACTAATTTGTAGGACCCTGGCCTAAACCAAGACAATGGTCGTTCCAAGTTCAATTCGGTCACAAGAAAAAAAGAAACGTCGGTCTGTAAGGAGGGAAGTTGAGATTGTGTGGAGATCAATGGAGAGATTCTGTAGGTGGTGTGGCATGTTTAATTGCTGTGAAGATGATTCTATGTGTAGACGAGAGAAATCTTCTGAAAATGTTTGATAACTTGACTTTTTGCAGGTTTGCTTACGGATCTTGTTAGTCTTGTCAAAGCATAGGTTTTAGAACTTATTTATTGCATCACATCAATCTCCTGTAAGTGGTGACAGTTGAAGTAAGTGGAAAGATGGGGAAGTGGAAGATCGTGTCGAAACCGCTTTCACATTGCATGGATGAATTGGTTGATCGACCATCTACTTTCCATTTTATCCTTTAACTTCCAGCACAGCTTACCACAACTCTCATCGTGAATGTACCTCACATCACACGTGATGTAGGCCGTCGGACCAAAACCCTAGTGATATCCCGTCATGTGACATGAATTGATGTCTCATCTGTGAGTAGTCAATCTTTGACCTAAGACTATGAGTCTTATGAACTGAACATACGAAGTTCAAGATTATGATGGATGAAACATGGAATGTTGGAACAACAACCATGAATGTTGAATTAGGTCACTGATGACTGTGATATACCATTATGCTAGTTGAAGAAGTAAATGATAGTTGAATGATGGTTTTATGAGATTGCTGAATCGATTATAAACCATTATGTTGGTGCACTGAGCACTAATGAAAATAATCATTACTGAATGTTCACAAAAGGTCTTTTTCGATCCATGTGTCATGACTCAGTCGAATGACGAGGAGAGATTATAATATTAAAATAATAGTCGAATGTCGGACCAAATGTTGGTTGATGAACCAATACTGAGAATTGGATTGGTATGAAATCCCTAAATGTTGATAGCTGAATCAACATGAGAAATACTGCAACTCAAATATTGATAGCCGAATCAATATGAGGAATATTGTTCTGAGCAATTAAATATTGATAGTTGAATCAATATTGCCAGAAGTGTCGGTTCTGAACCCTATTGGCCGTGACCATTGCTAGCTGAAGCAATTAGGGCATTGACAGATGTAGAATTGATGATCAGAACAACTATTGCTAGTCAGAGCAAATACTACTAGATCCATGAATAATTGGTAGCAAGACCTAAAAAAAATATTAATTAAAAAATACTGGTAGCTGGACCGAATATTATTTATTTAATTAATTAATTAAAATATTGATTGTTGGATCAATATTAAAATATTAGTGTTTCAACTTGTTCAGAATTATGCTAGACATAACATTCAGTTAAAACCCTAATTATGATCAATGGATGATTGAGAATCAACCAATGGATGAGAGAGGGGAATCCCCTGTGAGTGATGGACCGACTATCTGGATGCTAGACTGAGCATTTACCAAATTCCTTTACAGAAAAGTTGGTTAAAGGATGATTAATTGATGTTTAATCATTACTAAAATTGTGCTTGACTGAGTAGTAGGTAGTAATATCTAATTATGGAAAGAGAGGGACCGGCCAAGGGGTGTAGAACCGGCCCTTGGTGGTCGTGGGACCATCTGATGGTGTGTGGATGACCATTCCCTGTTGCATGAAGGAGTTTGAACCAAACATGGATTCTGGATGATTAATTAGGTCAAAATTCATCAAAAGAGGTGAGATCGGCTTTTGCAAGCCAAAGGGCCGACCATGACCGGTCATGATGGCATTCCCATGTCACCATGCTGTCCGCGGACCAATCCGGAGAATTTTGGCATTTTCTGATGGTCCATCGAGCATTATTGTTGGAGCACTGCTCGGTCGAACTCGCAAGCATTGCTATCTCAATCTTTTTTGTCAAGTTTAGTTCATTAAAACTATATACTTGATTTTTAATTTACTTATAGCTATGTCTTGGATTAGGATAGAAGTGTGTAGTTGATATTTATACTTCACGGCGTTTACCAATTGAAGAAGAAGATTTACTGAGGAGCTTGGAGGAACTTCATCAACAAAAGGTATGTGGAGACTAAAACTTATCTGTCACTCATAAGTTTATTCTATTCTATCTTCTAATGAGACTAAGTCGTATAGCTATATAGACTTTTACATTATACACATTTGATATTTCGAGCGAGTTTATCTCGTTTATCTATTTCTTGAAATACGTGTTGGAAGCTTTTAGCTTTAGCTAAGTTCATCGTATTCTTGACGAGTTTAGTTGAAAAAATTTATTTGTTGGAAACTAAATATTAAGTCAAAGATGATCATATGAAAATTACCGTAAACATCTTACATGATTTGTGTGAGACAATAATTTGATGTGAACTTGGGATGTCTCGAATGGATCGAATAATCACTTGAAAATTACTTGAAGCTAGTGGTATGTGTAAGATTACCATTGTTGTCTTCCAAGGATGTTTCAATGATTAAATAATAGTTTTAGAACGACTACCATGTATGGATATAATACAGGTTGTATATGTTAGAGCACTTCTCGGTCGAACTCGCAAACGTTGCTATCTCAAGCTTGTTTGTCAAGTTTAGTTTCCAAAACTATAAATCTTGATTTCTAGTCTACTTATAGCTATGTCTCGGATTAAGATAGAATGTGTGGTTGAGCTTCAGAAGTCTATTTCTATTCTATCTCCTATTGAGACAAAAGTTGTATAGCTATATAGACTTTACTTTATATACACTAGTATAAATTCACGCGCGATGCACTTGACGTTCCGATTAAAAGAAATCAAATTCTTCATTCAATAATTTTCAGTCTATGACATCCATTTACACAAAATTTATTTTTGATGCACTTCATACTGTAGTTTTCCCAAGACAAAATAACTTCTAAGACGGAAAAATTTGGGTTTTTTTTTTCAAACACACATGTTGAGCAACAATATCACCCATCACATCAGAATGGACAGAAAAATTTGGGTTTTCCCCTATCAAAAAATGGATAGAAAAATTGACTGAAATTATAGTATCTTGCTATTTTGCAACAATTTTACAGTTCTTCTCGAGCACCCAGTTAATCAAAATCACCTCTTCAACCGAATTTACCGGAATAAATCAAGCCTTCTGACTCCCCAAGAAGCTGATTTTGTAGATTCTAACTGACAATATCCATCTTTGTAACACCAACCATAGCATATGAAATTCATTCTTCAGTTTACGTCAAAAGAAACATTTTCTAGAAAATATTACATTTTCCAGCATTAGACCTCGTTCACCAAACATGACTTCAGCTTTCTCCTAAATTTCAACCTGTAACACAGTTAAGCAAAAATAAGTTTCATCTCACATTAAGAGAGTTCAACATCTACAGGAAACAATATGACATTGTTGTTAAAGAATATATTATTTCTACTTGACATAACAAAAGTTTAAGATAATAGATGTCCTACACCAGTAGGATGCACATAATTAGATTACCACATAGAAAATCAAATTGCATCAAGCTAAATAGTAATTCTAGTTTCTACCTGATACGAATATAGCCAGTAATGTTCATATAAGAAATAAACGCAATCATTTTTGTATTTTTGAAAAAGAAATGAAGGTATTGATTGGGAGTAACAGATTGCAAGTGCATAATTCTCAAACACATGTATGCCACAGCTTAGAAGTTGACTCATTCTCTTCACGATGTTTAAACTACTCTCATTCCCTTCTCGACGTTCACACTACTCCATCCTGGCAATCATTTCAAATTTAACCATCATCCACGCTCACACTACCTATACATCATCGCCATTCTCTAAATTAGCTTTATGTGTCTTTTGTGCACATTATATGACCAATTTATGAGATGATTCTTTCGGTTTCAGCAACATGCGCATTATAAACCAAAGATATTTGTCCCAACTTTCTATTCGTGGAAACGCAAGTTCCATACTATTTTTGTATATAATTAAAGCATAACCTGCACATGCTGAGTCGAAACCTACAAACAACCAATATTGCATTGTGCTGCCATATGTTGGAGCTAAAATACGTATATCAGATAAACCCACCCACTTCATTTTTGTAGGAGTATAAATTACAACTCATAAAAGCCAACCATTTATACATGTTTTCCCACTGACTTAGCATACGCAATAACATACAAACCCAGTAACTCAAAGCATATAAATTCTGAGAAAAACTTTAACAATTTACACATCCAAAACGAAATCCCCCCAATTTTGATCGGTATATCCCTAAAAAATTCCTTCATGTTCAATGGATGTAATCATGTACCAAACAAACTCATTATTATCTGAAACCTGACAATCAAGAGATGATTATCGACAAAGAACATAAAAAGTAAAAAAAAGGATGAAAACGTACCCATTCACGACCGCTATAGATGAATATGGATGAATTAAGTTTTTTCCACAAACTTAATGGTTTAATCAAGTGAATTTTGAAGCAAAACCCATAAATCAGGTGAATTAACTTGTTTAAACCTAAATCGGAGCAGCAACTCAGGTTAAGTAACTTGAAAAAGAGGAATGAAACAGATTAAATATGGTAGGAGACTAAATCAAAAGAGGGAGCTCGGATTCTGAGTAGAGGAAATTTGTCTTTACGAAGAAGAAATAAGTGAACCGAGAGAGAAAACGAAGATCAATACGAGGTTGTTTTGCAAATATCTTGTGAAGTTAAGGATATTTTAGTAAAAGAGGGGGGGCACGGTACAAAAAGAGCCCTTTTCTTTATTATAGTAAGATTTGATATTTCGAGTTGAGTTTAACTCGCTTACATATTTCTCGAAATATGTGTTGGTAGGCTTTCGCTTTAACCAAGTTCATCTTTTATTCTTGACGAAAGTCAAAAGATGATCATGTGAAAGTGAAAAAGCGGGCGTCTAACAACACCACCGAATATTTCTCTTAGAAATTTATATGGACTAACTCCGAAATACTTTGCTAGAGAATCAACTAGACAGTCAAACTCAATCTAGATTAAAGTATCTCAAGGAGTCAATATCTCTCACTTGTTTTGATTTACTCAAGCTAAAACAATAGCGAGTCTTTAATCAAACACAATGAATAACTTGGACGGTGCAAAAGACCAATATCCAAGGATCAATCAATATCAATCAACAACCAAAGGTTGTATTTCCAATTGATGATCTTAACGCACAACCTGTATTATTTCAATAATATAAAATATAATGCGGAAAAGAAATAACACAGACACCAGAAGTTTTGTTAACAAGGAAACCGCAAATGTAGAAAAACCCCGGGACCTAGTCCAGATTGAATACACACCGTATTAAGCCACTACAGACACTAGCCTACTACAATCTAACTTCGGACTGGACTATAGTTAAACCCCAATCAGTCTCCCACCGATCCAAGGTACAATTGTACTCCTACGCCTCTGATCCCAGAAGGACACTGCGCACTTGATTCCCTTAGCTGATCTCACCCACAACTAAGAGTTGTTTCAACCCAAAATCGCAGACTTGTAAACAAATCTGTCTCACACAGAAAAGTCTATCAAAGGATAAATCTGTCTTCCACAGAAAAACCCTAGGTTTTGTTCCGTCTTAAGATATAAAATCAAGGTGAACAGGAACTAATTGATAATCCGGTCTTATATTCTCGAAGAAAAACCTAGATTAATCAATCACCTATCAACAATCCTTCTTAACTACACAAGCGGTTTGTCGAGGAATCACAAACAGTGAGACGAAGATGTTTGTGACTTCTTTATCTTTCCAATCGGAGAACTCTCACTATCTCAAGCCAATCAAATATTGTACTCGTACGATAGAAGATGCAAGATCAGATCACACAACTAGGATAAAAGTAGTATCGGTCTGGCTTCACAATCCTAATGAAGTCTTTAAGTCGTTAACCTGGTTTTAGAGAAGAAAACCAAAGGTTAAAGGAGAATCGACTCTAGCGAGCCCACTAGTATCACACAGACGTGTGGGGATTAGTTTTGCACAATGCTAGATGTCTCCTTTATATAGCCTTCTAATCAGGGTTTTGCCTTAGTTCCAAAGAAATCCTTATTCACCGTTAGATGAAAACCTGATTTAGATTCAAGCTAATATTTCTCAACCGTTAGATCGAAAACTTAGCTTGTCACACACACTTGGGTAGACGTTTACTGGGTTTGTGAAAACCGTTCCCAAACGTGTACGTGTATGTTGGTTCAACATAGTAACCCAAAAGGTTATCCATATGAGCATTTCATATTAACCTAGTTCTTCTTCACCATAACTAGTTCAATTGACTCAAATGAACTAGCTAGAGAGTTGTTCAATTTCTATGAGATCTTATGTAACTACACAGACACAATTGAAACAAACATGATTCGATTCGATGAATCGGCTCATGAACTTTATAGCCACGGTTTGCATAAAGCATTCCTTAGTAATTTAAGTTTCATGTTCAGAGCATATCTTTAGATCATAACCACTTAAGCTCACAAACAAGTTCGCAGACTTAAGGCAACCGGCAGAGTTTTCCAAACTCAGCAGAAAATATCGGCAAAAAGACTTCCGCCAGTTCGCGGACTGAGTTCGCGGACTACACACGCAAACGAGTTTTTGGAAAATCCCAGCAGAAATTCTCGGTAAGAGAACTTCCGTCAGTTCGCAGACTGAGTTTGCGGACTGGGTTTGCGGACTTGGCAAAGCCAATTCCTCCGGTTTCTCTCAATCAACAAAGTTCGAAAACTTCGGATTAAGGAATACATGGTTATGTAATCTAAACTCTCATTCCAATCATTAAGACATTCTCAGAGGACATTATATAGTCGTTATTCACAGACCGTTTCACGTCAGAGCAATTCTCAAAGTAATTGAAACTTTTCATGGCTTTCGTCAATAGGTGAAGATAAACTTGATCAAAGCGAAACGCTTTACCAACATACGATTTCGAGAAAAAGATAAGTAGTGAATACTCAGATCGAAATGTCAAATGTGTATGATCCAATCTATATAGCATACAACTTTTTGTCTCATAAGAAGTAGGAGATAGAATAGATAGACTTTTGAGTGATAGATAAGTTCAAGTCTCCACATACCTTTTTGTTGATGAAGTTCCACGGTTCCTTGAGTAGATCTTCGTAGTTGTATGATGAATCGCCATGAAGTCCTTGAGCTCAACTATACTTTTCTATCCTAGTCCGAGACTAGCTATAATAGACTGGAAATCAAGACTCATAGTTTTGATCACTAACATTGACAAACATGCTTGATATAAAAACGCATGCGAGGTCGACCGAGCTATGTTCTAACAATCTCCCCCTTTGTCAATTTTAATGAAAAAACTATTAATACATATGGAATACAAAAAAGATAAATTTTAGTGGCTCCTATTCCATAGTCTAATCTTCAATGTTCTTTGAAATCTTCGTCCTTCCAAGTACTCAATTGATCCCAAAGGTTGTAAGTTTAGCACCACCGTTGTTGAAGATCCGTAGATATAACAATGAGAGAAATCGAGATTCTCGATCATTATTATACAGTGTCATAGTATCATTATGTAACATCAAATTCCAATTGCATCACGACTTTAACAACAATACTATGGTGATATGTATCACTCCCCCTTAGTCAATACTCCATCTCGATCATGGAAACCACTCCCCCTTACACAATGATCCGAAAACCATATGTATTTGTAGTGTGAACTACATTATTTCTCCCCCTTTTTGTCAATAAAATTGGCAAAGGTAAAAGAACGGGATCATAATGAAATTTCCACAAGAGACATTTCATATACTAAAAGAAAAATACATACCAACTTAATTTAGATGCAATCATAAACCCGAAGCTAAATGCGTTCATCAAGGAGTTTTAAGATACAAGATCACCCCTATAAAATTCCACAGCCGCACACCCCGCAAGATATTACCATTAAGCACAAGTTCAAAAGAACTCTCCCCCATTTGATGTCATTCCCGAAAGAACAACAAGAGCGACCTTAATTTTGAAAGAAAAGAAGGATTTTTTAATTGGACACCAAAAACCATGGAAATGATTTTCTATATCCAAAACTCAACCAAATGAATCACAAGTAAACCCATGATTAATTTAATCGGAATACACAACTAAATCAAACCACAAAAGTGATCAATTTAATTGATTGTGCTCAACATAAGAAAACTCACGGAGCTACGACTAAGATAACCACACGGAGATGACTACCTAAATCGTTCAAATACTCAACATAAGGAAAACCTTACGAAATATACGACTACATCAACCAATAGAACATGATTAGTATAGCCGTTCATATACTTAACACAAGAACTTGTGGAATATATGACAAACTCAACTAGATTAATTACAAGAGAACTTATAATCGATCTAATTGGAATACACAACCAAACTAATCACCGAAGCAATCAATTTAATTGTCAAATAATTTTGCTCGACAAAAGAAGACTTTCGGAGCAAATAACTAAATAACCAATCAAGATGATTAATTTAGTTCAAGAATGCTCAACATATAGCATCTCATGGAACAACCAACAAGGCCAATATTAATCGACATAGTTGTAAGGTGCTCAACATAAGATACACAATGGAGCCTTCACGGTAAAACATAACAAAATGGATCAATGAAGATCAATACCATGGATAACATAGAAGGATCTATTCTATTTTCCATCACTATTTTCATAACGACATAATAGACTTTATCCTTGTCAAACAAAAGATTTCATCTTATTTTCCATCAAATAAATGATTGCATAGGCATAACTTTTGTAATCGTCAAAAGTCCATTCGTCCTTTCATCAATACGAATATCAATTTATGAACGACTTTACTTTTGACATAATATGGGACCTTCAAGTTCACGGACGCAAACAATACATATCCCATAAAAATATTGCAATACTTCAAAAAAGATTAATACTGCAATAATATCATCCTCCAAATATTTTTAGAATTTAAAAACCAATAAACCTAAAAAAAATAACATAAGAAGATGAAAACAAAAATAGCTATGTGTAGTCATAATCTTCGCTATTCAAAGCACTAGTTATTCTTCCAACTAATCCAAAAAGAAGACATACTAGGCAACAATTCCTTTGAGAAATTCTTTATCATTCCTGAACTCCTTGTTATCGAAAACCATCGGGACATAAGGTTCACGGAGATAAGTGTCAATACCCACGAACTGTCTTGGCTTAAGAGGTCGAATTAGGGTCCTCTGAATTTCCAAAGATTTAGACACGAACGTCTTTATTTCATAAATCTCCCTTCTTATTTCCTTTAACTCATCAAGAACATCGGAAAACTTCTGAGAGTTAGAAAGAACAACCCTGGGTTCTCTTGTATTCCTTCTTTTTCTTTTCAGGGACTTAGAAACAAGAGATTTCTCTTTTTCCTTGATTGAAGACTTAACAATCATGTTGACATCCTTTCCATCTGACAACATAGTGCTTTAAGAACAGTTATGAACAACTGGATTTGTGTGATGGAATCACTTAACTCAACAGGCAGTCTTATAAAGGATGTCAAAAGAAAAAAGGAATGTAGGGTTCGAAACCTATTGACAGGTTCGTATACGCCCAACTCTAAAACCCTATAAAGAGTAGAATTGTCGATAATAACCCTTTTTTTTTATTTGATAGACACAAAATAACAAATCTAAGAAAAGAAGGAAAAACTTTTCTGAAGCCTGGATCAGCACTCAATCTTGTCTCTTTTCGAACAGGCACATGAGACAAGATTTTCCCAACAACACAATCAAGTTGTGTTGCGATGAACAACGATTTGTACATCTTTTTCCTCATGGGAGGAATCCTCTGATCTCTGTCTATCAAAACGATTTGACCATATTTTCTTTTCAAATGGTCTTATTCTATCCTTGGAAACCAACTTCTTAGACGAAGATAAGATCCTACATACCTCGGAGGTCTTCTGAGCAATTTTCATCTTCCTTGCTAATCGATCTGCTCTTCGTTGAAGTTTTCTGGCGTGCCTTATTTGGTGCTTGTATTTGTAACACCTTGATAGTTTGTGTCCCTTCATCGAACAAAACGAGAACGTCAATCTTGGAAAGTATTCAGGCATCTGAGATGTGCAAGCAGCTAGACATATTGTTGATCCTGAAACATCAGTGATAGGGTTTCCAGTTATCGGATTCAGTGAATCTTCCATCTTGATTTGGTTTCCCTCTTCTTCGAACCCATTGAGGTTGATATATGTATTGCTACAAGTATCAAAATCGATGTTTTCATAAAGAAGTCCTACACTTGATTTCCTATCTTCATCGAAATCATAGGTTTCAGAAATTTCATCAAGTGTTACAGCTAGACCTTTGTTCCCAGTGTATTTTCTACGTTTTGGGCATTCGTTAGCAAAATGGTCAAAACCCTTACACTTAAAGCACTGAGGCATGTCCTCGTCATCAGCCTCGTCAGCATCCCTGTTTTTAGGAGGTACGCGATCGTGAGGTTTGTCTGATGACTTAGGTTTGTCTCTTGAAAACCGTTTACTTCTCTTCAACAGAAGATCCCTAAATTGTCTTGTGATCAAGGACACTGATTTGTCAAGATCTTCATCCGAAAAATCATCCTCAAACTGACCATCCTCAGAGACATGAACACTCTTACCTTTGACAAGTAATTTAACATTCTTTTGTTCTTTAAAGGCAACATCCTTACCGACTTTGGATGTATGCTCATGGTCAAAGATCTTAAGCTTTCTAACCAAGGTGTTTCTGGAAAGATTATCGAGGTTATTCCCCTCAACGATGGCATGCTTGTTAGACTCGTATCTAGATGGTAGCGATCTGAGAATTTTCATCACAATGTCCTTTTCAGGAATAGTCTTATGCATTAACAATTTCATACACTTTGTGATTAAACTCATCAAATGTTTCTTCATCTTCCATACGAAGGTTTTCCCAATCGGAATTAAGGTTTTGAAGCTTAGCATCCTTTTCACTGGAGTTTCCTTCAAATACGGTTTCTAAGATATCCCAAGCATCTTTAGATCTAGTGCAGTTTGACACATGATGCTGAAGATTTGGGGTAATGGCATGTATGATAGCATTCAAACCGTCGGAATTTTGCTTTGCAACAGTTATCTCAACAGCGGTGTATTCACCAATAGGTTTGGGAACGTTTACATCACCAACTGCCACAACGGGAGCATCATACCCATTAACCACATATACCCATGATTGAAAATCACGCGATTGAAGAAAAGCTCGCATAGCAATTTTCCACCATAAGTAATTGGAGCAATCGAAGACTAGTGGTACGTTAATAGAGATAAAACCTCTGTACATAGAGTCAGATCGCTACAAACACGGACTTGTTAGGTATTAAATGTGTTTGCCTGCTCTAATACCAATTGAAAAAAGGGGGTCTAACAACACCACCCAATATTTCGCTTAACAATCTGTATGGACTAACTCCAAAATACTTTGCTAGAGACTCAACTAGACAGTCAGACTCAATCTAGATTAAAGTATCTCAAGGAGTCAATATATCTCACTTGTTTTGTTTTACTCAAGCTAAAACAATAGTGAGTCTTTAATTAGACACAAGGAATAACTTGGACGGTACCAAAGACCAATATCCAAGGATCAATCAATATCAATCAACAACCAACGGTTGGATTTCCAATTGATGATCTTAACGCACAACCTGTATTATTTCATTTATATAAAATATAATGCAGAAAAGAAATAACACAGACACCAGAAGTTTTGTTAACGAGGAAACCGCAAATGCAGAAAAACCCCGGGACCTAGTCCAGATTGAATACACACTTTATTAAGCCGCTACAGACACTAGACTACTACAAGCTAACTTCGGACTGGACTATAGTTGAACCCCAATCAGTCTCCCACCGATCCAAGGTACAGTTGTGCTCATACGCCTCTGATCCCAGCAGGACACTGCGCACTTGATTCCCCTAGCTGATCTCACCCACAACTAAGAGTTTTTGTAACCCAAAATCGCAGACTTGATAATAAACAAATCTGTCTCACACAGAAAAGTCTATCAAATGATAAATCTTTCTCCTACAGAAAAACCCTAGGTTTTGTTTCATCTTAAGATATAAAATCAAGGTGAACATGAAGCAATTGATAATCCGATCTTATATTCCCTAAGAACAGCCTAGATTAATCAATCACCTCTCAACAATCCTTTTTGACTACACAAGCGGTTTGTCGAGGAATCACAAACAGTGAGACGAAGATGTTTGTGACTTCTTTATCTTGCCTATCGGAGAACTCTCACGATCTCAAGCCAATCAAAGATTGTACTCGTACGATAGAAGATGCAAGATCAGGTCACACAACTACGATAAAAGTAGTATCGGTCTGGCTTCACAATCCCAATGAAGTCTTTAAGTCGTTAATCTGGGTTTAGAGAAGAAAACCAAAGGTTAAAGAAGAATCGACTCTAGCGAGCGTACTAGTATCATACAGACGTGTGAGGATTAGTTTTGCACAATGCTAGATGTCTCCTTTATATAGCCTTCAAATCAGGGTTTTGCCTTAGTTACAAAGCAAATCCATATTCACCGTTAGATGAAAACCTGATTTAGATTCAAGCTAATATTTCTCAACCGTTAGATCGAAAACTTAGCTTGTCACACACACTTGGGTAGACGTTTACTGGGTTTGTGAAAACCGTGCCCAAACGTGTACGTGTATGTTGGTTCAACATAGTAACCCAAAAGGTTAACCATATGAGCATTTCATATTAACCTAGTTCTTCTTCACCATAACTAGTTCAATTGACTTAAATGAACTAGTTAGAGAGTTGTTCAATTGCTACGAGATCTTATGTAACTACACAGTCGGCTCATGAACTTTATAGCCACGGTTCGCATAAAGCATTCATTAGTAATTTAAGTTTCATGTTCATAGCACATCTTTAGTTCATAACCACTTAAGCTCATAAACAAGTTCGCAGACTTAATACAACCGACAGAGTTTTCCAAACTCAGCAGAAAATATCGGCAAAAAGACTTCCGCCAGTTCGCGGAATAGGTTCGCGGACTAAACACGCAAACGAGTTTTTGGAAAATCCTAGCAGAAATTCCCGGTAAGAGAACTTCCGTCAGTTCATGGACTGAGTTCGCGGGCTGGGTTTGCGGACTTGGCAAAACCAATTCCTTGGGTTCTCTCAATCAACAAAGTTCGAAAACTTCGGATTAAGGAATACATGGTTATGTAATCTAAACTCTCATTCCAATCATTGAGATATTCTCAGAGGACGTTATATAGCCGTTATTCACAGAGCCTTTCACGTCAGAGCAATTCTCAAATTAATTGAAACTTTTCATGACTTTCGTCACTAGGTGAAGATAAACTTGATCAAAGCGAAACGCTTTACCAACACACGATTTCGAGAAAAAGATAAGTAGTGAATACTCAGATCGAAATGTCATATGTGTATGATCCAGTCTATATAGCATACGACTTTTTGTCTCATAAGAAGTAGGAGATAAAATAGATAGACTTTTGAGTGATAAATAAGTTCAAGTATCCACATACCTTTTTGTTGATGAAGTTCCACGGTTCCTTGAGTAGATCTTCGTCGTTGTATGATGAATCGCCATGAAGTCCTTGAGCTCAACTACACTTTTCTATCCTAGTCCGAGACTTAGCTATAATAGACTAAAAATCAAGACTCATAGTTTTGAACACTAACATTGACAAAAATGCTTGATATAGCAACACATTCGAGGTGGACCGAGCTATGCTCTAACAGAAAGTCGCCTGGTAACATCTTATATGATTTGTGTGAGACAGTCATTTGATGTAGACTCGAAATGTTTCGTTTTAATCAAATGATCACTTGAAAATTGCTTTGAAGCTAATAGTTTGTGTGGGACAGCTATTCTCGTCTTCTAAGAATGTTTCAATGATTAAAATGGGGTTTAGAACAATTAACCATTGATTGGATATAGCACATTATGTGTACTTGTATGCTAACTGTTACAAGTATATTCCAAGTCCGGGAATTTGGTATGCATACCCGTATGCGTACTGATTCAATAGTTGAAGTCTGGGAACTATGGTATGCATACCCGTATGCGTACTGATTTCATCTGAGTTCGGTTGTGAACGACAGTATGCGTACCCGTTTGCATACTGGCGAACAGACCAGGTCCGAGAACTCTAGGTATGCATACCCATTTTTATACTTGAGTTGGTTAAATTCTAAAATAGGCTTCTCATGAACAAATATGCAATCTTTGCAAACCATGGCTATAATGTTCATGAATTGATTCGAGTGAATCAAAACCGATTTTGCTTCAATTGTGTCTTGTATACTTCTATGAGAATATAAACAATTGAACAACTTTATAACTAGTTTCATTTGAGTCATTTGAACTAGTTGTGATTAAGATGAATAAGGTGGATATGCAAGCGTTCATATGGCTAACTTCGTTTAACTATTGTTGAGCCAACTAAGTGTACACCTTTAGGTACGGTTACGCATATCTAAATATAGGTACATTTCATTTGTGTGTAACAAGCTAAGATAATCTAACGGTTGAAAGATATTAGCTTGAATCTAATCAGGTTTTCATCTAACAGTGAATATTGAATGTTTTGTTACCAAGGCAACATTGATTGCAAATCCTGATTTGAAGAATATATAAGGGAGAACTCTAACAACTGGGAAACCTAATCCCCACACCTCATGTGTGATACTAGTTGTGACTAGAATCGATTATCCTTTAAATTAAATTTTTTTAAAACCATTATAGGTTAACGAGTTAAAGATTTACATAACTTGATTCTATGAAAGAATAACTTTATAGTTCATTCGTATGTATAATTGTATGTTGTCTAAGGCTTACATAGGGTGATTCAGAAAAACACTTATTTGAATCTATAACTTGTTTGATTGGCTCTATTTAGACGGAATAAAATGGGAGAAACCTAAATATTAGTCGGTAATAATTACAATAAAAATTCAGATCTTATATTGTGGGGTGGGTAGAGTATTTCAGCTGGAAGGTGAGAATCCGATGGATTTCATCAATGCATGTAGTAAATAGAAATCCATAAAGGAAAGCCGAACCTCAATTTGGTGTTACCAATCTTGAAAAAATGCATTACAGGAAACTTCAAGGTAATGCTCTCTACTCTAAAGTCAAACATTTTTTAATTTTACCATGTGCATATAGTTCCTTTCTGGGAAGTGCCGTTTGATTCATGGGTGAGAACCCCAAATTTTAACTGGTAGATGTGGTGAGTACCAGCTTGATTCAAATTCAAGGTCTGACACGATTGGATCCACATAAAACTCCCGGCATATAGTAAGTAGAAATCCATAAAGGGATAGGCGTAGGGTATTAAGTTTGGCTCTTAGTGCTCAATTACTACTAGCAAAAACGGAAAGCTGAGTTGTGATCAACTGATCTGACCAGCTTCTTGCAGTGCACAATGAGTAAGTGTACATAAATTGGCTTCACAAGAGTAGTTCCTTTAAAATCCCTCCTCCTCCCTAACTTCCATCTGACAAAAAAAGAAATGATTGTAAGCATTTGACCGAGCCAATTCATAACAATACTCTCCAACTCAGCTGCAGCTGGTGAAGACATCCAATTGAGACCCACCCATAACATTAAATCCAGTACTACGCATTTCACCGAGGAACCCTGCAATGGAACCACCGGAAGGAAAGTAAGCTAAGTAATTAGAGAGGACTCTGCCAATGAATAAGGCCCGGGATGATATCATTTGAAGAAGGGGAAATCAAGAAAATGCATAGCGTTTTTTTTGAAATTTAAGAAAATGCCCATGAGTTGATCTTTTCCGTCCCGTTTTTTCAAAAAAACGGCTAACGGCCGTTACATGTCATGTGCACAAAATCGGCTATGTCAAATGACATTCTAGCCCCTGAATCAGTTGGGTCGGTCCAAGTTCAGTTTTGAATCGTCACCGAGTTACGACGTGAGTCAGTGCCAGGATGTGAGTCAGCGCCCGACTCAGTCAAAACTCAAATCACTGTTCATCTTCTTCCCCAATTTTTGTTAATGAAACCCTGACATCCAACAACAGTTATTATGAAAAATCGAATCACAACAACGAAAACTAAATAATATTGGTTAAAAATGAAATCTCCAGAGGGGGAAAAATCTCACATTAATCAAAAATGGATCAGCTCAAGATAAACCACGAAAATTAATTAAACCCAACATAATACAGATTGCATACTTCACAAATTAAACAGATTCCAAGTTCATCCTTAGATTCCCAATTTACAAAATCGAAATCATTAGATGAATTCGTGGAGGTGCTGTAGTACCCAATTTAAAAAATCTTCAATTTTCCGAAAATACACACCAATATTCCTTAAACTCATTCAATACAAACAAATTCATTTCATTTGACGAGGATATGGATCAACCACTGACTACTTGATTCGCCATCTCATTTAGAAGCATGTTCTTCTTCTTTTTTTCCCTGACTTCTCATGGATCCACAAGATTCCATTTACTATTCCATCAACACAACCATTCTCACCTAATTGTGTTATACGTGAGCTAATTCACTCATTAACAGCTCATATCTGCCTCACAATACCGTCAATAACAATCATGGCCACTATCTTCATCATTCCATAACTATACAGCACCGAATCACCGATTCATCTCTTTTAATCTCTTCACCAATTCCTCCATCTTGAAATCAGAATCAAACCCCTCTTCTATTTTCGTTTTCACTTTCAGTACAAACCAAACTTCTAACCCTTAATTACTTCCCAACTTCTTCTCCATGATTTCTCCGATTCCACTTTCAACTAATTCTTGGCAGCATCAATCAACATCTGTCGTTATAAGATTCAATCATATTTTAGAGACCTTTTCTTTCTTTTCCTTCATTGACTGATCTCTGCCGCTGCAACTGGTGGTTGTTTATCACCAGTTTTTCAGAGGAGTAAGAGAGGCGGAGAAAAACGAATAGAGAAATTATGAAAGAAAAAAAATCAAAACCCTAACCCTGTTTTATTTATCTTCTAAACACGTGTTGATCTTGGACTGTCGGTTTAAACACGTGTAACAATCTGGTGCAGTTAATTTCAGTCGTTGATTAATTTGGATCGTGGACGGTAAAAGATTGTTTTAACATTTATGGAGTAATCTTTAGCCGTTCATTGAGTTGATGGGTAAATTTGTAATTGCGCCTACCTTTTTCTCACCTCGTGTGATGATAAATTGACAAAGTAAACGAGATTTTACCAAAATGGTGCGACCGGACGGAAATTGTAACAGTATGGGCATTTTATTAATTTCCAAACGTGGGAACTTTTTTAATTACGTTTTCCCTCATGGGCATTTTCTTAAGTTTCCCTTTGAAGAATGGTTTCCATGGATTCAGAATGATCGATATGGAGCTGATTCTGGTAATCGTTTACGCAAGTAGCCAGGTTCAACTTGACTCCTAACAGGATAATTCTCAACGATTTTGTAGTAATTGGCAAGAAAATCTATAATCATGTGACCTTGTCTTCTGAAATCTTCTGGGTCAAGTGGATTTTGTGAACACATTGATAGGCTTTCAAGGTTGTCAGTTGGAAGACTATCCATTGTCAATGTTGTTGCTAATGAGTGAGATTAAGAGAGCTTTTGGTAAGGAGGTAGAGAGAATTGGTGTTGAGAATAATGAAGAAGAACGAATGGAAGATTTATATAGAGAGAATGATGCTGGTAAAACAGCTTGAGGACAACCAAAACCATATAAAAATTGGGGTCAGTCAAATATGAGACGATAGTTGGTGTTTGCTTGACATAGACCATAGAGTCACTGGGGTGGAAGTCTTTAATTAATAGCTAAGTTATCATACTTGAAACGGGCACATAACACGAACATTCCTCAAACGTACATTACATGCACCATTTGATCCAATGACCTAAGGGTTTAAGGATACTTACTCAATTTTTGAGTGAATGAAATGGAACCTTTAGTCTTATATTGTGGAAAACTAAAGAGGTGCTCCACTATATAACCATATTCTTATGGATATGTTGTACAACACTGCGGGTGGGGCGGGTGAGGCGGGTGGGGAGAAATATACAATTTTCCGACCCATATTTGTGCGCGTAAACCATGCACCAAGTCACATATTTAATAAAATTTAGTTTTGCAAGTTTTTTCTTTAAGGAATTAATTCTAAAAATAATATTTTCTTAAAAGTTTTATTTACGGAAAAATTCTTTTTACGTGTTTAACTTGTTTTTGAAGAAAACAAATACCTAATTAATTTGATTTGCAAGTATCTTCTCCTTTAATTATAACTCGAAAATTTGTTTTTAACACACACCGAAAATTCGTTCCCTCTAGGGTTTCTCTATACGTTTTAGTTCCATCCCTGTTGCTAAGTCCAAGTTTGGGTAGCTTGCGTTGTGCTAACACGAGCTATATCGGGCAGTCTTATTCTGGATACATCTTCGTTGTGAGGGGTTTAGCATTACTCGACTCGAGTATACCCGCGAACTAATGTGTTAAGGACAACTTGTTGAACCTGTGATTCTTCCCTCGTCAAGTTATTTCGGCAGAGTTGTTTCGCATTAGTTCTTTACATATTACTTTTGATACATCTAACGTGTTGTTCATTGTTGCAAGATTCCAACAATCTTAACACATTAGTATTCCTTGTAACAATGGGAACAACGACGTAGAATGACCACAAAAGTTTAACGGAAAGTATTTCAAGAGATGGCAATCCAAGATGTTGTTTTTTCTGAGCCATCATGAACTGGACTATGTACTGGTTCCAAGTGATGAATTATACAATGCTGACAATTTGACCGAGGAGGTCAATATTAACACGAGGTCTAACTTTCTGGCTAAAAATCATATCATGAATGGTTTGGAAGATGCGATGTATGATTTTTACAACGCTAAAGATAATTTCAGTGCTTATGATTTGTGGACTGCGTTAGAAGCAAAGTACCAAGCAGAGACAGCAGGAAGCAAGAAATTTATGGTGGCAAAGTTTATGGAGTTCAAGATGACGAATGATAAGTCTGTTGTTGATCAATTCCTCGAACTTCAACAAATCATTAACGAGATTCTTCTTGAAGGTATGGTCATTGATGAGACGTTTCAAGTGTCTGCGGTGATTGAGAAGTTACCATCTTCTTGGTCGGAGTACAAGAAAAAGCTGAGACATGACACTGGAGAGATCAACATGGTTGAATTGGGAAAGAAGATTCAAGTGGAAGAGATGTTGTGCACCAAAGACAAGAACGTGCCATCTGCAAGGGACATGGCTAACAAAGCTCATATGTCTGAACACAAGTCGTCCAAAGCTGGAAAAGGTGAAAACAACAATCGCAACGTGAAGCATGGACCTAACAAGAAAGGTATGTTTCGCAAACCAAATTCTGGCATTACTAAAATTAAAGGTCCTTGTTGGGTTTTTGGAAATACTGGTCATATGGCAGTTCACTGTAGACTCTCACATTGAATGAAGTTCTTCATGTTCCAGACATCTGCAAAAATCTTGTTTCTTGTTCTATTTTAGATAATAAGGGTTTTAAAGTTACAATTGAGTCTGGAAACTTATAGTAACTAAGGGCAATGATTATGTGGGTAAGGGTTATAAGACTGGGGGTCTATATAAACTTAATGTAACTTGTCCTGAATTGAAATTGAATGATTCTTCTGCTTACATGTGTGTGTCATTGAACGTTTGGCATGGTAGACTTGATCATGTAAACTATAAATCAATGCATAAACTGGCTAGCGTAGGCTGCATACCCAAATTCACTTTAGATAAAAATTATAAGTGTGAGATTTGCGTAGAATCTAAGCATGCTAAGAAATCATTCAATAAGAATGTCCAGAGAAACTCTAAACCCTTAGATTTAATCCACTCATACCTAGTTGATATGAAGTCAGTTCAAACAAGAGGTGGTATGAAACGGTTTATTACTTTTATAGATGATTGTACGAAGTACTGCCATGTTTACTTACTTAGAGGGAAGGACGATGCCTTAAAAGCCTTTAAGATATATAAACGTGAAGTCGAAAACCAATTGAATACTACCATTAAAACTATTAGGTCTGACCGTGGTGGTGAGTATGAAATTCCCATAGGATATTTCTGTGAAGAACATGGCATAATACATGAGATTACATCCCCTTATTCACCTCAGTCCAATGGTGTAGCTAAACGTAAGAATTGTACCCTTAAGGATATGGTGAATTCCATGTTGATTAGTTCAGGATTACCTTCGAATTTGTGGGGGGAGGCTATCCTCTCCGCCAATTACATCCTGAACAGAGTACCCTTTAAAGGATCAGATAAAAGTCCATATGATTTATAGAAAGATAGAAAACCATCTTATGATTACTTCAATGTGTGGGGGTGCTTGGCAAAGGTGGTAATCCCTTCTCAAAAAAAAAAAAAAGATAGGACCCAAAACCGTTGATTCTGTTTTTATATGGTATCCCGAGCATTCTAGTGCTCATAGGTTTATGGTTGTGAGTTCTGAAATTTCTGACATAGGGTTGAATACTATCATGGAGTCTAGGGATGCTGAGTTTTTTGAAAATATTTTTCCTTTGAAACGTGATTCTCGAAAGAGATGTTTAGATGATCCCCTAAATGTTCCTTCAACTAGTCAGATATTACCTTTAGATGAAGATGAACCAGAAATAGAACCTAGAAGAGGTAAAATGGTTAAAACTGAGAAAACCTATCCTGGTTGCATTACTGTTAGAGCATAGGTCGGTCAACCTCGCATGCGTTGCTATCTCAATCATGTTTGTCAAAGTTAGTGATCAAAACTATAAGTCTTGATTTCTAGCCTACATAGCTAAGTTTCGGACTAGGATAGAAAAGTGTAGTTGAGCTCAAGGACTTCATGGAGATTCATCATACAATGACGAAGATCTATACAAGGAACCGTGGAACTTCATCAACAAAAAGGTATGTGGAGACTTGAACTTATCTATAACTCAAAAGTCTATCTCTTTTATCTCCTACTTCTTATGAGACAAAAGTCGTATGATATATAGATTAGATCATACACATTTGACATTTCGAGCTGAGCATTCATTGCTTATCTTTCATCTCGAAATCGTGTGTTGGTAAAGCGTTTCGCTTTGATCAAGTTTATCTTCACCTAGTGACCAAAGTCATGAAAAGTTTCAATCTCTTTGAGAATTGCTCTGACGTGAATCGGTCTGTGAGTAACGGCTACATAGCGTCCTCTGAGAATGTCTCAATGATTGAAATGAGAGTTTAGATTACATAACCATGTATTACCTGAACCGAAGTCTTCGAACTTTGTTGATCAAGATAAATCGATAGGATTGTAGAATTGGCTTGCCAAGTCCGCTAACCCAGTTCGCAGACTCAATCCGCGAACTGTCGGAAGTTCTCGACCGAGAATTTCTGCTGGATTTTCCAAAACTTGTTTGTGTGCTAAATCCGAGAACTCAGTCCGAGAACCCAGTCCGCGAACTGGCGGAAGTTCTCTTTCCGAGAGATTTTGCTGAGTTTGGAAAACTCAAGCGGTTAACTTAAGTCCGCGAACTTGTTTGTGAACTCAAGAGGTTATGATCTAAAGATGTGCTCTGAACATGAAACATTAAATTACTAAGGAATGCTTTATGAAAACCGTGACTATAATGTTCATGAGCCGATTCAATCGAATCGAATCATCTTTGTTTCAATTGTGTCTTGTGTAGTTACATAAGATCTCATAGCAATTGAACAACTCTTTAACTAGGTCATTTGAGTCAATTGAACTAGTTATGGTGAAGAAGAACAAGGTTAATATGAAATGCTCATATGGTTAACCTTTTTGGTTACTATGTTGAACCAACATACACGTACAAGTTTGGGCATGGTTTTCAGGAACCCAGTAAACGTCTACCCAAGTGTGTGTGGCAAGCTAAGTTTTTGATCTAACGGTTGAGAAATATTAGCTTGAATCTAAATCAGGTTTTCATCTAACGGTGAATAAGGATTGCTTTGTACCTAAGAAAAAACACTGATTTGAAGGCTATATAAAGGAGACGTCTAGCATTGTGCAAAACTAATCCCCACACGTTTGTCTGATACTAGTGCGCTCGCTAGAGTCGATTCTCCTTTAACCTTTGGTTTTCTTCTCTAAAACCGGGTTAACGACTTAAAGACTTCATTGGGATTGTGAAGCCAGACCGATACTACTTTTATCGTAGTTATGTGATATGATCTTGCATATTCTATCGTACGAGTACAATCTTTGATTGGCTTGAGATCGTGAGAGTTCTCCGATAGGCAAGATAAAGAAGTCACAAACATCTTCGTCTCACTGTTTGTGATTCCTCGACAAACCGCTTGTGTAGTCAAGAAGGATTGTTGAGAGGTGATTGATTAATCTAGGTTGTTCTTCGGGAATATAAGACCAGATTATCAATTGGTTCCTGTTCACCTTGATTTTATATCTTAAGACGGAACAAAACCTAGGTTTTTTCTGTGGGAGAAAGATTTATCCTTTGATAGAATTTTATGTGTGAGACATATTTGTTTATTATCAAGTCTGCCTTTTTGGATTGCAGCAACTCTTAGTTATGGGTGAGATCAGCTAAGGGAATCAAGTGCGCAGTGTCCTGCTGGGATCAGAGGCGTATGAGTACAACTGTACCTTGGATCGGTGGGAGACTGATTGGGGTTCAACTATAGTCCAGTCCGAAGTTAGTTTGCAGTAGGCTAGTGTTTGTAGCGGCTTAATACAGTGTGTATTCAATCTGGACTAGGTCCCGGGGTTTTTCTGCATTTGCGGTTTCCTCGTTAACAAAATTTCTGGTGTCTGTGTTATTTCTTTTCCGCATTTTATTTTATATAATTGAAATAATACAGGTTGTGAGTTCGTGATCATCAATTGGAAATCCAACCTTTGGTTGTTGATTGATATTGATTGATCCTTGGACATTGGTCTTTGGTACCGTCCAAGTATTCCTTGTATTTGATAAAGACTTGCTATTGTTTTTAGATTGAGTAAAAATCAAATCAAGAGAGAGATATTAACACCTTGAGATACTTTTATCTATCTTGAGTCTGACTGTCTAGTTGATTCTCTACCAAAGTATTTCGGAGTTAGTCCATACAGATTGCTAAGCGAAATATTGGGTGTTGTTGTTAGACCCCCGTTTTTTCAACTGGTATCAGAGCAGGAAAACACGTTTGAGACCTCATCAGTCTGTGTTTGTAGAGATCTGACTCTATGGACAAGAGTACTATCTCTGATAACGCAGAAGAAGTTATCAGAATCTGCATTCAACTGGAAAAAATCTCTTGATAAACAGTTGGATGATCTTTCAGATGACAGTGATTCAGAAGAAGAACAGAGCGTTGATGAGGAAGTTTATCAATACATCATGTTGTTTAATCGTGAATTAAAAGAAACAAAGACAACTGCTTCTCTGAGAAAATTCATGGGTCCTCTCTGTCAAGAAAACAGAAAATTGAGAAAACTCTTCAAGGGTTATGATGGTGGATACAAACTATTACAATTTACCGTTAAAGATCATGAAGAAGAGGTTCGCTCAAAAAATACTGAATGCGATAATATTTTTCGTAACCTCGGTGTGTTAAAAGAAAGGCTTGATGAAACTGAAGCAAGATATGAATCTCAGTGTAAATGGTTCAAGGACAAAGAACATCAGTTTCTTACCAAAGAAAAATCCTTGAAAACTGAACTTGCGGCTGCGCTTGAGAAGGTAAAATCTCTGGAGGAAAATCTGAAGAGATTCAACACTAGCTCTACAAAGCTATCATCTATGCTTGGAGCATGTAAAGAACATCGTGATACACGTGGTCTGGGCTATAAAGGTATCGACATTCCAAGCACAGGTAAGATAAACTTTGTTAGAGTCGTTAATAATTCTTCATGTGAAAGACCTGTGTCAGCTTACAAGAACAAGGATTCTACTCCAACAAAGTCTGCTAGTAAGAGAACCACTGAATATAAATCCTTTCACTGCTATTTCTGCGGGAAAAAAGGACACTCTGAGCAAATGTGTCGTCTTCGGAAAAGGAATGAAAAACTTCGTAACATTCTTACATGGATGTCTAAAGAAGTTGTTAAACATGTATCACAGATTGGCAGAATCAAGGACTTTCGCTATCAAGGGATGAAGTGTGATAAAGTTGATCCTTGCCATGTTCCTTCGAAGGATTTCTACAAAGGAAGAAAAAATAATGGCAAAAGTCTAACGGATCTGTTAAATCAGTCTGAAAAGAGAAAAAAGAACAGAAGGAAGAAAAGGTCAGGTTCCTCTAATTCTCTCAAAAAGGACTTTGAATCCAAGACTTCCAATTCAGACTTCTTACATGTCAAAAATCGAGTCTCTGATCTGAAGATTCACATAAACAAACTAAGACGGAATATCAAGAAAACATGGAATGTTGTTAACCTAGGTACTTCTAAGTCTGCTCTTGATAATGCTTCTTCAATTAAACCAGGTAGTTTGCTAATTACCGATAAAAAGGAAAAAGAAGAAGTGAATAATGATGAGCAACATGCTCATCTTATTACGCCATGACATGTTCATGATTGCATCCTTTTTTTTTATGATGATTTGTTAAAAAGGGATGCTCATGATTCTTAGGATTTTCATCTTGAGAAAAACTGTTAGGATTGTACTGCATTCGATGTTACTTATTCTGTTTTCTCCTCAACATCTATTTCTCTTTCTCTTTGGGCTTCTTTGGTCTTTCATAGGCCCGTCTCTCAATTACACACACAAACCCTCACGAACGACTTGTTTCCTAGGGTTTGATGGAATCCCTTACTTTTATAATGTGTTCCAGAAGTGCAAAAAGATTTTCTAAAGTATTTTCAGTACACAATGGAGGGAAGCAACAAGTTTGATGATGTTGAGCTTTGTCCTATTAATATCTCGTGTTTTCATGCTCTTTATCATGAAAACGAAGACAAACTGCCAGTTCAGATTTCTTCACAACTGGTAGGAAATCTTCTTGAAGACTTTAAGGTCGTACGCGAACAGCTTGGTATCGCAACACGGAACCTTGATTACCTAAAAGGCGAACTAAGGAGGGCAACTGAAGAACTCTTTCATGTTCAATCCCTGGTTGCATGCAAGATTTAGTTTGATCGTCTTTGTTTTGGTTTATATGCCTAGGATGTCTTATTTTTGGATTAGTTGGAAGAATAACTAGTGCTTTGAATAGCGATGATTGTGACTACACATAGATATTTTTGTTTTTATCTTCTTATGTTATTTTTTAGGTTTATTGGTATTAAATTCTAAAAATATTTGGAGGATGATGTTTATTGCAGTATTTTAATGGTTTATGATGTTGCAATATTTTTATGGGATATGTATTGTTTACGTCCGTGAACTTGAAGGTCCTATATTGCAGTCAAAAGTAAAGTCGTTCATGAATCGGAATTCGTATTGATGAAAGGACGAATGGACTTTTGACATATACAAAAGTCATGCCCATGGAATCATGTATTTGATGGAAAATAGGATAAAATCTTTTGTTCAACAAGGATAAAGTCTATTATGTCATTATGATGGAAAATAGAATAGATCCTTGTATGTTATCCACGGTATTGATCTTCATTGATCCATTTTATTATGTTTTACCGTGAAGGCTCCATTTTGTGTCTTATATTGAGCACCTTACAACTAAGTCGATTTACCTTGGCTTTGTTGGTTGTTCCATAAGATGATATATGTCGAGCATTAGGAACTAAATTAATCAACTAGTTTGGTTATTTAGTTAGTACTCCATAAGCCTTCTTTCTTATGTTGATACATGTACGGTTAAGGTTGTCATATTCTATGATGAACTTAGTCAGGGTTCCATAAGTTCTCTTATATTGAGCCCAAAATAATTAAATTTATTACTTCGGTGATTAGTTTGGTTGTTTGTATTCCAATTAGATTAATTACAGGTTCTCTTATAATTAATCTAGTTGAGTTTTCATATATTCCACAAGTTCTTTTGTTGAGTATATGAAAGGTTACACTATCATGTTCTTTGGTTAATGTAGTCATATATTCCGTAAGGTTTTCCTTATGTTGAGTATTTGAACGGTTAAGTTAGTCATCTCCGTGTGATTGACTTAGTCGTAGCTCCGTGAGTTTACTTATGTTGAGCACTTTCAATTAAATTAATCACTTTTGTGGTTTGATTTAGTTGCGTATTCCAATTGAATTAATCATGGGTTTACTTGTGGTTAACTTGGTTGAGCTTTGGATATAGAAAATCATTCATATGGTTTTTGGTGTCCAATAAAAAATCCTTCTTTTCTTTCAAAATTAAGGTCGCTCTTGTTGTTCTCTCGGGAATGACATGAAATGGGGGAGGGTTCTTTTGAACTTGTGCTTAATGGTAATATCTTGCGGGGAGTGCAGCTGTGGAATTTTATAGGGGTTATCTTGTATCTTAAAACTCCTTGATGAATGATGTTAGCTTCGGCTATTAGATTGCATCTAAATTAAGTTGGTATGTATTTTTCTTTTGGTCAAGAAATGTCTCTTGTGGAAATTTCATTATGATCCCATTCTTGTACCTTTGCCAATTTTATTAACAAAAAGGGGGAGAAATATTGTAGTTCACACTACAAATACATATGGTTTTCGGATCATTGTGTAAGGGGGAGTGGTTTCCATAATCGAGATGGAGTATTGAATAAGGGGAGTGATGCATATCACCATTGTATTATTGTTAAAGTCGTGATACAATTGGACTTTGATGTTATATAATAATACTATGAGACTGTATAATAATGATCGAGAATCTCGATTTCTCTCATTGTTATAGATACGGATCTTCAACAACGATGGTGCTAAACTTACAACCTTTGGGATCATTGGAGTACTTGGAAGGACGAAGATTTCAAGGAATGTTGAAGATTAGACTATAGAATAGGAGCCACTAAAGTTTATCTTTTTTGTATTCCATATGTATTAATAGTTTTGTCACTAAAATTGACAAAGGGGGAGATTGTTAGAGCATAGCTCGGTCAACCTCGCATGCGTTGCTATCTCAAGCATGTTTGTTAATGTTAGTGATCAAAACTATAAGTCTTGATTTCTAGCCTACCACTAGTACAGAAATGGCCTTTAGCCACGCCAAATATAAATTTGCCTGTCACGACTTTTTGGTTTTGGCGTGTCTATAGGGTATACTTCTACCCTATAGACACGCAATGTTCAATGGGCGTGTTCATATAAGTGCTTTCAGCCACGCTAGGGCTACTAGCGTGTCAAAATTTCAACCGTTTAGTCACGTTAACTTCAAATTTTTGATTGGGAGTGTTTATAGACCAGTTTATGGCCACATTAGGTATTGGGCGTGTTTATAGACCAGTTTATGGCCACATTAGGGAGTTGTGGCGTGTCCAAAAGGTTAGTCACGCCATTTAAGGTGTGGTTTTAAAGTTGGTTCATTAGACACGCCAGTATATGCGTGTCCATAGTGTACGATTGATTGACACGCCAAATTCAAAGTGTGGACAAAAAGTTCTTCTTTGGACACGCCGGTATATGTGTGTCCATAGTGTACGATTTATAGACACGCCAGTATATCGTGTCCAAAGTGTAGGATATATAGACACGCCAAGTTGAAAGTGTGGCCAAAAAGTTCTTCTTTGGACACACTAGTATATTTGTGTCCATAGTGTGCATTCTAAAGACATCGGTTTTATAGCGTGGCTAAAAAGTTTGTTTTGAAAAAATTAAGAAAAATATTTCGCCCATATTCGAACTCATGACCTCGAACATTTAGGTAACGTACCAATCCACCAAGCTGGCCATCTTTAGATGTTTATGATTAGTGTTTTGAAAATACTAGATTGGTTGAACTACTCAACATTTAAATAAACACGCCAAGTTGAAAGTGTGGCCAAAAAGTTCTTCTTTGGACACGCTAGTATATGTGTGTCCATAATGTGCGTTCTACAGACACGTCGGTTTTATAGCGTGGCTAAAAAGTTCGTTTTGAAAAAATTAATGAAATCTTTCGCACATATTCGAACTCATGACCTCGAAGGATTTAGATAACGTACCAATCCACCAAGCTTCCCATCTTTTGATGTTTTTGATTAGTGTTTTGAAAATACTAGATTGGTTGAACTACTCAACATTTAAATAAACACGCCAAGTTGAAAGTGTGGCCAAAAAGTACACCAAAAACCCTCAAGACTAATTCCCTAGCTTTCTCTGGAATAGATTCTGACTTGCATGTTCTGCAAGTTATTGGGTTCTCCAAAACTATTTCTGCAAATCTTCTAAACACCTATAATCAAATATTCTTTGGTAATCCGTTGCATTGGAATGCTATAAATAACTTGGGAGTCTGCAATTTGGTTTCTAAAAGATCCTACTCCTGGACTATGTGTGCTATCAAAATTTCCTCTCAGCTACCACACTGCATTTCTGGTAAGATTTTTCATTGCTCTCTCAAGCATTCCTGTACTAATATGTTATTTTATCTCTATAACTTCAAATTTTCCTATGCTACCAGTTGGAGTAGTTCATATCAATGCCCAGGTAAAACTATTAACCCCATAAAACAATTTCAAACCTTCATGATAACGAGAAAATTTCCAAAGGTGTCTAGTTTTCTTTAGTTATTCCCAAAAATGTTATAAATTACCAAAAATGTTTGAATATGTACCCATTGCTTGATATTGTGTACACAATGTCAAGAATCCACACCTATAATGTGTACACATTATACCTTTTTCGGAATTTTTAAAAAACTAGACATTTTTAGTAAGTAACTTTCTGTAGAAAACACTTTTGGGCATAACCCCCTTTCAAATTCCGCTTGCTATTTACTATAGTCACCATATCAAGCTCAAAACCAAAATTAAACACAACATCCACTCAACCAAGCATAATACAATAACCCAGAACCACATATACATTCAATTGAACATCATTGTCTTTAAAACCAACACTATCAAATCCAAAATCAGCACCACTAGGATTAACTGTTTATCCATGAGAAACATATGCAATATTCAGCCAAAAAACATTTACAGGAATACTTACTTTACCATCTGGAAGGGGATGGTTGAATACTGGTCAAGCTCCTGGTGCAACCCCAGAGGTCCCCACACCACTTCCAACAACCTTCTTGTTAGCTCCACTCCTTTCTGGTGCAGCCCTCCTCTTTGGCACATAATAGCTTCCCCTAGGAGGAGGCATAGGCACTAATGCATCCTCAGGAATCTCATTAGAATCAGTTATCTCCCCTGGTCCGAAGATTGCAATATCATAAGCATCCTATGCCAACTGTCGCATCACTGGTGCCAGCATGAAGATATTGGGGAATACTATCACATCATTGGGGAGACCATGAGTGTCATTCTCCCGAATCTTAGCTTTGCATGCAACTGGAACTGGTGCAGAATAGAACCCCTGTCTAGCACCACCAAAAACCACATGTTGCTCCCTTAAAAGCACCACACCTTCATTAATCACAAACCGGCCTTTGTCAGGATGAACGACATACACCACCCACCCTTCACAGCCCCTTGGAGTTGAGGAAGTTGAGGATACAACGCATAAACACTGGCACTATCATGCATAAAAACCCTATCCTCTTTGACTTCTCCAACACCTCCAGTACCAACTTGCATGTTTGGCTTTGGTTCCTCACTGTTGCTACTTCTTATCTCTACTACCTGTCAAATTGGAGAAATGGGGGAATCCCAATCAATAACACCATCACAGTTACTAATAAAGCCAATTACAACTATGAAATTCACTTTCAACACCTTGAACCCGACAATTCTTCCATGATTATCAAAAATCAATACCTGGTTTTCTTGCATATTCATCTTAGCCTTCTTTTCCTCTGGTATACCCATGGATTCCTGATTTATAGACATGGCTGAGCGATCATTCAGATTTAGGTATGCATTATAACCTCACTTAGACATAGCTTCAACAATTGGAACACTGAAGGGATTTTGAGGAGATGGAATGTGGAAGTTACAGAATTGGAAATAAAAACTGATTTCTTCCAAACATGCCTTATGGACGAGAAGACCAACAGTTAACACATCTCACCCATCCTTTTTTAATCCTCGAGATCAATTAGTTGAGATATTGTGGAGGAACATGCCTACTAAGTGTATGCAAAGACCTATTGAACGCCATACCAACTTATTGGCCGTTAAGAGGCGGCAGCAAACACTTGGCAGCTATTTGGCAAGCGGACTACCCGTGACCCGAAGTCGAAACCCAGTACCGAACCGCAGCTGCCCTCAACTATTTTCGTCAGAGACGGGCTTGAAGTGGCAAGTGGAAGCCCAATTACCTTAAAACTTCTAGAAGAAGACGTTGTCATCCTTCTGAACAAGCCCATCCTTCTAAAAAAATTAATAAAAAGCTTTTGAACGCAATATTCGAACGCATGACCTCAAAGAAGTTAGGTAATGTATCAATCCACCAAGATGCCCATCTTTAGACGTGTCTATAGGGTGTTTTGAAAAAACTAAACTGGTTCAACTACTCAACATTTTAATAAACACGCCAAATCAAAGTGTGGCCTGTTGTAATATGCATGGGATATGGTGCCTATCCACTTAGCACCATTAGTTACACCAAGCACCTTGCATAAGCACCTTGTTACACCAAGCACCTTGTATAAGCAACTTGTATAAGCTACTTAAGCAATAGTAAGCTACTTTGTTGGATGAGATTAACACCTAAAGCTAGTGGGTGTTGAATTGCATGGTTTGCAAGCTAGAGGTGTTATTGCTACATAACATCCTACATGTAGTGTGACATGTAATACTAGGTGGTGTATACAAGCTAACACCTTAAGACTTGTATAAATAGCTCCCTTAGGCTATTGTATTTTGTATCCCAATTTCTTAAGTGAATAAGAAATTCTCCCTTCTCCCTTATTACTTCTCTTAATATCCATTTTGATTTTAGTGGTTAATTAGTATTTGCTTTAATTATTGTTAATATTACTTTGGAAACGTAATATGGCCAAAATTTTCCTTTTTTGGACACGCTATTATATGAAGGACTGTTTTAGCAGGAAGAGCATTTTTAGCAGGTTGCAATGAAGCCTCCCAACTGGTGTTGCCATCTCCTAGTATGCATAAAACATAAAGAGTTAATTAGACCCCAAAGATAAACATCAAAGTTTGGTGACCCACCAGATACTCCCTTAATGGCAGTTCCAAAGAGGGTAAAAGTCTTAATGGGAATTAGGTGTTGAAAATAGGTCTTGATAGGGTAATGATGGTTATTAGAGTGAAGGGGACACATATGGCTTTGAATGGCGTAGTTAACAAAGTGACATGACGGCTAACTAAGCGCCATAAATGGAATTGAATTGACACAATGGGGTATTTGAGGGGTTAATTAGCAGAGAGATTACCATTTTCAGAGAGATCTTTAACAGAAGAGGAAAGGTTTAGGTTTAGCAAACTAAATTGAGAGTATGGCTGATCCTGCCCAGAATTCAACCAATTCCATCGGAAATCTTCCAAATGCACCACCAGTAACACCTGAATTTGCACAAGCCAAGTCAATTCTCCCTTATTTGAGCATAGAGGAATTGCAGCAGTTAAGAGAAGATGCACAATATGAAATTGATCATCTGATTCAAGAGCAAACTCGTCAGAGAGAGGCAAAAGAGGCTGTTCAGGAGCGGAAGAAAAGGAGATTTGAGGATCTCTACAATGCATGGCTACCCAAGTTCTTAGAATGGCAAGAACGGAAGGATGAGGAAAAGGATGAGAAGCAGGCCAAGACCCCAAAGTTTGGAAGTTCAACAGAAAGTGATTCCGAGGCCTCAGAAGGGAATGAGTATGAAGTGGCGAAAGTGGATACCAGTGACCTAGATTCGGATGCTGCGGAGGACAAGCAAAGGATGAATTCTTATCATGATGAGAAGGAGAGAAGGCGATTTGAATACGAACTTGCCAATCCCAAGATTTTTTTTCGTACCATGAGTGAGGGTGAACCTGTTGCAGTGAAGGTGAGTCGTCGAATCGCTGATCTCGATGATGAGTCAAGTGAGGAAGAAAGGGAAGAAGGAGATGAGGATAGTGATGAGGAATCATCACCCAGTGGGACTTCTCCTGCACCATCTGATAGCGAGGACTATGGTGAAGAGGGTCTGGATACTGATGAGGATGAACGGTGGTAAGCTCATCAGAGTTACCAGGAAAGGATAGATTTTCAGGCATTGCATAAATCCTGAAAACGATCAACAAGTTTTTTGTAAAACAACTTTTCTGGTAATTTTCATTCCTTCTACTCTTCCTGATGTTGGTGCGAAAGATGGTAAGTTTCTTTGTATTTTGAAAGTTGATGCGGACGGTTTTGGATTTCCTTTTATTTTGATTTTGTGGGAAAGTAGTAAGATACAGAGAATTTTCTTGTGTTTGGATTGTAAAGTTGAAAGGGGTAGTCGTTGTTTTAAGTTTGTAGTAATAGTTTGTAATGAAAGGGGTTTGGGTTATGGCCTTTTGGTGAAGGTATTTTGAGAATATATAATGGTAGTTGTAATGGTAGTTTAAAACTTTGATCTTTTGAGGGTTTGATAGTTGTGTGAACTTGTGGTGCTGATGCGGAAATTGAAAAAACTTGATATAATGCTCAATGAGATGATAAATGTTAAAGGAATGTTTGTAGTATTGGACTTGTTTTTGTTATTGTTTTCTTGTTTTTGTAAATTTACAAACAAGCAATGTTCTTGGTGAATGATTCTAAAATTCCAATGATTGTTAAGTAGAGATGGGTAGGAATGACTGAATTAATGAATCAATAGGGTATATAAAATGCTGTTTAAGATGGTGGGTACTACTCCAGTTTATAAAATGTTGTTGGAGTAAGATTAATTCAAAGAATATTTTAGGCCCAATTCCAAAAAAAAATCTATGTGCAAGCCTAGTACTATTACTACTAATCCTAGCATGACAGAATATTAATTCAATAATCAGTATAGCCAAATCCAAACTCATCCAACATTGCTAAAACCCATCTGCATACAAAACCCCACCATGATTTAAGAATCAATTTTTTTTCAACAATCCATACATTCATTCTCTAGTTAACAGAAAAATCCAAACAACTACATTTTATCACCTGGCTTGTCGCTTAGTCCTTGGAAATGGTTGCTCAGATGCAGTCGTTTGAGAAGCAGGGACTGCTGTTGGTGCTGGTGCTGGTGGTTTCCTTGCAGTTCTACCATTAATGTCGTCCCGATAGTAATCATCCCTGGATGTCCTTTGCAGGTCAAGTTTATCTACCTTTGGCAATTTATACTCATTCCGACAAATAACTGCCGTACTGAATTCCTCGTCGACTTCATCACCAGCATATTTCCAGATTTGGGTAGGTGAACCTAAAACAATAGACTTTCTTTTATTTTCCTGGACTGGCACATAAACTACCTGCTTAGCTTGGGAGGCTACACCGAAAGGATCATCCTGGAGTCCCAACCTATCAAGCTCAACCAAAATGTAACCAAGTTTGTCTTTTGAGACCCCTGCTTTGGTAACCCATTTACACCTGAAAAGTGGCACTTTCAGCGAATGATATGTCAGCACTAGAGCTGGCAAACCAAGCCAAAACCCGCGGGTTGGCCCGTCCCGTGAAAACCCGCACCCGTCCCGGATGGTAACTAAACAAGACGGGCGCGGGTTGTATAATTAGTGGCTTGTGAAGAAACGGGTTAACCTGGCCCGTACCGTGAAACCCGTGGCTGGCCCGTAAACCCGTAATTCCATTCCCCGTACTGTGAAACACGTAGCTTGTTACGTGTCTTCCTATTTGTTTTCTTCTTTATTTTCTTCTTCTAGGAATTGTTATTTCCTAACCATGTAGCTTAGTTTCTATCTGATGAAGAGAAAAGGGGATCTGAAATTTGTTCTTCTCCAAGCTGCTGGCATCAAATTGAGACGGAACTGGAGATGAGTTCCATGGGTGTTGTTCATGGTGGATGTATGTGGTTTGCAGACGTAATTGAAGATGGCAGAAAATGAAAGTTAGGGATTTGTGTTGGTGGAATTGATATTGGTGTTACTGAAATTGGGTTCTAGTGAAATCACGGTTGGAAAGATAAGTCTTTCCCACTCTAGCATCCTAACTTGATTGCAATCTCGTTAGTTAATCGATAAAAAATTTCAAAAAGAAACACTTTCTTATTTTAAGATCTAAAACTGTTCTATCTTTAATTTTGATTGGAAGTAACTCATCATATTCAAAAATAGGGCGCTTTAATCTGTATTACCCATTGATTTGGTTTGATGTTTATCCATTTGCATTTCCGAGTTGAGTCTGTTCTCGATCGATTGTTTCAAGTTAGGTCAAAATCTACTTTAAATGTTCAGCGCACCACGAACAATGCAATTTGATTTAATTCTCTAACTTATCATGTCTAATCGAGATTATATCTCTTAATTTCTTGATCAATCTCTCAGATGTCAACGAGGAAGGGGTTTGATGCATATTGCAAAGAACTAATGATGGAAATTGAGAAGCTCTGTATTCAATTGATATATATACTCCGCAAGAATTGAGGTCCTAAATGAAGGATTAAGCCTGCAATGGTAATACCACCGCATGCACTTCAACTGCTTGTAAGGACTCCACACAGAGGAGCTTGTACTCTACTCTATTCCACATCACACGGCGATTATGAAATGGATTTTGGGTTAGATGGTTTGCTTTGAAAACTAATTAAAGATGAAATTCAGATGAACAAGGAAGAATGGGTTTCAAGTGTACTGATTTAAACTCGAGTCTGGCTGAATTCTAGGAAAGTTTCATTGCCTCGTCCACAACCAGTTAATCGGTGAAGCTGTTGCTACCGGCGGTTGTCTACAGATCTGCAGACGAAGATGAACATGGAATCGGGGTTTGCTGTTGTTTGAAATGCATGTACTATAATAGTTTTGTTGGATGTATATGTATTTTTCAATTTTTGTTTATGTAATTTTCGATTTCTGGCGAGTTGACTCAACAAAAACCAGTTAACCCGTGAGCACCCGTGAACCCGCAAGCTTTACCCGGGACGGGCGCGGGTCGGATGAATGACCACCCGTGAAGAATTTCAACCCGCAAGCTTAGGCTTGTATTAACCCGTAATCCGCGGGTTGGTCACAAGCCATCCCCATCCCGCCCGTTTGCCAGCTCTAGTCAGCACCCATATCTCTTGTAAAACACCATAATAATCCGCCAGATTAAGGGTAATCCCCGCTTGTCTAATGTGCGTGTCAGTTGCCTCTACGTAAACCCCGCTATTCTGGTTAACGGAACCATCATGAGATTTTGTGCGAAACAAGTATCCATTGATGTGATATGCTTCGTATGTCTCTACTTGTGCATTTGGTGGGATTGATAGCCACCTTTAGTCCTGATTGAAGTTTTCCCTAGAGTCTTTCCATTCACTGTCAACCTGAAATACATTATAAGGATTAGCCTCCGTCTCAAGGCAAAAGTTACATAGCAAGAGTGACATTTTCTGCAAACTCTTACCACTTTTTGTAACCATTTGGCGAACTCTTCACGATGTTTTTGATCTAGTTGTCTATCATTCATACCAAGATACTTATCCTTCAAAAAATTCTGGTGTCGGCTGGACAGTGCAATGATTAATGTTATTATCTTTACAGAAATTCGGACACATAATCAAAAACTAAATAAAAAATTAGGTTATCTGGTTAGATCTAGTTATACTTACTCAACGTAAGGAGCAGCTTCATGCGAATTCCGCAATACATAGAAATGCGCTTTATCAAACAGATCATTATCAACACGATGAAACTTAGGATTTGACATTGGTTTTCCCCTGAAAGAATAAGAATCTTCGCCAGTATCAGATGTGTTGAGTTTGTATGGTGGAATTCCGACAGTATCATTCATGCTTTGTTGGTGCTCAATGATAACCTCAATTGTCTCTTCCGCGAGGTTACCTTCAGCAATGCTTCCTCCAGGTCTGTTTCGCACATGCCCTTTTATGACCTTCATGCACCTTTCAAACGGATACATCCATCGAAAGAATACAGGATCACAAATTTGCACTTCCCTGGTAAGATGTACAGTTAAATGAACCATGATGTCGAAAAAGGATGATGGAAAGTATTTCTCGAGCAAGCACAACGTCACAACGAGATCCGACTGCAATTTTTCTAACTCTGCCACCTTGATTTCTTTGCTAGATATTTCCCTTAAAAAGAAACAAAACCTGATAATAGCATATCTTGTTGGCTGCGGCATAATTGATTTAATCGCAATGGGCAAAAAATGTTGCATTAGTATGTGATAATCATGCGATTTTAGTCTGATAAGCTTTCGATCTTTTCAATTCACCAGTGTTGAAAAGTTTGAACAATACCCTTGTGGAACCTTTATCTCGGATAATATTGCACGGAACTTGTCCTTTTCCTCCGGTCTTAATGAGTGACATGCTTACTTTAGTATATATCCCCCTTTGCCATTTTCCTGAGGTTGCAACTCGTCTCTAAAACCCACCTCTTTCAGGTCCATTCGAGCAGCAAGGTGGTCTTTCGACTTAAATTCATTATTCAACAATGTTCCAACGATACTCTCGCATAAATTCTTTTCGACGTGCATGAAATCTATTCAATAGTGGAAAACATGATACCGCCAGTAGGGGAGGATCCGGAACCATATATTGAACTTTTTTCAGTAGCGCCTTTCGGTCTCCTTCCCTTTCCCCTTTTTTGGGTCGATGGTCTTTTCGATTCTCTTCATCTTTCCACCTCTTCCAGGGTTATCCTGCACGAATTCCACCACAATGTTCTTCCGTCCCTTTCCCCATTTATTCTTTATAATCTTTACCTCATTTTATATTTGTGACGGGGTCATAAGTTCCGGAGCCTTTTCAGTTTCTTCTTTTCCGTTGAACCCCTTCTGACGTCTGAATGGATGATCGTATGGTAGGTATCTTCTATACCCGGTATAAACCTCTTTTCTACAATGTTTTAGCCTGACACAGTAAGTATTTCTCCCACACACCTTACAGGCATCTCGTCCCTGGTAGGGGAAACTACACAGTGTACCGAGAGCAGTGTAATCATTTATTATCCATAAAACAACCGCAGGTAGAGTAAACATCTCCTGTTTCAGCGCATCAAAACATTGGACTCCCTCAAAAAATTCCTTGAGATCCTCGACAAACGGTTTTAACATAACATCAATGTCCTTACAAGGCGCCCCATCGATAATCAATGACAGCATGGTGAACTTTCTCTTCATACACAACTCTGGCGGAAGGTAGTAAATCACTGTCAGAACTGGCCACACACTGTGCTGTTTTTGCATGCCTTTGTTTACGTCAGCCCCGTCAGCCGAAATTCCTAGTCGCATATTTCGAGTATCTATATTTTTCCATGCTGGTGAATCCGCCGGATGCCGTAAAACACCATCTTCTTTCTTTCTGGTGTCGTGCCACAATAAATATTCGACAATTCTCTTTGATTGAAACAGCCGTTTCAGTCTTGGGATAATTGGAAATACCACAAGACTTTTGCCGGAATTTTTTCATAAACCTCGTGGGTGGTGTCGTCAACTTTCCATCTTGATTCCCCACAGGTGAGACACTTGATGTGATCCTCGTAATCCTTCCTATAGAGAATGCAGTCATTGATGCATACATGTATCTTTTCGTAACCTGAACCCAAATCTCTCATCAGCTTATTAGATTCATATGTACTTTTTATCATCTCATTTCCTGGAGGGAGCATGGATTTTAACAGCGGTAGAAGTTTATTAAATAACTTGTCGGAAGCTCCGTGCTTGCTTTTCAGGTTAAACAGTTCATACATTGCAGATATCTTTGTAAAATCGGCACACCCTTCGTATAGGGGTTTCCCAGCATCTTCGAGTATCCGTTGCATCTTCTCAGAATCCTTTGAAAAGTTGTCTCCTAATAAAGCACTAACCATTTCTCTAGTCTCTGCATCATGTGTTGGTTCATCAGAGTGCGGACCGTCGCTGCCATAACCATCCAAAAGTGTCCACCTTGATGACTCATCTCCTTCTCCGTGCTTAGTCAATACCGCATAATTTTGAATGAATCCAGAAGAAAATAAATGATACTTAACTTTACTTGACTTGTACGAGTAGAGGTTGAGACATTTCACACATGGACATAGAAACTTAACTTTTCCCTTGTGGTATGGTTTCCGTTTCCCATTCACAATATCCTGTCGGTATGTATGAGTAGCAAACTTTATAAATGCATTGACTCTGTCTTGATAACACGGTTTGGTTCTATCGGTATACATCCAAGATTTATCCATTACTCTAGGATCCATTATGAATTCTCAGATACCTGGACGGAGAAAAAACTTGTGAACATCTTGTGAAAATGTTATTGTGGTCCGAATAAAACTACGAAATATCATTGCAAAGAGTAATACGTACACAAAGAGTAATCACAAATCACAATGTGAGTTCAGTTATCATATATGAATCATACAAATAATCAGAGGTTATCTACCTACATACAGTTGCATGTGAAGACAATATTTACCCTACTATGACCATTAGAGTTACAATCTCAGTTAACAAAGCAGTACTGAAAAGAATTACTTACACGGTCGATCTGATTATTCCGCAAAGCAAAACTGAAAGGGAATATATGGTTTATCCAGGAGATGAATCAGATGATCAAAGTAAACCACTTGTTTAGTTTTCTAGGGGGAGGTTAGAAGATTTAAGAGTAGAAACATGAAATGATTTAAGACGAGAGATATGAACACATAGGGTAAATGGAAATTTGGCAATATTTTTACTAATAAATAATTTGGAAAAATATTTAAGTGTATATCGTAAATAATTTGGTAAAATAGGAAGGTAAAGATCCTTCAATTTGCATGCTGAACGTTCTATGTTAAGAATTTTCTCAGTCAAATCTTGTTATCCTGCTGCATAGTTTTCTACTTTGAAGACTCTAAAAGACCGGAGTGCGATGCGACTAAAAATCGGAGTACGTGTTGCTGCAGTTGTTATAACGGTACTAAAGTAAAAAAACTAACTTTGTAAAAAGTGGAGTACGTGTGGGTACAGTTGAAAAATAAAATCGTAAGAACTGGAAGAAGTTATGGCCCCAATTAGAATTAAGTGAACTAAAAAACATTACTCTAATAATTGTTTGTTCTGTCCAAGATGTGCAAGGAAGAAGAGAGAAAGGCTAGAGATATATGAACGTCGTTGGATTAAGACAAGATGTGCAAGGAATAAGAGAGAAAGGCTAGAGAGATATGAACGTCGTTGGATTAAGATAAGAAGTGCCACATAAAGTGAAAGTGATGAGGAAGGTGGAGAAGCAGTAAAACTTGATGAGGATGATAGCAGTAGTGAGGGATATAATGATCCAGAAAAAGAGGCTAGAGAGAGACAAAGGCAGGATAGAGATGATGCAGAAATGTATCTACTCTATTTGGCAGAGAAAGCTCAACCCAGGATATTTGCTCGTACCATGTCTGAACCCCTGAACGTGGATTCAGACGGTGAGGAGATACCAGTGATGGATGTAGATGGAAATCCTGTTGCAGCAGAGGTTCAACAAGAAGAAAATGAAGGATCATAATATGGTGAAGATGATGAAGATGATGAGGATTGAGGTTATGTTCCTACAGCTTCTACCAGCACTGATAGCGGCGTAGACTTCTCCTATGAAGAAGAGGGCTTTAACACCAATGATGACGATGATCAGTGGTGATCATCTGAAGAGCATTGGGAAAATCTTTTGAGGAAAACTTAGGAGGATTGCATTAATGAAGTCTTCAGATCATCTTCGTGAAAATTCACAAAGATTTTCCTAATGCTTGTAGTTGTTGGTGTTGTTGGAACTGAAAGAGAGGTCTAGTCTTCTGTAATACATGAGACATCTTTTAATGCATGGTTTGTGTTTTTTTTTGGGGGGGGGGGGTTTATTTCGGCACAAGGTTTGATCTTTTAAAGGTGTTGTTTTGGTGTTGACAAAGATCAAACTCGGTAGTAGTAGTGGTAGGTATTTTGCTGGTACTTGTTATGGAGGTTATGGGAATTTTGCTTATCGGACGGCATCGGAGTTGGTTGTTCAGGTGTAAGTCGAAATGGAATTGGTAGTGTGTCTAGTTCTTTTGCTTATGGTTTGATTATAAATGGAACTACTTAGTAATTAGTGGTCTGATCTGTAATGGTGATGGTGTTTGTAAATGTGGTTAATGAAATTGCAATTGTCTTTTTTCGGTTTCTCTTTGTGATTTCAACCGTGGTATGTTGAAACAAAATAAGCATTATTCTCTATCCAGTCTAATTCACTTGATGGAGAGGCATATATACACCTAGTCTGAATCTACAATCTGAGATGTTCATAATCACCAAAAGATGTTCATAATCTTAAATCACCTACAATCTGAATCTACAATATGAGATGTTCATAAAGCATGCAATTGAGATGTTCATAATTACCAAAAGATTCTCAAATCAGGGTACAATTCACAGCAACATAAAAATAAACCATGAGACATGAGCCAAACCATGCTGCAGTTCAAGATATTGCAATACACCGCGTCACATAATGCCTGTCAACAGGTGCTGGCTCTATGAAAAACGCGTAAACCCAGGTAAACCGTGCATGATCAACAAATGCTGGTGTCTATGAATTTTGCAAGAAATCAATTATTATTGTAGTAATAATGTAGTAGGAAAAGTTGCGTCTGAAATTCAATAAGGAAGGAGTATTTTGTTAAATAAGGAATGTAAAATTTTAATTTTAACAAGTGTACTATCTATCTCATTGACATGAATGCTTAACGTGTCAGGATATTTAGAGATATCTTTAGGGTTACGGCAAGATTATAGGCGTCTAATTAGAACTGACAATCAGTAGTCTAATCCTACAATCCTAAATGTAGTATTTTTCTGCTCGGTCTCGCAAAATCCGAAAAATCCCACTTTCCATATATCACCTTGATTTTCGTTTGTTATATTCATGGTAAACATAACCCACCCACTATATTTAGATTTGCATACTAGATATGTATAGGAAAAAAAACAACACTACATTTAGCTAGATTTGGATCCTAGAAATAAGAAATTAGATACCTCGTTCGTAAGTAAAAGAAAGAGTAATTGAGAGGATGAGTTCTAATGAGAAATGTGTTGTTCCTGCCAATGGTCTTATTAATCATGACCCTCCTCCTCCGAAGGGCTTTGCTTCATGGGATGACTTTGTGGAAAGCATTGGTGATATAATAGAAGATTTTGTCGATGAAGAATGGGAATTAGTTCATAATTAGAAAATTATCCATGTTGAAAATGATCCTCCTCCTAAGGGTTTTCTTCTTGGGATGCATTTGAGAAAAGCTATGGTGAACATTTGGATAATGATTACAATGAATAAGAACATGGGAAGCCACCAAGACAAACAAATTTATGGCTGAGCACTCGGCATTGACTAAATTCAAGTTTTTTACATTATTTTTAGTATGCTAATTTTATTAATGTGTAAGCACAATTATGTAGCAGTCCTAGGCCTACTGTTCAATTGTGCTCTCAATTCAGAATATTTTTTTTTGGTAAAGTTTGTCAGATGTGGCACTGCAATTTATGAAAAATTTGGCTATTTTCTCGGATACAAGACTCAATATACAGCCCCTATCATATTAATTATCCTATCACTTTAACAGCAAACCCACAACAAAATCATGGTTAACCCTAACATCCAAATCTCTACACCAAGCCCGCTTAAACACATTACTCGTTCATTCTGTTTTGTCAAAAGATTGATACTCTAACAGATGAACAATGGACAGAAATTAAACAACATATGCACTTGGAATCTAAAGAAAATATTGCATCCGTAAATATTAAACATTCACAAAAACTATACTTCCAAGCAGCTTTACAAACAGACTAATTAAACATCAAAAAAAAAAAATTACACTAATAACACAAAAACTAAAAAGATATTTAACTAAACAAAAGATGATGGATCAAGATGTGATTGAATACCATTCTTGCATAGCAGAACCATGAAAACAGAGGACTAGATCAGTTATAATCCCCTTCTTCTTCACTTCTGTTGTCGACAATCGTAACCACATCTTTGTGTGGCCAATCATCATCGTCATCATCAACATCATCGTCATCATCAACATCATCGTCTTCATCTTCATCCTCAAGCGCTGGCCCAAACCAAAATAAGTGTTCTGGATCATCTAAATCATCATCTCATCATCATCATCATCCTCAAAATCATACTCATCATCCTCTTCTTGATCGTCCTCCTCTTCTTCATCGTCAACAGCATCATAATCATCAACATCTCCAAAACAAGGAACAACCTCGCAACCAAAATAACCAACAATATTTTTGTCTCCATCAAGAAGAAGAAATCGGAAGGAAGTTACTAGAAGAGCAGTCATTTTGTCTGGTTTGATACTAAAACTTTTAGTTTTTGATACTGAAACCCTAGTTTAGAGAGAGACTTGGAAACGAAAAAGAGGTACTGTCTAGTCTCCCTTCCTTGCTCATGTTTTATACCATGACACACGTTTTCACTTTACCTCTAGCTTAGCCACGTGCAAACTTGGATAGTGAACAAGTATGCGGCTTTGGACAATAAATAAAAAGTAATATAAAAAAAATATTGAATGGAAAATTAAAATCAAGGAATTTATCTGGGTGGAGATACTCCCCGTAAATTTAGATTTGGACGATAAATACTTGCTAAGAATCATGACATCGAAATATAAATTGGTTTACAAGCTCGTCCAAGAGTGACATCGGTAAAAATGGAAAATTACCATTAAGCAATTTGTCTCGGTGGAAATACTCCCCGGAAACTTAGATTTGGACGAAAAATTCTTGCTAAGATCATGACATGGAAATAAATAAAAATGGGTTTAGAAGCTCGTCCAATAGTGACATCGGTAAAATGGAAAATTACCATCAATCAATTTATCTTGGTGGAGATACTCCGCGTAAACTTAGATTTGGACGATAATACTTTCTAAGATCGTGACATCGAAATATAAATTGGCTTACAAGCTCGTGTAAGAGTGACATCGGTAAAAATGGAAAATTACCATTAAGCAACTTGTCTCGGTGGAAATACTCCCCGGAAACTTAGATTTGGACGAAAAATTCTTGCTAAGATTGTGACATCGAAATAAATAAAATTGGTTTAGAAGCTCCTCCAAGAGTGACATAGAGTCTTGTCGACGAAGCCAATCATAGTCGTTCGTGAATTCATAATGTTAACCAATCAAATAAACTAGTTTCACCTGGTAACCTAACATCCCCAAACATCCTTGCCAATATTATCGGCTGATCGGTCTGATACGACCAATAATACGATATCATCGGATATTCATATGTATCGCTCATATATCATGTTTCGTCCAGTTATCGCTGATAACTGTCATAAAATTAAAAATTGGTTTAGAAGCATATTCCCGACGAGTGACATCGGTAAAAATTGAAAATTACCATCAATCAATTTATCCTGGTGGAGGTATTCCCCATAAACTTAGATTTGGACGATAAATACTTGCTAAGATCGTGACATCGAAATATAAATTGGTTTACAAGCTCGTCCATTAGTGACATCGGTAAAAAATGGAAAATTGCCATCAATCAATTTATCTTGGTGGAAATACTCTTGGAAACTTATATTTGGATGAAATATACTGTCTAAGATCGTGACATCGAAATAAAATTTGGTTTAGATGAATAAGCCATGTTCAAGAGTGACATTGGTAAAAAACTTGGATATCGAGTCTTGTCGATGAAGCCAATCATAGTCGTTCGTGAATTCATAATTCCGACCAATCAAATAAACTAGTTTCACCTGATAACCTAACATCCCCAAACATCCTTGCCAATATTATCAACAGATCGGTCCGATACGACCAATAATGCGATATTATCGGATATTCATATATATGTATCGCTGATATTTCATGTTTCGTACAGATTAAAGGCACAAACATGATAAAATCCTATATTACCGTCTGTAGATGGGGAAAAACGATTTGCTGGTTTTTAAGGAACTGAGGAGACGACAGTACGGAGGAGACTCCTCGAACCGAGCGAAATGTTAAACCTCACACAGATGCACCGCTGCAAAGGGGGTGCTTTAGATTCGAGAGATCAATCTGTAGTACTCCGGCCTAAATCAAGACAATGACCATTCCAGAATAAATTCGGTCACAAGAGAAGATGAGTTGATCTGTAGGAGGGAAGCTGGGAAATGTGTGGAATCAATAGTAATCAAAGATTGTGGGTGTGTGAATTATGAATATGATAAGCTCTGAATGATTGAAATTTCTCAATTGAGAGTAGTTGCTCAATTGATGAGTTGATGATCTCGTGTTGTCGATGAGACGTGAGATTGATGATACTGATGATTCAATCATGATTCAAAGACTTATTTATATTGCTGGAATTTTAGACACCATGACCCCATGAAGTGTGACAGTTGATGTAATCAAGGAGTGAGAAAGTGGAGATCGTGTTTGAAACCAGTTGCTCAACGTGTGGATACTTGGTCTATTTTCCACCCACTACCTCGTGAATTATTTCAACTAATTGCACGACTTTATCACATTCCATCGTGTGTTTGAACACACGTGTCGTAGAACGCCAGACCAAAACCCTAAGTGATATCCCCCCAAAGTGACACGATTGACGTCTCGTGGTATGTTAGTCAATTGATGATTTCGTGGTTTGATGGGACGATGAGTCCATGTAGTTGCTGAGTTGAACATGTTATTCTGAAACTCACGAGTTAAACATGTCATGGGACCGTGGATCAACCATGTAGTTTCCATATGCTCACGTGAGCAAATACGAAGAACTCCTTGTAGAGTTGACGATTTTTTGGTGAAAGAATGATTAAATGCTGGTTTAATCATTTATTCGAAAATGCTCGCCTGAGCATTAGGTGAGAAAACCTAATTAATTATGACGAGGCGAGGGACCGACCATGGAGTCATGAAACCGGCCCTGGGTTGTCACGTGACCGCCTGACGATCACTTCATGAAAATTCAAAGTGTTTGGAAGAGTTTTGGACCTAATACGAGCAATTGTGCAAATTAGGTCAAAACTGTGAAAATTGATGGGACCGGCTTCCGTGAGCCAAAGAGCCAATATTGGTCGGTCAATATAGCGTGCTCGTGTCCCCAAGGCGTCCGCGTCTCAGTCCTGAGAATTTTGATATTTTCTGACGTGAAATTGAGCATCCATTCGAGAAATATGCCAAAATTAGGGTTTCGACGAAACTGAGGAAAACACCATGAGATGATGAAAAATAATTATAAAATAAGGAATGAGGAGGCGTGGGACCGTCGTGGTCAAGGCATGGTTGGCCGGTCGTGACCACGGTCCCGTGGTACCTTTTCCTTAATTTTATAATATTTTTGATGATTTTATGAAAAATTCATGAATTTTGAGAAATTTGATGAATTTAGGGAGTTTCCATGAATTGAAGGAGTTTTCATGAGTTCAAGGAAGCAAAAAATATTAAAATAATAAAAACAAGGGCGTGTGGGACCGTGGAAGGCATGGCCGGCCGGCTTGGGCCCGGTTCCACGAGTTTCCCTAATTTTTGTGTATTTTTCATGTATTTTTGATGAATTGATGGAATTTTTCCTAACTTGAGAGAAATACCATGAAATCAAGGAATTTGATGAATTCAAGGAAAACTAATAATAAAATAATAAAACAAAGGGGCATGTGGGACCTGCTAGGACATGGCCGGCCGGCCAAGGCCCGGTCCCACAAGTTTTCATAATTTATTTTATTTTATTATTATTTGATGATTTGTGCAAAAATACCATGAAATCAAGGAGTTTTTTCATGAAATTAGAGAAATAATAATAATAAATAATAATAAGGAACCGTGGGGTGTGGGGCCGGTTGGGACCAAGGCATGGTCGGTTGGCCAATGGTCACTCCCCACACTCATTTCCTTAAATTTATATTATTTTTTATGGATTTATGGAAGTACCATGAAACCGAGGAGCTTCCTCGAGACGAAGGAGATTTGATCAGATGAGAGAATTTTCATCAAACCATGGAAAATAATAAAAATGTATTAAAAATATAAAACTGAAGTGGAACTGACCACGGCACGGTCGGTAGGTCGTTTGCCCGTGTTCCCAGCACGTTGGTCAATACTTTTAATTATTTATTATTTTCTTCCCTATTTTGCATAGGTTCATCGTTTCGTTGTATTTTGAAATACTCGTTCGTGCGGTGACTGTTAGTGTATCGTCGTTGAATACACTTTCACCATTTGAATCGGGGCTTACTTAGAGGTAGCTCAGACGCCCGGTTGTTGATTATTTATTACTAATTGTGGAATTCAGTGGAGAATAATTCACAAAACTGAGTAATAAGATGTTTATTATTAATTCATAGGATCAGCTGAGGATTCGACTATGAATTCAGAATAATAAAGTGAGCATTACCATTCCATGGGATCGTAGATTCGACCATAGAATCGGAGTAATTAAGATTTATCTATTACCATTTATGAGACCAGTTGTGGATTCGATCATGAAATCGGAGTAATGAGATAATATAGTTATTGCTATTCTATGAGATCAAGCTGTGGATTCTATCATAGAATCAGAACAACTGTTTATTGCCATTCCATGGGACCAGTCGTGGATTCGACCATGGAATAGGAGAAATTGTTATTGCCATTCCATGGGACCAGTCGTGGATTCGACCATGGAATATGAGCAATAATAGATTATTCTGGGAACTCAGTAATGAATGTCACGGCATAATTAATCTTAATTACGAATAATTAACTTTGTGGCTCTATACTAGTAGAGCAAGTTGTCTAGGAGCATTAATTATCCCGATAAGAGCTTGTCGGTAAGTCATATCCGTTATATAGTCAGGGTAAACTCGTTGTTTGTTCCTGAAGACGTTATCGCTCTATACTAGCAAAGCAAGCTGTCTAGGATCCGTCCATCTCGTGATACTATATAGAAATAATCACTGAAAGTATTCAGTATTCATGAGATATGCCGTTGTCCAGTCGTGAGACTACATATCTACATATACTCTGAGAGAAAGTACTCTCCGTTCAGAATTCGATGAGAGACCCGTGTCTCGATACTCACGTATGATTGTTGAATCAGAGCTTCGTATAATTATGAATTTATGATTTTAGCCTTTGTCGAAAATAAACCGTTTACATTAAGTCCCCTGCTTAATGAGGAAACTTGTGTTCCTCAGTCAGCATTAAATGGTGATTTTCCGGCCATAAATAATAATACCAGTAATTGAACTTAGTCGTAAGTTGAGACGTTACCGGATTTAGAGAGCATGAGCAAACCACGACTTGATTAAGGCTTCAATGTCATGATTGGAGCGTCGTTTGATGATCATAAATTGGTGTTGAACCGCTGGTTTGGACGACGAGTCCGTGGTCGGTTAGGATTCGCGGGTCGGGCCCAATAAGGAAATCCTTAGAAAATTAGGTTTTGGAAATAAAATTGATATAAAAGGAATTAATCCTTTTTTTTATTTTTTCCCATGACCAGCTCTCCATCATATCTGCACCTTTACGCCAGCAGGAGAAAATTCCCGCCGCTGCCGAACCACCACCTGCCGCCGCCGTTGCCGTTGTCGCCGGCCGATTTCTGGCCAAACCGACCAGGTGCGTTTTTTTTTTTTTGATGTTTGCTGATGTTGTGACCTTCATGAGTTGTTCATGTTTTTATCATGATGAAGTTATATACATGTGTGTATATTAGTGTGAGTTTTATGAAAAACCCTCGTTTTTGAAAACGTATCTTCGTTCGATCGTTAGTTTTGCAAACTAACTATAATCCCTGATTTAGGAGAGATTTTTTTTTAGTATATGAACCTAGGTTCAGTGATAAAACTTAGTTTATGAGATTTCATGTGTACCAAGGTTCTATCATAAAAGAAGTGAATTTTCATGAAATCGGAATAATCCTTCGTTTTAAAGACAAATAACGATGACACGAAGGAAAATATGTATGATGAACTTGTGTCCAGTGATAAAATTTTGCTTATGAGCTTTCATGTAAATACAAAACTTTATCATATGTATGAGATGTGAGCTTTCACAATATTTTTTGAAATAAACCTTCGTTTTAAAGACAAACAATGACGATACGAAGGAAAAATAGTTTATATATATATATGCAGCCGTGACATATATTGTGCAAAATATGATGATATATTTTATTTGCATGAGTTTGTTTTCATTAGATAAAATCCTTGAAAATTTATGTATGTAAGTTGCATTAATTGTTGTTTTTTTTTTTCGAAAAATCAAAACGTGGGTTTTGAGGATTCTTCAAAGATAGACAATATATTTATGATAGAATATTGTATTGTTATGAAATTCATAGGTCAGTTGTGTGAATGTTCACATTATGAAAATTGTGTCCGTGATTTCATGAAAAATCAGTTTCGGAAACTAAATGAAGTTTCGTTCGTTTTTTGCAGTTTTCGAAGAGACGAACGATTTTGAGGTGTTAACTCTAGCATTACTATCACTATTGTTAGTGGAATTATAAAAGGTAAGAGTTAAGAGTTACCATTTTTTGCTGATGCTGGTTTGTTTACATAGTAGTAATCTTTGATATTCCGGTTCCAGAAAATGTCGACCAACGATAATAGCAATTACGATTACTGGTATTCCTCTTCTTCCTATGGCTCATCTGATGAGGATTCCGACGCTCCTGTAGCGAAATCAAAGGCTAGGGTTACCCAGGAAGGGGCGAAGCCTAATGTTCCCTTGGGTGAGCGAAGAGTCTCTTTTGCTGAACTCGAAAAGAAAAGAGTTGAAGACAAAAAGGAGGATGCTCGTCAACATGAAAAAGATCGCACCCGGCGTAAGAGGCAGAGGGTTGAGGAGAAGCGTCAATTCTTGGATGGGGTGCCTTCTGATTCTGATGCTGATGCTTCTGAAGGAGAGATCACATGGGAACCATCCGAGCGTTACATTAAGCCTGATTGATATGAAAGAGAGCGTTAGAGGACGATGAATAAAATTGAAGCTGAAGTTGCAGCAAAAGATAACTCGGATTCAGATGATGATGTTATCTTTCGTCCACCGGACTTCTCCAATGATCCTGACAGTGACTATGAAGAAGATGATTCCAAGAAGGACAGTGACGATGAAGCTTACAATTCGGATGAGTCGGACGAGTAGTTTTACTTCCATCTTCTTTAGACGTTAGAGCATTCCTTTTTTAGTCTTCATAGTGGATATCTTTCTTTTGATTGTTTAAACGACTTTACTTCAATTAGACGTTTCTTCTGAATGATGAACATTTTGCTAACGTCAATTTCTACTAATCCATGACATGGACCAATGTCCATATATCCAAATTCATCATGACTTGTAGATTTTCATGAGAAGCTGAGAATTCATGACGTGTACAAGGCCGCGTGGCCTATCCTTTGACCCGTGACGTTCAGTCCCCAGTGTGTTATTTTCCTCCGCGTCTTCGGTATCGATCTTTGAAGCCTAGGGTTTCAGTGAAACTCGTAACTGAGTTGACTATATGACTATCGCCTGATATATATATCTTCAAGACTCCAAATATATGATCCACGCAAATATTTCTTCCATTCCTGAGTCAGTTTCATCGTGCAGAGAAGTTTTGATCCTACCTTCTTGCCGTCATGTCGAGTAATAACATTTCTTCTCAAGATGATCTTCAGTCGAAGCGTGAAATAACAACGTCTATCTCTGTAAGTTGTACACTTCTTCTTCTCCTTTATTGTATCTGTTCAATCGAGATTGTTGATCACAAGAGAATGATTTGTCGTAGGACTGTGAGAAGAATGCTACTCCTCATAATGCAAGACCTAAGCGGACTGTTAGAGCTCCTGCCCGGTATGGATCGGCTCGCGCTGAAGCTGGATCGTATGTAAGTAAACCTATGACTCTTGAGATTGTACTGAGTCCCGGGATTAACATGTCTTTGTTTCATCGTAGGCGGATGTCCATGTCGTCGTCGATGCTAGACGAAGAAAGAGTGGAAAGTCTGTGACCATGGTTGAGGTTGAGGAAAGCAGTAACTAGGCATGTGAAGATTTTGTAGGATCCATGGAGACTGGATACGGTGTCCATGCTCGTGAATACCCAACCGTTGGACTTTTATTCGAAGACCCATTGATTAATACCTTCCCAGACAATGAAATGGTCGGCGGATTCGTGATTACCAAATGTCATGCATCTCTGTACACCAAGATCTGGAAGAAGTATGGTCACATTGCTACCACAGAAGTGTGGAAATGTTTTCTTCCAACCCTTTTAACCACAGTAGCGGGGCTATTGCCGATCATCGAGGAAATGAATCAGATTCACTTGCGAGACATCAAAAACCATGAAGTGCACCAATGGGATGAAATGATCTCGAATTGTGAGATATTGCGATTCAATGAAAGGTGGATCCGTCGTCGTCTTGAGATAATCAAGGTTCATAAGGCGTCAGAGGCTGTTGATGCAATTTCCATGAATGTAGCTTTACTGGATGATGAGAGGATACTGGCTCTGGAGTCAGCAAGGGTTGAGAAAGCGGTCGAATACTTGAAGGCAAAGACCAAGATTTTTCAGAAGAAGCTTGACGAGGCTTCTTACAGAGATTATCCGTTGCTGGATGGTTTGCTCTGAGTGAGCATTTGTGGTTGTTGTTTTTTGAGTAAATCTGAGTTTCTAGTTAGGTGAAACAGTTGATCATGGTATAAACGAATTTTGCTCATTTATGAAATGTTTAATGAACAAAGGAGAATTCGCATGCTCTTTGGAGGAATGAAATTACATTTTTGAAAATGCTTGAAATGATGAAGAGGTAGTTTGTTTCATGGATCAGGCATAATAAGCTTTGAGCCATTTGCCATTGATGATGTTTCCTTCCTTTCCTCCATTGATTGCTAAAATTTTGTATTATCCGCTAGACACTGCTTTGATAACAACATATGGCCCTTCCCATTTAGGAGAGAACTTAGGAGCGGACATGTCTTGTTGAATGTGCTTTACCGTCTTTAATACCAAATCTCCTACTTGAAATGTTCGAGGTCTTACCATTTTGTTGTAGGCTCTGGAGATCCTCTGTTTGTAAGCTTCCACATAGTTTTCCACCTTGGTTCTCCTTGATTCTAGCATATATAGCTCAGCGATTCTTGATCTAGAGATTTTGGCCTCGTCCCGTTGTACACCACTGGATGCTGCAATCCTGGCTGAGGGAACTTTGATTTCTGCTGGAAGTATGGTGTCGGCTCCATAGACAATGGAATATGGCGAAGTACCGATCGAGATCCTTGGTGTAGTTCTGTAAGCCCATAGAGCCATGGGTAATTGCTCATGTCATGATCGAGGATTGTCATGAATCGTCCGACTGATAATCCTAACCCAAGTCTTGTTGGTACTTTCTGCTTGATCATTTCCTTGTGGATAGTAAAGCGTGGAGAAGATTTGTTTGATCCCATATTTATTGAGCAGCTTCTCAACATCTTGATTGGAAAAAGGAGTTCCGTTATCTGTGATGATATGCTTAGGAACTCCGAATCTGCATATTATGTGCTCTTTGATGAAGGCGGCAATCGTAACTCCAATGGTGCTTCGGAGAGGAATAGATTCGACCCACTTGGTGAAGTACTCTGTCGCAGTGATGATGTATTAATGTTGTTTTGAAGATGCTAGATTGATCTTCCCAGTGATATCTAGTCCCCAGCTGTAGAAATGCCACAGACTATTCACAGAATTCAACGGGAGACAAGGAGTGTGGATGAGATTACCATGGGTTTGGCATTGGTGACACCTCTGAACGTGTGCGGCTGCATCATCTTCCATGGTTGGCCAATAATATTTCTCATGAATTTGAAGAAATAGTTTCCTCTTTCCTTGATGGTCTCCATCATGTACTTCCTTCAGGATTGTAGGGATTTCATGTTCGGTTAAGCACCTCAGTAAATTCCCACCAAACCTTTTGAGGTATAAGATCCCATCGATATAGACGAATCTCTTAGCTTTCTGAATGAGTTTGACTGCTTGCTTCTTTTCCAGTGGTAGTTAGTTGTCCCGGAGGTATTTGATGTAAGGCTCCCTCCAGTCCCCAGTGTGGTGGACCGTCAAAACCTCCAAGTGATGAGGAGGTGCTTGGTAATCAGGACAAGATCCTTGTAAAGCTCTTGACTGAGTCTCCATGGATGGCCAGTAGTACCCCATTCTTTGGATCTTTCTGTAAAGTGTTACCACTAACGTTTTCCCGCAGACTTCTTCATGTATGCGCTTGAGATGTTCTTCCGCTTCGTCGCTCCCAAGACATCGTAATAGAGATCCATCAGGGTTTCGATAGTACAGCCCTCCATGAAGCAAGAAGTAGTTCTTCAATTCCTTGAGGCTGACTTGGCCTTCTGAAATAGAGTTGCTCAATTCATGAATGATGGGTGCTCTCCAATCGTTCACTGGAATGTCTTCGATCTGAGTTAGCCAATTCGAAGATAATGTACGCCTATGTACAGTGATCGTTGTCTGTGCTCCTTCGAATTGCAGCTTGAAGGCGAGAGTTGCTAGGCAATCAGCATGCCTATTGTTTGTTCGTCCAGTATGGATGATCGTTGCGTCAGCAAAATAGGTCAAAAGTCGTTGAGCTTCGGTTCTGAATGGAGTAAGTGTGATTTCTTTGAGATAATATGTTCCATTCATCTGGTTGACCAATAATTTTGAATCTCCCCTTATCTCGAGGTGTATTTCTCCTGCTTGCTTGGCCAAAGATAATCCTAATAGGAAGGCTTCATATTTCGCTGAGTTGTTGGTGCAGTGGAAATCCAACTTGAACGAATGTGAGAAAACTTCACCAGATGGAGACACCAGCACTACGCCCGCTCCTCCGGTGTCACTACTAGGGGTGGCAGATCCATCAAAGTATAGAATCCATGTTTCTTCCTTGATGACCAAGATGTCTGGGAATTCGTCGGGAACTTCTTCATGTAGTGTTGTTGTGTCTTCCCCTGGAAAAGCAGCGAGCAAGTATGCGACCGCTTGACCTTTGATGGCTTTAGGTGGCGTGCAAGCTATGTAAAATTCTGACATCTGGAGTAGCCACTTCGCTGGTCTCCCTATCAAGGATGGCTTTGATAGCAAGAACTTTATGGGATCAGCTTTGGAGATGAGTACGTCCCTGTTAGATAGTAAGTAATGTCTGAACTTCTGGATTGCATGCACCAATGCCAGGCATGCCCTTTCGGCCTTTGGATATCGGAGTTGAGCGTCTCTCACTGTGCGGATGAAGTAGTAAATCGGCCGTTCGACGCCTTCGTCGTCTTTCTGAGCGAGGAGTGCGCCGATGGTGACATCACTAGAGGCTGTGTAAAGAATTAGAGGTCGTCCCTATACTGGAGACCTCATGACGGCCGATGACAATAATATCTGTTGTATTTTATGGAAAGCTTCTTGTTGAACAATTGTCCAGGTGAAGCTTGCTCCTTTTTTCAGCAGAGGTGTGAACGAAGCAATAAGCTGAGCTAATCCAGGAATGAAGTGTCGAATATAATTTACCTTGCCCATAAAACTTTGTAGTTCCTTCACGGTTCGTGGAGGAGGCATGGTGGTAATATCTTTTGCCTTGTCCGGATCGACTTTGATCCCTTCAGCCATGACCAGGAATCCTAAGAATTTTCCGGAAGAAATTCTGAATGCGCACTTTAAAGGATTCATTTTTAATTTGTATTCTCTGCATCTTTCGAACACCTGTCTTAGAACTTCGAGATGAGATGCTCGAGTCTTCGATTTTACCACCACATCATCAACATAGTCTTCTACTTGCTTGTGCATCATGTCGTGGAATATGGCAGTCATGGCTCGTTGATAGGTGGCACCAGCATTCTTTAATCCAAAGGGCATTATAGTGTAGTCAAAATTCCCAATGGGAGTACAGAACGCAGTCTTGTTGGCGTTATGTTCATACATCTTGATCTGGTTGTACCCACTGTAGCCATCTATGAATGAGAACATAGCGTGACCGCTGGTTGCATCGACGAGCATGTCAATGTTGGTTAGAGGAAAATCATCCTTTGGACAACATTTATTCAAGTTCCCGAAGTCGACACAACATCTAATTTGACCATTTTTCTTCTTAACAGGTACCACATTTGCTAGCCACATTGGATGAAGAATAGACTTGATGAACCCTGCTGCCAACAGTTTCTGGATTTCGACCTTGATTTGCTCCTCGACTTCGTGTCTAAATTGTCTGGGCGGTTGTTTGAAAGCTTTGGAACCAGGGACGATGTGCAGGTGATGGGTGACGAGTTTGTCATCCAGACCCGGCATTTCTTCGTACGTCCAAGCGAAGACATCTTGATATTCTGTCAATAATTTTACCAGCTCGGTCCGCTCCTCTGGTGATAGCGCTGAACTGATCAGGATTGTCCTTGGATCGTCTTCAGTCCCAATGTTGATTGTTTCAAGATCTTCAGTGGTAGAGTCAGTGCCGTCTTGTAGTTGTTGTGGGGCATCTTGGACTTCTTCTTCAAGTGATAGCTCACTCTGACACGATTCTTCATGGTGGGGAGACTTTTCATCATTCTCCCCGATTAATTGCTAATCTTTCCGTCGTTGATAAATGACTCTCCCTTCTACGTCTCGATCGGTCGTGAAGTTTGTCCCTGGAGTTGAGACTTGATCATTATGGCGTTTAGTCGGTGTAGTAGGTGACTTGATCATTTTAGCAGCTGAGGATGACGGATCGTTATCAGCCTCCTCGATAGTCTTCCATCTTGGAAGTGGAGTACTGCGAATCCTGCTTGAAGGTTCCGGAACGCCTTTTTGAGATTCAAGGAACTCAGTATCATAGACGGGAGCATAAGGAGATGATGATGCCGGAATGCGAACGATCTTGTTGTCGAGCAGGGCCTTCATGCATTGATGGTATGTTGAAGGAACCACCTTGTTATCATGGAGCCATGGGCGTCCCAGTATTATGTGGTAGTCAGGTTCTTGCTCGATCACATGAAACTTTGCTTTCGATCGAATCGTACCCACCCTCAAATCTATGTATGCATATCCATGCGTATGGCTTTGACTTCCTTCAAATCCTGTCATTAGGATGGGATAGCGAACGATTTTACCTTGTGGGAATCTGGCCATCCTGAGAGTATTCATAGTGACAATGTTGGTGGAAGCACCAAAAACTTGGTGGGCCCGGAGATGTGTATAAAATTGAGCGTAATGAAACGCGGGCCTACAGTAATACCGCAAGTGCACGGTCGTCAGTTGTAGCTCGTGCAAGTACGGGTCGATCCACAGAGATTGGGTGTGTTTCGGAAGTGTTTTAGCTAATTGGGTTCCTAGATTTGCTTTGGGTTTAGAAGCCTTTTGGCTTAAATGGGGTTTTGAGTGCTAATGGGTTTGAATGCCCTTTGAATGAATTGGGCTTAGTGGGTTTGTTAAAGATAAAATGAACTGAGCTTGGGCTCAGTTATCTTTGAAGTGCAAATGGGCTTTGGTTCTAGAAACTGGTCTGAGCTTTGGGCTCAATAGTTCAACTATGACTTGGGCTTAACAGTTCACTAGGCTCTGGCCTTACAGTGAACTGAGTCTTGTGCTCAGTTGTTCACTTATGAATTGGGCTGGGCCTTAACAATGAATTTGACTTGGGCCTTAATGAACTGGGCTTTGGTTTTGGTCTTACAGTTGGGCTCAAATTGTGCTCTGGGCTTTTGGAAGTGAGCTTTGGGCTTGAGTGCACAGCAGAGCCGATGCAAGCAGTAGAAGCTGGGCTAACAACAGTGCTGCAACAAGGGAAAACAACAGCTGCAACAAAGAATGGCAGCAGGAGAGGAAGCAGCAGTGCAGCACAAGCAGTGCACAGGGCCAAGAAAAGAAGGCAGTACTGCAACAGCAGCACAAGGCAAGGAGTGGCAGCAGCAGTGCAAGAAAGGCAGCAGCAGCAGAGGAAGCTACAGCAGCAACAGAAGAAGTGGCAGCAGCAAGGGAAAGCACAGCAGCACAAGTGCTGCAGCAGCAATTGCAACAGTAGAAGAAATGCAACAGAAGTGGCAGGAGGGGAAGCAAGTAGTAAAGAAAATGCAAAACAGAAAATGCAGATGAAACAAACAAGTGAAAGAAAACAAGACTAACAGTTGAAGATGGATTTATGGATGACAGGGAAGGTTGATTATGGATGGGAACTAGGGGTTGAATTCACTCTAACTTTTACTATGTATTCTCCTATAGAAAGTTAAACACAACTATGGTATTATTTCCAAAGCACTAATTGTCTTTCTACAGCACAACTAGTCAAGGGATTATGAATTCAGCTTGAGTTGCAGCTTATCAGCAGCTCATGAACCTAACTACAAAGTATACTTGGCATACATTGTGAAAGTGAGGTGATGATGAGCTAAGTTCAAGTTTTTCCTAAACCTGCTTAGCCTTCTAAAGCAATGTGATCAATGTACTATACAATAAGACATTAGAGATTCATCAAGTCCCTAGCATGATAGTTTAGAACATGACAAACAACATAACAGTGAGTAACAGTGAGTAACTAGGCAAACTAACATTGAGCATAACAGTGATTAACAGTGAGTAAACTAACATAACATTGCAAACTAACATAACAACAAATGCAATTAAGAGTGAAAATGCAACTAACAGGGGCAATGAAAGTTAACAGGAGCATCAAAAACTAACAGTGCAATTTAACATTGGAATTAACCTAACCCAAATTGGGTGGAAACTTGGCTAGTCCAAGAACAAGTTTTAACATCTCATACACATCCCCTTTTATACCCAAATTAGCAAATTAGGGTTTACACCCATTTTCCCCAAATATCTTCACTCAACAGTACAATTAGGGTTTCGAGAAATAATGAAATTAACTCACCCTCTGATGCAATTAGACTCGACCCATGCTTTGGGTATGTCCCCTCTGCTCTTCTGAAGCTTTTCCTGCCCTCAATTTTGACTTCTCCTCGCTGTTGGTGAAACCCTAGCTTCTCACTGTTCTAGCTTGTAGCACCTAGTTAGATGCTAGAAACGAGACAAGGGAGAGACTTGGGATGGAGTGGTGATGTACGGTGTGGTGTGGTGGTGGTGTAAGCGACAGCGGCAGAGAGTGGAGGTGGTGGAGTTGCAGGCTCTGCAACTGTCGGGTGTTTGTGGTGAACTGGTTTTGGGAAGATGAGAAGGAAGAGCTCGATGGGATTAGGATTAGGGGTTGTTTGGTTGGGAATAGGGTATGTGTTGCTATGGTGTGAGGCGGGATATCAAATTTAGATGTTGGCGAATCTGAGTCACTGGATGCGATGCTGGTAGGTAGATCGGAAGGCTAAGAGAGAAGCAGTTTGTAGCGACCGTTGGATGTGGAACACAACGAAGTCAACGGTGCTAGATTAGGTTAGGTGCTATAGTGTTGGGCGGAATCATCGGGATTTGATGAACAGGCATAGGAGCGACCGTTGGATTCAACTACCATATAATCTGAAGGCTTGGAATTTCAGCGCTGTGGTGCTTGGCAGAGACTTCCGATTTTGATGCTCTATGAAGGAGCGACCGTCGGATGCTTCTGAGAACTGATCTGATGGCTGAGAACGAAGGCGCTTTTGTGTGCAGAAAATGAGGTTGTGCGCACCATTCTTCGCGGCTTCCTTGCGTAATTTCTCCAGCTTTTCACTACTTTTCTGCTCTTTTCGCTCCACGACTCATCCGAACTTTATTTATTACCTAAAAATGCAAAATTAATTAATAAAAATATTTATTCTTGAAAACAATGAAAATACAGAATATGGGATAATATGTAGAATTAATGCACAAAAGATGAGTTAAATGCCAACAAAAAGGGATAAAATATATACAATATTTGGCACTCATCAAAGCACCGGTGTCAACAAGAGCTCTTCTAAATTCGGTGCCTTTGATGAAACCAGTGACATATAATGCTCGGTTGTGTCCTTCATCCGTCATGCGATCTTCTTCTCCAAAAGATATGTTGTCGATCGAATGCCCAGGCACTAGGGAGACTTCTTCAACTGATGGTGTTGGTGGAGTTATTTGCACGTTGGATGATATCTGGTTGAGTGCTGAAAATGTGTATGTGCGCTGATCCCTGGAGAAGTGCAGGAGTTCACATAGATTTTTAATCAAATGTGTGACCTCTTGTTCCACCGGCTTCTCGTATGTGGAGAAGCTGTTGATTTGAGGGTCAGATGACGCTTCATTCCCCGGTGTTGAGGCTTCTGGAGAGGAGATACCGCCTAACTCGGATGTTAATCTGATGAGAAAGTCGAGGATGTGGTTTATCGTCTCCTTCATCAGGTCCATGTTCCTGGTATGGACCTCTAGGATTTGAGCCAACTCTGCCAAAGTCGGGATCCCTCTGCCTTCCATGCCACCAGGTGTAACATGAGGAATGTTGCCGTTTGAAATATTTTGATCTGAATTAGTTAAATTAATCCTAAGACCAACCATCTTGTGAGATTGTTAGATTGCAACCGAGAGATTAATCTCCCACTGTGGTCGCCAATTTGTAGATGGAGAAAAAAGATTTGCTGGTTTTTAAGGAATTGAGGAGACGACCGTACGGAGGAGACTCCTCTAACCAAGCGAAATGTTAAACCTTATACAGATGCACCGCTGCAAAGGGGTGCTTTAGATTCGAGAGATCAATCTGTAGTACTCCGGCCTAAATCAAGACAATGACCGTTCCAGAGTAAATTCGGTCACAAGAGAGGACGGGTTGATCTGTAGGAGGGAAGCTGGGAAATGTGTGGAATCAATGGTAATCAAAGATTGTGGGCGTGTGAATTCTGAATATGATAAGCTCTGAATGATTGAAATTGCTCAATTGAGAGTAGTTGCTCAATTGATGAGTTGATGATCTCGTGTTGTCAATGAGACGTGAGATTGATGATACTGATGATTCAATCATGATTCAGAGACTTATTTATATTGCTGGAATTTTAGACACCATGACCCCATGAAGTGTGACAATTGATGGAATCAAGGAGTGGGGAAGTGGAGATCGTGTTTGAAACCAGTTGCTCAACGTGTGGAGACTTGGTCGATTTTCCACCCACTACCTCGTGAATTCCTTCAACTGATTGCACGACTTTCTCACATTCCATCGTGTGTTTAAACACACGTGCCGTAAAACGCCAGACCAAAACCCTAAGTGATATCCCCCCAAAGTGACACGATTGACGTCTCGTGGTATGTTAGTCAATTGATGACTTCGTGGTTTGATGGGACGATGAGTCCATGTAGTTGCTGAGTTGAACATGATATTCTGAAACTCACGAGTTGAACATGTCATGAGACAGAGGTATAGTTCTTACGATGAGGTGAGCAAGTATTGCTCATTCGATGGATCGTTGAATATTGATTGTTGAACCAATATTCCTTGGTTCGAGCAAATATTTATCATCTGAGCAAGTGTTGCTCATGTGATGAATTGTTGAATATTTGATCGTCTGAGCATGTGTTGCTCATCTGATGGATTATTGGCAGCGTACCAAAAATATTAATTAGAATATTGGTCGTTGATCCGAGCATAATTGTAGATTAATGACCATGAGGCCGTCGTAAAATTATTAAGGTTGGAATCTGGAATGATGATCCTTGGATTCAGAAACCCTAGTTTGATCAATTGATGATCAATTCATGGTTCGTCAGAAATTTAACCATGGGATGAAGGAGGGAGCGACTACATGGGACCGTGGATCAACCATGTAGTTTCCATATGCTCACGTGAGCAAATACGAAGAACTCCTTGTAGAGGTGACGATTTGTTGGTGAAAGAATGATTAAATGCTGGTTTAATCATTTATTCGAAAATGCTCATCTGAGCCTTAGGTGAGAAAACCTAATTAATTATGAAGAGGCGAGGGACCGACCATGGAGTCATGAAACCGGCCCTGGGTTGTCACGTGACCGCCTGACGATCACTTCATGAAAATCCAAAGTGTTTGGAAGAGTTTTGGACCTAATACGAGCAATTGTGCAAATTAGGTCAAAACTGTGAAAATTGATGGGACCGGATTCCGTGAGACAAAGAGCCAATCTTGGTCGGTCAAGATAGCGTGCTCATGTCCCCAAGGCGTCCGCGTCTCAGTCCTGAGATTTTTGATATTTTCTGACGTGCAATTGAGCATCCATTCGAGAAAATATGTCAAAATTAGGGTTTTGACGATACTGAGGAAAACACCATGAGATGATGAAAAATAATTATAAAATAAGGAATGAGGAGGCGTGGGACCGCTGTGGTCAAGGCATGGTCGTCCGGTCGTGACCACGGTCCCGTGGTGCCTTTTCCTTAATTTTATAATATTTTTTGATGATTTTATGAAAAATTCATGAATTTTGAGAAATTTGATGAATTTAGGGAGTTTCCATGAATTGAAGGAGTTTTCATGAGTTCAAGAAAGCAAAAAATATTAAAATAATAAAAACAAGGGCGTGTGGGACCGTGGAAGGCATGGCCGGCCGGCTTGGGCCCGGTCCCACGAGTTTCCCTTATTTTTGTGTATTTTTCATGTATTTTTGATGAATTGAGGGAATTTTTCCTCATTTGAGAGAAATACCATGAAATCAAAATATTTGATGAATTCAAGGAAAACTAATAATAAAATAATAAAACAAAGGGGCGTGTGGGACCGGCTAGGGCATGGACGGTCGGCCAAGGCCCGGTCCCACAAGTTTTCATAATTTATTTTATTTTATTATTATTTGATGATTTGTGCAAAAATACCATGAAATCAAGGAGTCTTTTCATGAAATTAGAGAAATAATAATAAAAAAATAATAATAAGGTACCGTGGGGTGTGGGGCCGGTTGGGACCAAGGCATGGCCAGTTGGCCAATGGTCACGCCCCACACTCATTTCCTTAAATTTATATTATTTTTTATGGATTTATGGAAGTACCATGAAACCGAGGAGCTTCCTCGAGACGAAGGAGATTTGATCAGATGAGAGAATTTTCATCAAACCATGGAAAATAATAAAAATGTATTAAAAATATAAAACTGAAGTGGAACTGACCACGGCACGGTCGGTAGGTCGTTTGCCCGTGTTCCCAGCACGTTGGTCAATATTTTTAATTATTTATTATTTTCTTCCCTATTTTGCATAGGTTCATCGTTTCGTTGTATTTTGAAATACTCGTTCGTGCGGTGACTGTTAGTGTATCGTCGTTGAATACACTTTCACCATTTGAATCGGGGCTTACTTAGAGGTAGCTCAGACGCCCGGTTGTTGATTATTTATTACTAATTGTGGAATTCAGTGGAGAATAATTCACAAAACTGAGTAATAAGATGTTTATTATTAATTCATAGGATCAGCTGAGGATTCGACTATGAATTCAGAATAATAAAGTGAGCATTACCATTCCATGGGATCGTAGATTCGACCATAGAATCGGAGTAATTAAGATTTATCTATTACCATTTATGAGACCAGTTGTGGATTCGATCATGAAATCGGAGTAATGAGATAATATAGTTATTGCTATTCTATGAGATCAAGCTTTGGATTCTATCATAGAATCAGAACAATTGTTTATTGCCATTCCATGGGACCAGTCGTGGATTCGACCATGGAATAGGAGCAATTGTAATTGCCATTCCATGGGACCAGTCGTGGATTCAACCATGGAATAGGAGCAATAATAGATTATTCTGGGAATTCAGTAATGAATGTCACGGCATAATTAATCTTAATTACGAATAATTAACTTTGTGGCTCTATACTAGCAGAGCAAGCTGTCTAGGAGCATTAATTATCCCGATAAGAGCTTGTCGGTAAGTCATATCCTTTATATAGTCAGGGTAAACTCGTTGTTTGTTCTTGAAGACGTTATCGCTCTATAATAGCAAAGCAAGCTGTCTAGGAGTCGTCCATCTCGTGATACTATATAGAAATAATCACTGAAAGTATTCAGTATTCATGAGATATGTCGTTGTCCAGTCGTGAGACTACATATCTACATGTACTCTGAGAGAAAGTACTCTCCGTTGAGAATTCGATGAGAGACTCGTGTCTCGATACTCACGTATGATTGTTGAATCAGAGCTTCGTATAATTATGAATTTACGATTTTAACCTTTGTCGAAAATCCACCATCTACACCGACCAGTATTTTAAAAAATAAATATTGATCTCGGTTCTTTTAATACAAATTTAATTGTAAGAGCTAGCTAGAATTGCTTCTAAGATTATGAATTGGGATTTTAATCAAAAAAAAAATGCACCAAAAAAGTATTTATGATCTTCCAAGGCACTAGTTAGTACTATATTAATAATTTATTATTTTACTTCTAAAAATATGTGAATTGTGAATAAAATAGTGTAATGCAGTTGACTCAGTAGTAAGGAATAGATAGTACTCTATCCAAGTCACTAGTAACAAAGGAATTAGCTAGTACTCCAACAATAACTTAAGTACTCCAGTTTGCAGTGGTATTTTTTGATCACTAAATACTAGGAGTATATATATGGAACATTCCTATGATTGATTTTTGGCTTTGAGGGGTACATTCATATGGTAGTTGTACTTTGAGACTTCTTGTTATGTGTGACTGAAAGAGAAGTATTATAACAAGAACCTGTATTGTGTGACCTTCTGGAGTTTATTCTCTCCTTCAAAAGCAGTGTTCTGTCAATCACAACGCTACTGCTTTTGTCAATCATCATTACTCAGTTTCTCATTTTTGTCAATCATCACAAGAACCTGTATTGTGTGACCATAAATTAATGCTATATTTCTTCCATTTTGGTTGTGCCTAAATTAAAATTAAAACTCTGATAAATGTCATAAGGGATTATGTTTATATAAGGTATATTATGGAAAACTGAGTTGACTCGATGAGTTAAGATAATGAAAATTGATTGATTAACAAACAACTATCAAGCAAAGAATTTGAACACGAGCATATATTAAAGAACCAATATTTTTATGTTATTCATTCTAAAACTAAACGAAGAAAAATAATACCAACATCCTCAATATTAAAAAACAAAAACCACACTATTCGAAAGTTTCTTTGATAATCTGCTCAACTAAAACCATCGCATCTAGTACTCGTGTTGCAGCGTTAGCAGGCTGTGCTGGAACTTCAAGTACCTTTTCTTCTAGAGGTGTCTCCCTGGGTATTTCTGGTGTGCCAGACACAATTTCACCAACAGGATCATTCGAAGGAATGGGAGCATGGACACTATCCATTTCAGCAGAAGCAGGAAGAGTAATATTGTCAACATGAGCTTGAACTTCAGCTAACAGGGGCATGCCAGGAACCTTACACACGCCATCAATAGTTACGGTGATCCTTAGCTTTCTAGGGACAATCATTACTATCCTTGGAATTGTTTTAATGCTCTCGGTATTCTTCTTATTGGAACTCATTTTCTTCGTCTAATATATCAATCTATATTTTATGCTAGTGTAGTTTGTACGACCTCTTTAATTAATAGTATATATGTATATATATGTATGTATTAGAAAAACCCTAATTTTTTTAGGTTAGGAGCATTATCTCCAATTACCTAATTTAGTTGTATTCCGCATATCACTCTCAAATAAACAAAATATAACGGTTTCCATATTAATAAATATATTCTCATATACGCGTACAACACTACATTGATTTTAATATATAGTATGATTTATATAAATACGGAAAAATAGCACGAAAAAATTGCGTAAACACAACCATGTTGATTGACTACATATATGTTTTATCTTACAGTAGATCATAATCATGTACTCTTCGCTAATGTGCATGCCTTGGCTAAACTCTTGCCAAATCTGTAGGTATCTGAAGTATCTCTCTCCATGATTCCCATGCCTAATCTTCTATGAACAAATTTCTATTTTTGGTGTAATTTCCTCGGTAATTCACACCTACTCAAAGCCATGCGCAACAATTCCGTCCAGCCAAGCGCTATAATCATGCCCAAATTCTCTTTTGTCTTTCGTATATTGGTCAACACCATAAATTACAGTTATATATTATTGGCAATAGCAATATATATTGGGATCATTTTTTTTCTTCAAAAGATTAATATACTATGGTCATAACCCTAATTTCTTGTCTTCAAAAGATTAATATACTATGGTCATAACCCTAATTTTTAAATTTGCAATGGACACATAAATAGAATGTTGATAAACTGGAATAAATCTCACACAAACACGTGAAAATATCCGTTTCTTGTTTGGATCATGGATTTTTAAATAAGGCATGCTGATTAAGGATGCGACCATTGGCCAAATGGTGTAACGGTTCGCACCCCTTTGTATTACGCTTCACATTAACCGAATAGATTTTGAAACACCAAAAGACGTGAAAATTCCAACAGGTGTGTTGTGTGGGGACACATATTGCATCCATTGGATGTCTATATAAGCATTAAATAAAAACGGAATCCTAAATACTTCTACATTAAAATAAAATATTTCACCAGTAATAGTAATGGAAGTGTTGCCGGATTTAACTCCCGAGATACTACACCTCCTCCCAAGTACATAAGGTATTTTGGCAAGCAAATGTGTATGCAAAGAGTGGAATTCTGTCCTTGCAGACAAAAGAATTGGACTCCTTTTCGGTTTCACTCAAAAAGTGACAGAAGAAAAAGTTACGCAACTCTTCTACAGAGAACAAATTTAGGAGGAAGATTACTACACGATGATGGGAGATTTCTATCAGATGTTATTTGGAAACAATGGTACCTGGAATATTATCTGATCCTATGATGAAAACATGTCACACCCAATCGTTGGATCTTGTAATGGTCTGGTATGTTTTATGTTTCACACCACGGCATACAAGATCCTATCTATATTATGAATCCAACAACGGGTGAGCACCTCCATCTGCCACAAATATGCGATCCAACACCAACGCCACAAATTAGTTGGGATCCACGATTCGTCGTAGGGGGGTTCGACTATTGTCAACATATCGGTGAATACAAAGTAGTTCGAATTCAAGTGGACGATAAAGTGGACGTACACACTCTAGGCGACAACAGGGGATGGAGGAACATCGGATATTTTTCTTTTACTTTTTGGGATTCAGGTGTGTACGCACATGGTTGTATTTTTTGGATAAATCATTATTTTTATGACAATATTCAGATAATATCTTTCAATTTGGACAATGAGACATTCCAGTCACATTCGCCACCCCCGCATCATATTTATGAGAATGGTGGTTTCAGTACTCCAAAACTTGGAATGGTCTTGTCTGGAGTTCGCCTTTTATTTTACAACATTCACGATATTTATGATCTCCGGATTGATTTTTTGGCACCCATTTCGGATAATGATATTCATGCACGGGCACCCGGTGTAGAATGGAATTGGGAACTTAAGAGGAGCATTGTCTTGGAAGAGCCTTCGAATCTATGGTGGCCGCCTTATAAGCTTATAGCCTTGGGAAAGAACAATGACGTCCTATTGCAAAACAACCGCTGTTTAACGAGTTATAATGGACTCACCAGAAGTTTGACAGAAATTGCGGAGATAAGGTGGGAAAAGGTTAGAGTTATTCCTCACATGAGGAGCGCCGTCTCGTTGAGGAATTTTGGAGGACAATCGGAAACATGTACTGACAATGACCATGCCACAAACATATTCCGAGTGTAGTGTTTTTGTTTTTTTTTTGGTTTTGATTAGAGTAATGTAGTTTGATGTTCAATATATATGTACTATATATTTTTAAAAGTACTATTTCTCATCTTTGATTTTTTTTTTCGTATCTTGTTTGGACTAAAAGTTGTTTTTGAAATCTGAAGAATCAGAGTTGGTCTTATTTTGGGTAATAATGATTGGTATTTTAATTAGCGGAGTTAATGCTTTTAAACATATTCCCGACTAATTTAGAGGGGGGGTTTCTTTTATGGTGGTCAATTTGGTATATTGATAAGCATGTAAATGCTACATTTTATACCCATATTTTAATGGCAACTGCAAGATAAAACTTAGATTATATAAAGACAACTCTCTTTATTGATGTTTAGAAAATCTCTCAAAACTAAACACAAGCTCTAATCTTGCTCATATGATCAACCACAACTTTGGTGATCATATATATATATAACTATGAATTCCTTTTCCTAGTCCTATTACCTTATTACATTTCTTTCCTTTTCTTAGAACTAGATGACTTCTAATTCCCTTAGGATTACATCAATTTCCTAATCTTGTCCTAACCAGCTTGTTAGTGACTTCTATGTTGAAGTTTAACCAACATTCTCCCCGTTAAGCTTCAACCTTACCCGTAACATATCTTGTACTCCAATCAATTGTCTCATTTCTTCAAACTTGATACGAGCTAATGCCTTTGTCAATATATCTGCTTTCTGCTCAGTTCCTAGTATGTGTTCAACGTTGATGATCTCCTTCTCGATACATTCTCGTATGAAATGATACCTTTTGTGAATGTATTTCGTCTTCCCATGAAACACTGGATTTTTAGTGAGTGCAATTGCAGACTTATTATCAATCTTGATGAGAACTTTTCAGGTTCTCTTCCTTTGATTTCACCCAACAGTTCTTGAAGCCATGTTGATTGTTTAGCTGCTTCTGTTGCAGCATAAACTCAGCTTCACGGGATGAGAGGGCTACAGTGTCTTGCTTCTGTGAACACCATGTAATAGGTGCTTCTCCTAGATAAAATATATGACCAGTTGTACCTTTTCCATCATCTTGGTCAATATTATGACTGTTGTCACTATACCCAACGATTCCTTTTGATCCTCCTCGACCATACTTCAATCCGCAACTGATTGTTCCTCTTAGATATCTCAATATCTGCTTTATTACATCACCATGAGACTTGCGTGGACTCTGCATATAACGGCTTGCTACTCCCACAGAGAAAGCCAAGTCTGGTCTTTTGTGTAATAAGTATCTTAGGCATCCAACATTTCTTCTATAACTCGTTGAATCAATCTCTGCTTCTTCTTGTGCCTTTGAAACTTTAAGTCCAAACTCCATTGGTATCTTAGTTGGATTACAAGTTTCAAGTCCTGCTTCTTTCAGAATTCTCCTTGCATAAGCTTCTTGTTTAATATGAATCCCATCTACTCCTTGATGGACTTTTATGCCAAGGTAATAAGTGAGTTATCTGAGGTCTGACATCTCAAACTTTGATGACATTTCTCTCTTGAACTCATTGATCACCTTAAGGGAGTTGCCAGTCAAAAATAGATCATCTGCATAGATTGCAATCATAAGAAGCGTTCCCTTTTCTTCTCTTCTGTATACTGATGTTTCTTTAGAGCACTTAACAAATCTGATTTCTCTTAAGATTTGATCTAACTTTGTATTCCAGACTCGAGGAGCTTGTCTTAGACCATATAGAGCTTTTGATAACTTATAAACCTTATGCCCTTGTCCTTTTACTTCAAAACCTTCTGGTTGTTCAACATACACATCTTCTCGCAATTCACCATGTAAGAATGTTGTCTTAACGTCTAAGTGGTGAATTTCCCATGAGTTTGATGCAGCTTCTACTATTAAGAGACGAATTGTCTCTATTCTAGCAACTGGTGCGAAAACTTCATCAAAGTCTATTCCTGATTCTTGAACGTATCCCTTAGCTACAAGTCTTGCCTTATATTTGTTAATAGTTCCATCAGCATTTCTTTTAACCTTGAAGATCCACTTAAGACCAATCACTTTTACCCCACCTGGATTATCAACTAGAAACCAAGTCTTGTTTCTGTTGATTGAAATAATTTCTTCTCTACATGCTTGTATCCATTTATGCGAAAGCTTTGCTTCCTTAAAATTTCTTGGTTCGTCATTAATGGACAACAATAATGTCTCACATTCCTCTGCTGCTTGAAGAACATAATCCTCCAGGTACTGTGGCTTTTGTATCTGTCTTGTTGATTTTCGCAGTGGAATGGGTTGAGTTATTTCATCGATCTCTTCTTCTTCTACTTCTTAGTTATTCTCAGTGTTTTCATTATTCTCTTCTTCTTCTTGATTAACATCATTGTTTCCATTGGTATTGATGATTATGGGTCCTTCGCCTTCATCAATTACTTGACCTCATCTCATGTGAAACATTCCTGGATCCCTACTTGGTCCATCATTAGTTTCTTTCCAGTTCCAGTTTTTTTTTCATCGAATACCACATCTCGACTCACTATCACTCTTTTCGTTGTTAGATTGAATAATCTGTAAGCTTTGGATCCAGGCTCAATTCCTAGATGCACAAGAGTCTGAGATCGATCATCCAGTTTCTTAAGAGTTGCATAATCAACTTTTGTGTATGCTTTGCAACCAAACACTCTTAAATGATCTATGTTTGGTTTTCTCTTTCGCAAACTTTAATATGGAGTCATGTCTTTCAGAACTTTCGTAGGTATCCTGTTTATCAGGTATGTGGAGTATCGTACAGCTTCTTCTCATAGATAATTAGGTGCCTGCATAGCCTTTAAAGAACTTCTTGTCATCTCCATTAGAGTCTTGTTTCTCCTATCCACCACTCCGTTTTGTTGTGGTAGCCCTCGAACCATCTTGTTCTAAGACATAGTTTTTAAGGTTCTGAAACTTATGTGTCCTAACCTTGCGTGCCACTTCCATGTCTGATCTTCCAGTCTCATATTCAGACACAATGGCCTTCCAATCATGAGACTTATCTTGTAGAGTCTATTCTGTGAGCGTGAGACTCTAACTAAAAGTCTTCCACTTGGGTCATGAACTGTTATATAATCTTGTCGCATTCTAACATCACATCCAACTTCTGTAGCTTGTCCTAAACTTAGAATGTTGCTTTGTAAGTTTGGGATGAAGTAGATGTTTGTGACAAGCTTCTGTTCCCGGTCTTGCTTTGAAATAGAATTGATCCTTTCCCTTCAATTTCTACAGAAGATCCATCCCCAAACTTCACTTGTCCTTTGATTTTCTCATTGAGTTCAGAAAAGTAGTGTCTCTTACCATTCATGTGATTGCTGGCTCCATTATCTAAATACCAGATTCCTCCTTCTCCATCCTTTGATTCGTAGTTCTTTGGTATTAGTTTCCCTTCGTTTAAGAATACAACTTCGTGCATGAAAAGAGATGTATTTGCTTCCCTTGTTTCATTCTTGTTTGCTTCTTCCATCTTTTGTATTCTTTTAGGGCATACAGAGAAGAAGTGTCCTGGTTTATCACATCTGTAACAAATAATGTTTGATCTATCCTTCTTTTCTTTCCCTTGGTTTTGATCATTCTGACTTGTTGTTCTATCTTGTGAGTTAAACCTTCCTCCCCTTCCTCGGCCTCTGTTTACTCTACCACCTCTTCCACGACCTCTTCCTCTTGTCGCAGTGTTTTGTTGGTAAGAGTTTGTGTACAAGAGTTTTCCTTGAGTTTCTCCATTGTTTTCTTCATCAAGGATTCTCTCTTCATATGCTTTCAATCTTCCAATTATATCTTCATAGCTAGTCTTCTTTAAATCTAAGACTTGTTCGAGAGAAGCTATGATATGAATATACTTGGATCTTGGTAAACTATTGAGAAACTTCTTTACCAGTTTATCTTCATCAATGGATTGTCCAAGTGATGCAGCTTTTGAGGCTATTTCTGATAGCTTTCCTGCAAAGCTATCAATAGTATCAGTGTCTTTCATCTTCATTCTTTCAAATTCAGACATTAAGGTTTGCAGATGGGCTTCTTTAACTCGATCAGCTCCGAGATTACGTGCCTTTATTGCATCCCAAATTTTCTTTGAAGTTTCCTGTTCACCAACTTGTAGAACAAGACATTCTGGTATTGCTTGAAAGAGTAATCCAATGGCAACATTTTTTTTGTCTGGGTCCAATGTACCAGGATCAATTGTTTCCCACACCTTGTAGATTTTCATCAGTACCTTCATTCTCATGGCCCATACTGTGTAGGTTGTGGCGTTGAGGATTGAAACTTGTATTGATGGCGGCTTGAACTGTTTTGCACCGACAATGGTGGTTTCGTTTTCCATGGCTCAGAAACAAGCTCTGATACCAATTAATGGCAACTGCAAGATGAAACTTAGCTTATATAAAGACAACTATCTTTATTGATGTTTAGAAAATCTCTCAAAACTAAACACAAGCTCTAATCTTGCTCATATGATCAACCACAACTTTGGTGATCATATATATATATATATATATATATAACTATGAATTCCTTTTCCTACTCCTATTACCTTATTACATGTCTTTCCTTTTCTTAGAACTAGATGACTTCTAATTCCCTTAGGATTACATCAATTTCCTAATCTTGTCCTAACCAGCTTGTTAGTGACTTCTATGTTGAAGTTTAACCAACATATTTATATTAGCTAGGACTCGATATTTAGCTAATAACACTATTTTAGTGCTTTTGTAGAAAGTACAAGCGAATTTGGTCATCCCGAAGAATAATAGCTAAATGATGACATTTTCCGCAAAAAGCCCCATTGTCTCGTACGGGCACGGCCCTGAAAAGAGAGTTAACTATATGGCTCTCTCTTGTGGCACTAGCATCAGCCATGTGTCAGGCCAAAGAATTTTACAAGAACAACAGAGAAATGTTTTTGTGCAAGATTGTTGTTAGTATGTGAAACCCCACTATATGAAGTAATTAGGCCCGGCAAGTAACGACTATTTAGATGGGTCTTGGCATTTGCTGATGAATGACAGCAACATCAACAGATGGGTATTGCGGCTGGATTAATCGTGACTGGTGGAGGTTTTCTGTGATTTTATTTCTGATCAATTGAAGTACTCGTGGATGGAATACCAGAGAGAGAACAAGGAAGAACAGCAACAACTCTTGGCAGTCTCGAGGGTAAGCTGCGAAGATGGAGAAGGGTTACGTGTAGTTGGTGCTTTGCATAGGACGGCCAGGGATTGGAATCGGTGCATGACCTGGAGAGATAAGTGGGACGTGTCCACACTTCATGGAGACTAGTTGAGAAAATGATTCGTACTGGGAATTTCGATCTCAATTGAGAGTTAAACAGCAGCAAAGCTAGGGCTCTTTAATGATGATGAAACAACACATGGAGAAGAACAATGGTTAGTTAGTAAGGTCTCATGAGATTGAACTGGTTCTCTTCGGTCGTTGGCTAAGTTGGTGTTGGTTTGCTGTGGGTTGATTGTGACAGTGGTGGTTTTCGACTGAGAGCTCGTTGGTAATGATCGAAGCTAGTGGTAATGAAATTCAAAAGAGGAACTGATGCTTACAGGCATGAGTTCAAGGAACGGTAATTGGGTTTTGAGATGGATTCTGTGCAGGATGCTGAGATTGTTGCGAATGGCAATGAAGTTGAAGTCCGTGAAGTGCTGTGACAGATTGATGGAGGTGTTGCTCAGAGTCTTCTGCTGGCAGTGGTCAGGAAATGGGTTCAAGTAGCAGCTTGTAGTAATGAATAGCTTGCAAAGAAATTATTGGTGTAGACGAGATGAAGAAACAACCGGTGATTGCTGAGAGTTGGGCGGACATGAATCAGATGGTGTTGGTTTGTGCCGAAAGAAGAGCAGCTGCAAATAGTTGTGTTTGCTCAGTTGATTAGATGGAGATCGTCAGTGCTGCCTCAGTTTTGGACAAGGAATTGAAGGGGTATTTTATGTCGATCAACCCAACAGTTCTTCATGGCTTGTTGTTTGTCATTGATCGAGGAAATAATTGCGGCATCAGTGGTGGCTGTGTTCTAATATCCACGATGGGGTTGTGCTCGAGTGGAGTTGGCGATGTTAAATGTTCTCGATGCTGCTGGCAGTGGTGAATAGGTAGGGACTTGGCTGTGGAGTGAGCCGGTTGCAATCGGAGATGGTGATCGAAAGGATTTTCTGGCTGGTGTTAGAACATTACAAGTTTCAAGAGAAGTCGCAGGTGCCGGTGCTGAGAAAACAGGGAGTGAAGACATGGATTTCATATCCGTTGCACATGAAGAGATTAATCGAAAGTTAATGGTGAAACTCGAGAACGGAGTCTGTAAGGGAGGACCTGAACTCTAGGTGATGCTGGAGATGATGACAGTGGTTGGAGTTGGGAGCTGGTCAGAGAAGTTGCTGCCGTTTAATGGCAAGATCCATCAGAGGATAAAGAAAGGTATGTGTGTTCGCCTAAGCTTACACAACCAGCAAGACGACATTCAGATGGTCCGTGAATAGGAATTGCAGAATTGGTATGGTGTCAAATTTTGGTAATGGGTTTCAATATTGATGTCGGTCGGTAGAGAATGGAGTGGGCCTTGGCACCAGTTCCATTAGGTTTTATTTACTCGCAGCAGCTTTGTATACCTGGGAAGGCAGATTCAGAAGAAAAGTAGAGGAAGCCGGCTGCAGAGCCGAGAAGAGACAGAAACCGAGGTGCGGCTGTGAAGTGCTCATACCGAAGGGGAGAACAACTGATTTCATCGTGGTGACCGCGGATTGTGATTGGTTTATCTTTCTTATCTCCTAGTCATTTGTTTTGTATGGGTTTTGAGAAACCCATAATCATGTTCTAATTTCTTCGTAGGTAGGGTTTTGTGGGTGAAACTACTTTGGAATTAGGCTAATTTGATTGATTATGTAGCAATAGACCATTATGATTTGAATAAATTGATTTTCGAATATTGTTTATTAATTTAATGAGAAATGAGTTGTTGCTCTACCGGTTTAGTAATAACCTTTGTGCGTAATTAGATAGTTTTACAAATAGTTTTGGTCTCATTATTTGATAGTTCATGTTTGGGTTGAATCCTTTGATGGGTTATACTTAGAAGAGCCAGATACAATTTGTGAATCAATAATTTAGTTTCGTATAACTTTCTCGCTAACACAATTTGATGGTGCTTGCTTGGGTTTAGTCTTTTGATGTGCCATGCTTTGGGTGTCCCAGTGATATTTGCAACTCTAATACATATAATAGGTGGTGTCGATAGAACGAAGAATAAACATATATTTGCAATCATGTTTCATCTCAGTAATTAAATAGAGATAGTAGCAGATACCATGAAACCCTGGTTACCGACTTTTCCTTTGGATTTACTCTATTAGTTTAGTTTAATTTTTTTATTTCATTTTCAATTATAGAAATCCAAAAACATCATTGTCGGTTAATTTATTAGAGATATTGGTTACAGTATTTCCACCGCTCCTCGTGGGAACGACCCTTACTTGTCGTTGTCTACTAGTTAGACGTCGTGCGATTGTGGTTATATATATATATGGTTCTTCCAGAATCGTATCATATATAGGGAGGCATTTCTGTATTCCAGTTGTATTTATGGTTATAAATTTTGTGAATCTATAGGGAGACTTTTATGTGTTCATTATTGTAGAAAATCTGATATCAAAGACTTGATGAAAGGAACACAGAACTAAAACTCAAACAAACTTCTCTTGATTGATGTATTTCGACTCATGGATTGATGTATTTCGACTCATGGCTCAACAACCTATTTATATGAGTAACAAACTAGACTCTCAAGAAAAATAACTTTCCAAACATAATCAAACTCTAAAAAAGAAACTTCTAGACAATTCTCACGTAAATAAACTCTTGAAACCAGTAATACTTGCAACCCAAATAAACTTCTATAAACCGTACCATGTCAACAAGAGTTGTTGATCCATTCACTTCATGTCAACTGTACCAGTTGACTCAACCATATTGGTTTATTCTTCATGTCAACTGTACCAGTTGGCTCAACCATATTGGTTTATTCTTCATAGTATCTTGGTTTATTCTTCAACAATTATAATAAAATCCGAGAGGGGAAAAGAAAAATGTAAAAATAAGTGAGAATTTGAGATGCAAACGGTATAAGTGATTGATAGACAAATCAATGATGATATTCTTGAAAATGCACACGAATGAAAAAGATTTTGTGACTAATCAGGATTCTTTTTGTAGACAAATTATTGATTTGAAACTGGTGTTTGACACCAAAACACAAAACCAAAACATAAATGAGCAAAAAGAGAGATACATAAATTATGGTACCATTAGCCCATATTTGTAGTGATAAATTTACGTTTTGTATTTTATGGATAGTTCATGTTTTATATTATCAACCAATGTCGTTGTAAATATTAAGATGTTGTCGTGACGGGTATTCTAATTCCAGGAGGTCAGCATTAGTGAATTGGTGTCTTTTCATACCTACTTCATGACGTAATGGTTATCCTTTAGATTTTGTTTCCTTTTAAATAAAAACTCAGTTATAGGTTTAAGCTGTAACCGCTTATAAGATAAAACGGGAAAATATGCTTTACTTGCCTGCTCATTAAGGACGCGACCTTTCAAAGATAAAACATGCAAATATGCGTTACTTGTCTGCTCATTAAAGACGCGACCTTTCAAATAATGCCTGCTCATCAAGGACACAACCATTCGCCAACAGGTGTATTGGATGTCTATATAAGCATTACTCGTATCTGCTTGTAGCATTCTACAATATTAAGAAAATCTTAAATTCTTTAAAAAAAATTGATAATCTTTCATCAGTATAATAGTGATGGATATGTTGCCGGAATTAATTACCGAGATACTACAGCACCTCCAAACTGCAGAAAGCATTTTAGCAAGAAAATGTGTTTCCAAAGAGTGGAATACTATCCTCGGGGACAAAAGAATTGGACTCCTTTTTGGTGTCACACCAAGAATAGGGAAATAAGTTACTCAACTCTTTTATAGAGAGGAAGATTTCAGCCCGATCGTAACAGCCAACAATCACGACGCCCCGAATGATGGAACCCATGAAGATTTGACTAAGTTGCACCCAATAGTTGGATCTTGCAATGGTCTAGTCTGTTTTTATGTTTCACACCACGGCATACAAGATCCTGTATATGTTATGAATCCAAAAACTGGTGAGCACCTACATCTGCCACAACTATGCATCCCAATTATTGCACGAGATCAAGTACTTTCTTGGTATCCTGTAATTGGGGGTTTCGTATACTGTCAACGTACCGATGAGTACAAGGTAGTTCGAATTCACATGGATGATAAAGTTCAAATACACACTCTCAGAGACAAGAAAGGATGGAGGAACATAGCATGGGAGATTCCTTATATTTTTCGGAGTTCAGGTGTGTACGCACATGGTTGTATTTTTTGGAAGGATTGTTGTCAGTGGCATAGTTTCTTTCAATTTGGACACTGAGACATTTCATCAACATTCGCGTCCCCCGCATCATATTCCTAGGAGTGAATTCCCATCAGTTGGGATGGTTATGTTCGGAGTTCGCCTTTTATTTTACTACATCCATGAGGCCTGCTGTGATGAAGGGATTAATCAGCCCCGGATAGATTTCTGGGCACCCATTTCCAAAAAAAATATTCATACATCGGCACCTGGCGGGGAATGGAATTGGAATCATAAGATAAGCATTTTCTTAGAAAAGGATGAGGATGAAGGGTGGCCGGCCTATTACCCGATAGCTTTTGGAAAAAACAAGGACCTCCTATCGTGGCAGAATGAGCGTTTATTGCGTTACAATGCACTCACCAGAACTTGGACGGAAATTTGGGGGACACAACTGTGGGAAACAAGCAAGGTTGCAATTATTCCTCATATGAGGAGCGTTGTCTCGTTGAAGAATTTTGGTGGACAATCGGAAACATGTACTCATGATGTCCATGCCACTAACACATTCTTTGGGTTATCTATGTAGCTTTTTTTTCTTGTAGTTGTGTTGTTTTTTGTTTTTTTTTTGTATTTGTATTTGTATTTTTTTCCTATGTACAATTTATTCCTTGGGTATGTAGTTTTTTTCCTCTTGTAGTTGTGTTTTTTTTTTTTTTTTTTGGTGTTTGGATTATTTTCTATGTTGAAATGTACAATTTAGTTTGGGTCATTGTTTAACTAGACAACCTTTGGTTTTTTCCTTTTTTTGCGTTACACCTATGGTCCAGCCGTCCGGGCCACCCCAACCCACCTAGGTAATTAGTCGAAAAGTAGAAACATTATTTGGGTATTTCCTAAGAGATCATGATTTATTTTAGTTTGTTATGTTCGGAATGTATATATATTAGATTAAAAAGGAAATTAGATAAACATGAAAATATTCATTCCATATCTCATTATACTTCTACAATATCTCATTTTTTTAGTAATATGGAAATTGAAATATTCGGTGTAAATACTAAAGAATCGTGATTTAAGATAATGATGGAAAACCTAAAAAATTAGAGTTTTCAAATTACACCAAGCATAGAAAAAAACTAACATAGAGTATTAAGAGAGATTGTTGATATGAAATTGACAAGAGGATCCAAAACCGTCCTAGACTGACGCGACCATTCGCCAGCAGGTATATTGGATGTCTATATATATAAGCTTTATACTCGTATTTGCTTGTAGCATTCACAATTAGAAAATCCTAAAAGCTTGTAATTTTTGTTTTTTTTTATAATCTTTCATCAGTATAATAGTGATGTATATGTTGCCGGAATTAACTACCGAGATACTTCAGCGTCTCCAAACTACAGAAATCGTTTTAGCAAGCAAATGTGTATGCAAAGAATGGAATACTATCCTTGGGGACAAAAGAATTGGATTCCTTTTTGGTGTCACACCAAGAATGGGGAAAGATAAAGTTACCCAACTCTTTTATAGAGAGGAAGATTTCAGCCCGATCGTAACAGCCAAAAATCATGATGCCCCGAATGATGGAATCCATGATGATTGGACTATGTTGCACCCAATAGTTGGATCTTGCAATGCACTGGTTTGTTTTTATGTTTCATACCACGACATACAAGATCCTGTATATATTATGAATCCATAAACTGGTGACCACCTCCATCTGCCACAACTATGCATCCCAATTGCAACAGATCAATTACTTTCGTGGTATCAACGATACAACGTAAGTGGGGGTTTCGGATACTGTCAACGTACCAATGAGTACAAGGTAGTTCGAATTCACATGGATGGTAAAGTCCAAATACACACTTTATGAGACAAGAGGGGATGGAGGAACATAGCATGGGAGATTCCTTATACTTTTCGGAGTTCAGGTGTGTACGCACACGGTTGTATTTTTTAGATAGATTTTTGTCAGCAAGATATTGGAATAATATGTTTAATTTGGACGCCGAGACGTTCCATCAACATTTTCCACCCCCGCATCATATTCTTGGGAATGAATTTTGGATAAATACTTACCCGTCACTTGGGATGGTCATGTTCAGAGTTCGCATTTTATTTTACTACATCCATGAGGGAATTGATCGGCCCCGGATAGATTTTTGGGCTCCCATTTCCAAAGAAAATATTCATACATGGCCACCTGGCAGGGAATATAATTGGAATTATGAGATAAGCATTTTCTTTAAAGAGGATGAATGGCCGACTCATAACCCGATAGCCTTTATAAATAACAAGGAACTCTTATTTTGGCAGAATAGGTGTTTATTGCGTTTAAATATACTCACCAGAACTTAGACGGAATTTTGGGGGCACTATCGTGGGAAACAAGGGTTGCAATTATTCCTCACATGAGGAGTGCTGTCTCGTTGAAGAATTTTGGTGGACAATCGGAAACGTGTACTCATGATGTCCATGCCACTAACACATTCCTAAGCTTATCTATGTAGCTTTTTTTCTTGCAGTTGTGTTTTTTTTTTTTTTGGTATTTGGATTTTTTTTCTATGCTGAAATGTACAATTTATTCCTTGGGATATTTATGTTGTTTTTTTTCCTTGTATTTTTTTGTTTTTGTTTTGGTGTTTGGATTTTTTTCTATGTTAAAGTGTTCAATTTCGTGCATCAACATGAAAGTGTTGCCGCCAAATGTTGGGTCATTGTTTAACTAGCCAACATTTAGTTTTTTCCTTTTTTTGCGTTACACCTATGATCCAGCCGGCCGGGCCACCCCAACCGACCTAGATAATTAAATTAAAAAGGAAATTAGATAAATATGAAAATATTCATTCCATATATCTCATGAGATCATAATTTATTTTAGTTTGTTATGTTAGTTATGTATATTAGATTAAAAAGGAAATCAGATAAACATGAAAATATTCATTCCATATCTCCTTATCTTTCTTTATAATAAGAGACCCCCAATATACCACATGTTGTCCCTACAATCTTTCTTGGATATGGTGAGGACACATCAGCATAAACTTTCCATGTCAGCGACGCCATCATCCTGAAAGGTACCTTTTCAGAAGCCATGTCATTTGGCACACTCAAAGGTCGCCTTCAAAGATGAAAGATGACACCTTTAGAATATCAAACCAAATGTAGTTACTTCAGTTACGTCCCTATTTTACCTAAACAGAAAAATCAGTTATGGGTCCCGCCTAAACAAAGTTCCGCACCTATTCGGTTGCCCAGCAAGATATATACTAATCATGTCTCTTAACATTCCCGGTTAAGAAATCAACAAATATTCTCACATCTAATCAAAAGACAGTCGCGACCCCTCAAAAAGAGTCACGACAATCACATCGTTTCACAAATTTAAATACACGCACTAACCACCTTAACAACCAAAACATCAGCTTACATTCAAAAAATCCAGAAGAAAATGGACGCCCACCATGAGTGGCAAGAGATGATTGAAGAGGCAAGTACTTGGGGTTCCAGCAAGTCCTTACGTCAACTGTTCATAACACTGCTATTGTTTTGCAAAATTGCGAATCCAGCGGAGTTGTGGAATCGAAATTGGAGACTATTATCCGAAGATATCCTGCATGAACAAAACGAAGAAATATTTAATCAAGACCTTGAGATCGAGGAAGAACAACTTAAATACCTACTTTTATTTGAAATTGAGAAATCAATGAACCTGATCAACAGGCCTCTCAAAGAATTCCCAATGCTTCCTTACCCTCTTTGACAGACAAAAGAAAACATTCTCATCCATGAAGAAATAAACTACAACAAAACACAAATTCAAGGAGATTTCTTGCAGCTATACAATGGATTGAACATCCAGCAAAGAAACGTGTTTAAAGCTGTAAAAGAGGTAGTCGAAGACAAAAAAGGGGAGCATTTTTCGTCTGTGGAAGCGGAGGGACAGGAAAAACACATCTATTCAATCTATTGGCAGCCGGATTAAGATCCAGATCGAAAATTATTTAAACAGTTGCTTCATCAGGAATAGCATCACTCTCATTGTCCGGAGGTAGGACAGCACATTCAACCTTCAAAATACCCCTACAGCTTCATAAAGACTCAGTTTGTGGCATACGAAAGGGAACATATTTGGCAGAGTTAATGTGTAAGGTAGACCTAATAATATGGGATGAAGCGACGATGGTGCATAAACATGCCTTCGAAGCACTGGATAGGACATTAAAGGATCTAATGAGCAATCCAAAAAATATATTCGGAGGAAAAAATATAGTTTTGGGTGGCGATTTTAGGCAGATATTACCGATGACTGTTGACGCATCGATTAATAGATCGAAGTTGTGGAGACATTTCAGAATCTTCAGCCTTCATGATAATATGCGAATAAGTTCTGGAATTTCATCTGCAACGAAAGAAAAACAAATATTTGCTAAATGGATACTTGATCTTGGAAATGGGAATCTTTCGGCAGCTGCACTTACCGATATAAAAGACCCATCCTGGATCAAAATACCAGATGAGTACCTAATCGTACCAGATGAGGATTGTGTGAAACAAATTGTGTCCATCATATATTCAAGCTTGCTAGACCGATATGGAGATGCGGAGTACTTAAGAGAAAGATGTATATTGGCACCAACCAACGATAGCGTCGATGAAATTAATCACTACATGGTTTCAACTTACCCAGGAGAAACACATAATTTGTTTAGTTCAGACAACATTACTCCGATGACAGGATCCATTCAATGTCAAGATGTTCCGTACTCTACCAAATTTCTGAATTCCCTGCAATTTCCAGGAATTCCGGACCACCATTTGCAGCTTAAAATTGGGGTTCCTGTAATGCTACTGCAGACAATAAATGAGAGCATGGGTCTCTGCAACGGAACACGGTTAATGGTAAAACAAATTGGTAAAAGGTTCATTGAAGCACAGATCATAACAGGGCTGATATTCTCTCCTACCGGCGCGAACTTACCATTTATATTCAGAAGAAGGCAATTCCCTGTAAAAGTATGTTTTGCCATGACAATCAACAAGAGCCAAGGTCAAACATTACAGCAAGTGGGCATCTATTTGCCAACACCAATTCTTACTCTGGACAGCTATATATGTCCATAACGGCATCAAGAGAAGGTTTGAAGATTCTGATAAAGAATAGTGATAAACATCCAATAGGTTTTACAAAGAATATTGTCTACAAAGAGGTCTTCAATAAATTACACCCAGGTAATAGCCCTTATAATAGACAATTTCCGTTGTTACAATTTATAATATTAACTCTAACTTAGAGTTCTATCTAATGCAGGTGTCATTCAGGTTGCAGACACTCCAACACAAATGCAAATTTCAGAAACTACAACATATAATGCAAGTGTCCTTCAAGTTGTAGAAACTGCAATTGCAACTGCAATTCCAGAAACTCCAAGGGGAACCACAGAATGCCAGAATCATGACCCATCTGAAGTAGCTGAATTCGACAATAACAATGCCTTAGATGATGATAGACATCCAAAGAAAAAAAAGACGAGTTTTCCGTGTACATCCAAATTCTACAGGGTGGTCTACCAACGAATCTTAATCGACGTAGATGGCCAAGGACATTCCAACCCTTAAGAATGACCATAACAACGAGCAAAGTTATTTAGAGTCAGACATCATGGCAGCAACATTTTATTATATTATTGTGATTGTTAATAAAATGACCTTAATGGTAAGTATCAGACTTAATTTGGAAAAAAAAAATTTAATCTATTCCAACCACTGAATCCAAAGTGTTATTATGTTTTCCGATTTTATTGTGTTTCATTAGAATTAATATACACACTAAAACTCGATTGACCTGACCAGTATTTTATTTCTTATAGCGGAGCCTAAATTAACAAATTACAGAGTAAAAAATGTGTAAAAGTATGCTTTCGCAATTGTAAGTGCAGAGCATGCATATCCTGTAGACTTTTACAACAAAACTGTCCACTTTTCAAGGGAAAAGAGAAAGGAACCCAGAAGGCCACATATGTAGGGCTGCACACTAACCGCACCGAGACCGCACTAACCGCACCGAAACCGCACCGAACCGATGATCCAACTGTCGGTCACGGTTTTCATTTTAATAACCGTTAGATCTACGGTTCGGTGAACAGTTCCACCCATAACCGCACACTAACCGCATCGAACAACCGATTAGTAGGGACCGTCGATTAGTTTTTATCCTGATTAATCCTAGCCTTCTAGATTAAAGCCTCCACCATATATATTTTGCAACCCTAATCTCTTCGTCATTTTATCTTCTTCGTTTCTCTTCCTCTCCCTCTTCATTTTCTCTTCAGCCTTCACCTGAATCACCTCAGTCGCCTCCACCACCAGTAGACAGCAGACCACCACCACCTCCATCAAGAGCACCACCACCTCTATGGCTCTATCTAGTAAGTAAATAGGTCATGGGTTTCGATTGATTTGTTTGTTTTTCAATTTCTAGGGGTTTTTTTTTTAATTATTCTTCTGTTAGGACTTAGGGTTTCTTTTATCGAAATCGTTTGCTTGTTGTTTTGTGTTTATCAATCAATTTCTTTTGTCAAATCTTATTTTTCTGATTACAGTCATGGGTTTTTTATTTTAGGTTTTGGTTGAGTTAAGGGGAGGAACTCAAGGAAGGAGTCTGAAAGATTTCTTAAGGAAGGAGTCTGATTACAGGTAACTACTAACTAGTTCAATCTTCATTTTGACTTGTTCTGGTTTTGAACTTAGGGTTTGTTGATGTAAAATGTTTTGAAAAAGGTTTGTTGATTAATGAAGTGATTTATGATTTGTGACTGTGTGAAAAAGGGTTTTAATAGGTGTTGAATTAGTCAGGTTTACTCTGAAATTGAAAGAGCAATTTGGATTTTGCTTGTGTAATTGAGATATTAATGGTATGTGCCTGAAATTGAATGAATAGTTTGGATTTTGGTGGAGATTTATCATGTTTGATGTGATGAAGATCATATCCAAATTATTTTTTCAAATTTTGTTGTATTAATAACTTTGTAGGTGCTAGCCATTTCCAACTTTTGTTGTTTGCTTTTAATTAAAATTGAGTTAGATGACAGGCAATGTCACTCACATGAAGTGCAGTTTCATTATCAAGTTCAGAATCAGAACTAACTTGATTGTTTTAAGAAATATGTGTGCTTGTATTAAGAAGTAAGAACTAACTTGTTTACCTTTGGCAGGGCAATGATTGGATCAAGTTCAGCTTCATTATCAAGCTGCAAGATGGCAAATGCATCTCCCTTTCCATCCACTGCAGCTGGTTCTACTAATGTGACACTATCTATAACACCTCAAGTTGATGCTACTCAAGAAACACAAGCTACACAGCAGGCTACACAGGACCCTGCACCTGAAGTTGTACCGAAGAAGAAGGGGAAAACTAGATCAAAAGTTTGGAATGACTTTACAAGGATCAGCGAATAAAAAGCACAGTGTAAGCATTGTCACAAGAAATTGCAAGCACATAGTAGAGGAAATGGAACTTCCAGCATGAAGACACATTTAGGCACATGTCCAGAGAATCCCAACAAGAAGCTCAAGGGACAAAAGAGTTTGGTGTTTCCACCACCAAGGCCTGGACAGTCATCACAGCTGGTTGATGTAAGTTATGACAAGGATATGTGTAGAAGAAGATTGACTGAGTTTGTCGTCATAGATGAACTGCCATTTAGAATTGTAGAAGGAGAAGGATTTAGAAGATATAGTGAACAGCTTGAACCTAGATTCAAGGTGCCAAGCAGGATGACCATTTACAGAGATCTTTTAATTATGTACAAAGATGAGAAAGAGAAGTTGAAGAAATACTTCAAGGAAAGTAAACAAAGAGTCTCTCTTACAACTGATACATCGACCTCTCCAAACAACTTCAATTATATGTGTGTGACAGTGCACTTTATTGATATCCATTGGAAACTTCAAAAGAGGATCATCCTGTTTTGCTTGATCAAGGGTCATACTGGAGAGGAGATTGGGAAAAATGCTTGAGAAATGTTTGCTGGATTGGGGTCTAGAAGATCTTTTTGGTGTGACTTTGGACAATGTCAGTGCAAATACTGTCGCAATTGAGTATCTTCAAACCAGTGTCATCAATTGGACAGGAGCAGTAGTGAGAGCTCAATACATGCAGGTATAATTACTTTTCTTAGCTTTATTGCTATGTTTATTCTATACTTCTAGTAGGTTGATAGCATATATATTCAATATGAAACTTGAAACTGACTCAATATGAAAACTGATTCTAGTAGGTTGATAGCAGGTTGTTTAAGTTACATTTTAATGTAGGTTGATCAAGGTACATGAAATGACATGCTTTATGATATTTCTTTGTGCTTGTTACTGATTTTTTGATGATATTTCCTTGTTCCATTCTTATCAGGTAAGGTGTACTGCGCATGTTCTTGCGCTTGTTGTCAAAGATGTTGTGTTGTTGTATCACAAGTCAGTTGGAAGGATCAGATCAGTTATCAAGTTTTTTACCAGTTCTCCCTCTAGGTTGGCCAAATTCAAAGAGTGTGCTGCTCTCGAGAAGATTGATTGTAAGAAGATGGTTTTCCTTGATGTGAAGACCAGGTGGAATGTTACGTATCTGATGCTTGAAGCTGCCATTTCATATGAAAAGGTACTTAAAAGGTTAGAAAGGGAGGACAAGAGCTTTCGTTCTAAGTATATTTTCAAAGAATCTGAAATTTAAGCTTTACCTAATACCGATGATGATACTGTTGTAATTGATAATGAAGATTATTATCTTAGTTCATCTAGTGAATCTGAATGTGAGGAAGATGTATCTAGACAGAAGAATATTAAGAAAAAGAACAAGCCCCGTCATCATGCTCCCTATGCTGCAGACTGGTCATATGCTAGGTGTCTTGTTAAGTGTTTAAAAATCTTCTTTGATGTTACTGTTAAGTTCTCGGCTTCAGTTCAGGTTACTTCACATGAATTTCTATGGCAGTTGGCATTGATCCATGAACAGTTGGTTCGTCTTAGAGCTATAGGAAACCGAGATCCTCATATTTCTAGGATGGCAGAAATAATGTTTCGGAAGTATAACGCATATTGGGGGGTTATGAAGATATGAACTCTGTTATGTATTTTTCTAAGTTGCTTGATCCTCGGGAGAAAGAATCTGGTTTGAAATTTGATCTGGAATGTTTGTATGAGCAAGATGATTTCAGGGTTACAACTGTTTTGAAGGCTGTGAAACAAGATATGGGAAGACTTTATGATGAGTACACCAGCATGTATTCAAATGCCAATGCATAGGAAGGTGAAATCATTACTTACTATTGATCATCATTAGTTCATTACTTAATATTGCTTATCTGCTTTTTATCATAAAGATTGTTATCATCATTACTTACTATTGATTGTTCTGATGTCTTAGGTACTGGGTCAACAGCTGTTGCTGGTGTTGATGACATGGTTGTTTCTGTGCAAGAAGAGAACATTGACGATATGCTTGAATCAAGGAAGAAAAGGCGAAGAATGAATGTTCATAGTACTCATCCAAAGTCAGAACTTGAAAGGTATTTGCTTGATGATTGTGAAGCGTCTACCAGGGAGTTTGATATTCTGGCATGGTGGAAGGCTAATAGTACCAAGTACAAGGTGCTATCACTTATGGCGAAGGATATTTTTGCAATACCAGTGTCTTCTGTTGCATCAGAATCTGCATTCAGTACCGGAAAACGCATTCTTACCCCATGGAGAAGCTCGCTATCTGCCAGGACAGTTGAAGCACTTCTCTGTACGCAAAGCTGGTTGCAGAAACCTATCTCTCTTGATTTTCTGTGTGACTATGTACCAGATGACAATTCCAACATTGAAGATGGTAATAGAATCTCTTCTCTTTTGACTTGAAATTTGAATGAATGTTATCTTCTTTTATCTGTTAGTTTTTATACCTTTTATCATTAGACTTCATTGAATATATTTGGATATTTCTTCTTTGCATTCTTGTTGCAGACATTTTGGGAAAGGATGAAGATTAAGGGGATGATTGGCTTGAGAGATGGATGGACTGCAATCTTTTATTGGTCTGCTACTTGAGAAATCAAGATCAAATGGATGACTCTTTTTCTTTTACTGGTCTTTAGACTTAAGACTTTGGTCAACTTGTTTGTGAACTTCAACTCTGTTTTTAATCTGTAGACTATGGTTATCTTGTCAAGACTTAAGTATGGAATGTAGTATCAGTTTATTAGAAATTCATAAATTCATAATGTATTTATGTACAGGTGCAGGTTATAGGTGAAAACCGAACCGAACCGTAACCGAATAGTATCGGTGCGGTTAAAAACCGAACCGAATACTAAACAGTTCGGCTGCAGTTTTAATTGTGATAACCGCACCGAACACAGACGGTTTTAGCTATAACCGCACCGAACCGAACCGTGTGCAGGCCTACACATATGCGTCCATATATCATTCCAAACAATTGGCACATTATTCTGAAGTCTGAACCATGTTAGATTTTTCGGTCCCAAAAAACTCCACTATATGGTTCAACTTTTAGACTAGAAAAAGGATTATTTAACCTTACAAAATCTCCTAAATGAAAGCAAGATTTTAGGTAACAAATCAATTTATACATGAAACAGTTACGTGAATCCAGGAACTACAGTCAAAACGGTTACAAGTATTTTTTTTATGAAATTACTTGAATCTAAATCGTTAGGAACTGCAGAAATTTTCAACAGGTATCGTTAAACGGTAATCATTGAAAAATCACTTCAGGTAATACAGTCACCAAAGTCGCATCTTTTCAGAAGATTTTTTAACTACCTCAAAAGAAAAGAATAAACATTAGGACGAAATAACATCATTACCAAAAAGTCACATCTCTTCGTAACATAGAAATATTTATTATAAATACCCTGAATCCACCTGAAAAAAGTTATCTGAATTATTCTGACCTTTAAAAGTCAAGGTGGGTGTTTTGTATTTCATGTTTTATAGTCAACAAATTTGACAATCTTCTACAAGGATATATCATTAATCAACACATGTATCATCTTTAGCGCAGGTATTATGGAAAAAGGCATTTGTAGTCCCATCAGGGAACTTACTAGAGGAACCAAATCCAAAATAAAGGTGCATGTTCTTAAAAAATGGGAAAACATAGATTTCAACACGCATGAAGTGCTAAGTCTGGATATCACACTCATCGACGAGGAGGTACATTAAATCAATTTTTTATCCAATATCACCGCATTAATTAACACAAAACATAAAACGATTATAACCTCATGTTAAACTTTTCACAGGGAGATCAGATACACGCTAGCATACCAAAAGACTACATGTCTATCCATGGACCAAAACTAACAGAAGGAGAAGCGTTTTACATAGAGAACTTCGACATTGGAGATCCTCTAGGATTTCATCGTCCCGTGGTGAATGAAAAAAAAATGATCTGGAGATGTGATACTTTTTTCAAGAAAGCTAACGAAAAAATGTCAGTTATACCGAAATTCAAGTTCGCTTTTATGGAGTTTGAAGATGCAAAATCGAGGTTCACTGAGAACAACAAACATCTGATAGGTAAACGGTAAACCTACTTTTATTTGTCTCACACAGTATGTCGTCGTTATATAAACAATTGCTCATTCCTATACTATTATCAAAACTTGGCAGATGTTATTGACAGACTAACAATACTGGGTAGAAAGAAACAAATTTTAAGAAAAGATGGACATGAAACTACTCTGAAAGAACTGACGATAGAAAACACAAGGTAACATTTTTAATTATATACATATTATTAACATATACAAAAGGACTAATTCAAGATAATAATCATTAGTACTCACTTATTTTTCATAGGGGAATGTCTATGCGGGTCTCACTGTTTGGTAATGCTTCTGAACAAATCAGTGAGGAAATTGCGGGTGATCCTGAAACAATAGTAATTATAATTATAGCATCAGCATGTTTGAGAAAATTTGGTACTTCTTATTCTGTGGGATCAACAAATGCAACTCGACTTCACATCAATTTCGAAATACCGGAAGCACAAAATTTCAGAAACAGGTTAGATTGTAAATTCTATATTATTAAAATAGATATTATGATACCTGTCAAACTACTCTTTAATATCACTGAAGTCATTGATCCGATATTCTACTTTAAAATTGCACAGTTGTATAACAAGTACACCAGTCAGAAGAGAAATCAAGATAGGAGATGAGCCATCAAAAAAACACGATGACGAAATATTCTATCTTGGACCACCAGACCGAATATATTCTGATTGCGGAGCAATTGTATGGTATGAATAAAGAAACGATAAGAGCAAAAAAACATGTAATCCGAAATTCTCGATGTGTTGTCAAGATGGAAAGGTTATATTACCTCCGGTGAAAGAACCTCCACAATTTTTGAAGGAGCTATTGGATCACAAGGGCGGACAAAGGTCAATCAAATTCAGAAACAATATCAGAAGATACAATTCGATGTTTGCTTTCACATCTATGGGTGGAACAGTTGACAAAAAAATTAATGACGGAAAAGGATCATATGTATTCAGAATCAACGGTCAGAACCATCATAAGATTTTCATGTCTCAGACATAGTAGACGCGTTTTATAATGATGGATGGTGGTGCGGACGAATTATAGAGAAAAGAAAAGTAGGAATTACCTATAGGTACTAGTTTAGTGATACTAGTTAGTGGCAGGTCCACCCACAAAAGCCCAGTAACATGAGGTCCAAAGTTTTAAAGAAAAAAGAAAATTGGACCTAAAATTTTATTCCCAGGTCCTATACATGTGCGAGATACATGAGACATATTTTTAAATTCCCAAAACACCGTCATGTATATAAAAACAGGGTAACTAAATTTCATTTCATTTTTTCTCTTTTCATTTCAATCTCTCAGATCCAAATAGGAGAGCAGCTAGAAGAAGGAAAAAAATCTTGGGTTTTAATCGTCGAACGCGAGATTGTTTATTTCAATCTTGTTTCATTAGCCGAGATTTAGTTAGTTTTAATGTTGTCTCATATTTTTTTTGAAACTATTTGGATTTGATTTTCAGTCTAATGGCGAAATCAATTGAGATACTGTATATGAAGTTGTTGCTTCCTACAGATCAAGAAATCAGCTAAGAATTAGTCAAGGTATTTGGTTTATATTTGATTCCTATGTTGATTTTTCAGTTCATCTTAGTCAGTTGTTGGAGATCTCATATTTAGTTCGGATCTAGATAGATAATCATGTTTTATATACATTTCGTTAGTAGATCTGATATTTTACTTTCATTTTGTTGGGTTTTTAGTTTGTTTTTGTGTATTAACCATCAGTACATATATGATGTACTGATGGTTTTTGATGAAAATAGTTCAGATCTAGACGTAAATAATAAATTTGTTGTTGTTTGAGATTGTTTGATACATCAATAAATATATGATATTTTGTTCCAGGTATGTTTTCTAATCATCTTCTTTGATTATTTTGTTTGTTTTCTTCTTTTGATTTGTTTTTCGATTGTATTATGAAGATCAAATCGATTTTCATGACGCTATTATGTTTTTAGCTTTGTTACAGTTTGATTTTGTGTATGAATTGACAGTACGTATACGGCGTACTGATATAAAATTCTTTTGATTATGTTTTAATCAGATTTTTGCCACTGTTTTTGGGTTCGATCCATGAGTATGTAAATGTAATACTGAAATATGTGCTTTGATTCGGTTATATTCATCGTTTCATCAATTCTTCTTTACATGAAGTTGATTTTTAGTTCATGATTATGCAGTACGTATATGGCGTACTGATAGAAACTTTTTTTGATACTGTTTTATTCAGAGTTTTGGGTTCCATCCATGAGTACGTATGTGTAATACTGAACTATGTTCTTTGATTTTTAGTTATAAATCAGAAGTACATATATGGAATACTAAAAAGAACTGCTTTAATTCTGTTATGTTCGTAGATTCATCGGTCTTTTCTTATCTTGGAGTTGATTTAGATAATGAATCAGCAATTCATATATGGATTACCTAAAGGTAACATGATTTTTTGTTTTGTTTTTATAGGTTTGTTGTTGTTCGTCGTAGTGGATTGTAATTCGATTGATAATTTTTTCAGGTTAGTTTCATGTAAAATGAGCAGTATTATTTTGATGTGTTCAATGTTTTGTATGTACGAGAGCAGTACTACTTTAATGTGTTCAATGTTTCGTGTATATATGTACGGTTCGTAATTTCTTGTTAATACATTAGATTATCTAGAATTGTAATTAGCTGAATCAGTGCATATTGCATGTACTACTCATTTTTATCCGTTGTTCATCATGGTTGTGTCAATATTGTTACGTTTTGGTCGCATTTACAGGTTCAAGATGTCTATATCTAGTCCAAACACTAGGAACTTTTTTGAGTATACCATTTATTAACTGCAAATTAACTAGTTTTATTTTCAGTATATCATTTATGTACTGCAAATTCATAGTGTCTAACACAGAGATTCATATATGTAAGCATAAGAATGGTTTTTTAATGAGTATGGAAGTTATGTACTGAAAATTCTGAGCTTTTTTTCGGTTTCAATTTGTGTAGCTTTTTAGTTTCTGAGAGTATATCATATATGTACTCTTATATTTTGCAGGTTTTTTATCCACTAGCATATGCTTAGTTCCTGTAGAAGATGTTGCATTAGTTCCTGGAGAAGATGTTGCTGCTTGGTCCTCTTCAAATAAGGATTAGCTCATGATGTTGATTTCTTATTCAAGAACTTTCATCAGTTTTTGAATTATGTAATAGGGAATCTATCTCCTAAAACATTGTTGCGCTGCTAATTTGAACAATAAAAGATAAAAAAAACTATCGATGTATCATATTGGTTAAAATAAAACAGGGTTTTTTCAGTACATCATATATGTACTACTAATTCATACCATTTTATGCTACTTTTTCAGCAAACACATATGTAAACTTCTTCTCAAACTTCACAATCAGAACGTCCAGGTCTTCTACTATGTTTTTTTTATTATATATATAGATAAATTAGGTTTCTTTATGGAAGAGAGAAGAATATCGAATTATATTAGATATTAAAGGTTTGCAGGCACACACGTTTGGCAACAAGGAGTTTCTGGTCATTTTCATGTTTTGGTTAAATATGGACCTGTAGATAACTAATTAATCCGGTTGGACCCTACTATAAATAACCTTATGGGCTTAGGACCAAACAAGAAATTTTACAAAAGAAAAACTACCTACTAAAAGGACACAGGAAATCATTGGTTTTGGTTTTGGTTTTAGAGAATTGAGGCTGCACTATGATTGGATTGATGGTGTCTGGATGCGTTAAGTTTAAGAGTGAGTCTAGACCCACCGAAGAAAATCACCGTGAATCACACCGAGAGAGCAACGGACGGAAGAGAAAAGGGAAAATTAGGCGCAGGCCCAAAAAAATAATATTCTCATTGTCAGGTCCACAATTAATTTTAGGTACTGTGACACCCATAATTATTTCCGTGACACCCATAATTATATGAAATTATTAAAAATGTATGCATGACGGATTATGCATCCGCATGACAGATTATGCATCAGGGGTATAATTGGCAACGCAACTTGGATATAACATATCTAAAAATCCGTGCCTTGGAATTTTACAAATTTTATATCGTTGGAAATATTTTTAAGAGAGCTATGCAACGAGTACAAACAAGAACATCAAATTTTTGTTTTTCACAAAAAAATTGGAGGTGATCATCATTTTAGGCAAAATTTTCGAAAACTTGATACATAACCATTATGCAGCCACCAAAAAAGATGCATAACACATTCTGCAGACGCATAACGAATTATGCAACCATTTTCTCCACTGCATAACAAATTATGCATTTGGATAACAAAGTTATGCACCTATAACAAGTTATGTAACCATTGTTTTGGTTGATTTTAGTGCGTACATAAAAAAAATTGATGGATAATGCAGTATGCATCCATATTTACGGATGTATATCAGGTTATGCATTTATTTTCTCGATGCATAATGCATTATATAGCCATATTTTCGGACGCGTAGCAGGTTATGCATCCATTTTCACGACTACATAACATGTTATGCAGATATTATTGTAAGTGCATGACAAGTTATGCAGTCTTTGTTTTTGTTGGTTTCAATAGTAACAAAAAAGTTACTGCATAACGTATTATGCAACCGTTTTCGGGACTGCATAACAAGTTATGCAACAAATTTTGTAGATGTGTAATAGGTTATGCAACCTTTTTCATAGCTGCATAACAGATTATGCAATCATTATGACCAAACACCAATACCCATATGGCCAATAAATTTGTAGCTTCCCAACCAACAACACCAATTCCTCAAACTCAGCTTATCCGGCCATTATCCTCAAATATCAGAAATGATGACATTTTAATAACAACAATAAAAACCATAGATAAAAAATATGTGCTGTTTTACTTTCTTTAAGTAACTAAAAGTTTTGTTTATGACAATGCATAGCAAATGAATTTTAATTAACTTTACTAATAGAATAATCGGCATGAACAAGGTACAACTTAGGAGTTGTACTCGAGCTTTATTTATTAAAAAGAACATTAATAGTAATCAAGTACGTGGAAGAATAGCAGTAAGGCCAACAACGATTCAGAAGAGAAGGATGATTAGTCCGGTGAAGTTTACAACAAGGGATTCTGGACCACTAACTAGATCTAGCTCTAAAAATGTCTGTAACAAACCCGTATCGGCAGTGCAAATTGCAAGGAGGAATATAACCATACCAACAAAAGCATGCCATGGTACTAGTCTTTCCCTTGTTGGCATTCCAGCCCCAGGGTACCACCAGAAGGAGAAAAATGCAAACAACCACTATGTACAAACAATTCCTAAGTATAAGCAACGAAAGTTTATATAGAAATAAGGAAAAAACGGGTGGTTAATCAAACATTAGTGTAATATGTTCTCAGTAAATGGCGTCATGGACAATCTGAAAACAAAGTAAATGCTTCTGAAGAATAAATTCATAAGAAAATGGTGATCATGCTAAGCCATGAATGCAATGTGAAGCCAACAAGAATCAAACTCTAAAAGAAATGCGAACTTACTGAGCTCGAGCCTCTTCTTTACCGCAGCAATAATCAATCACCAGAGCACACATAATCTCTCCCCACTTCAAACACAACCACAAATTCATGGCAGCAATTCAATTCCTTCCCCCATTTTTTCTTATTCGAAGACTTCCCCAAAACTCTATCGACTCAAATAAAATCAAAAACTCTATCAAATTCAATTCCTTCCCCTCGCTTTCCCTGGTTCCTTCTCTTTCCAAAAATCAAAATCCATTTAATCTTAACCTTCACCAACGCTTAAAATCATCGTTCCTGCTGATATTTTAAACTCAAAACAACCCCCGTAATTAAAGAACCAAATCTAATCAAAACCCTTCTTTTTATACACTAAAAATCAATACCCATTTATTATACATCCTCAACGACATCAAATTAAATATGTATAATAAGATCAGTTACTTCACGGCTACCGTTGGTTGCAATCTCGAACAATTTTCAGACCCAATTTTGCAGCCAAGAAAAAATCTCCTAGAAACATCACCCTTCAATTTCATCTCGTCCATTATCTTCTCTGCAAACTCTAATTTTCGATCTTTAAATCGAGCTCAGCTTCACGATCTCTGTCTAGCCCATCGGAAAAAAAACACCATTATACATAGCATGTTCCCTTCTTCTTATCGAAATTCATCTTCATCCATTCACCACCGTCTTCACAGTCCCAGCAACAGTCACAGAGAAATTGGGGATAATACTGAGACTAAAGAGGGATGAATTAATAAAGGGTGGAGTTAGCAGAGTTGGAAATGGGAGCTGCACAACTTCAGAAACTATGGGTTTGGGACAAAATTTTCCCCTAAAAATGAGTGTACGCCTGTACTATTATGACAGTGGGTTTCACAGTGGGAAAAAATTGAAAAATAGATCTGGTGGTAGTTTTTACAAGAGAAAAACCCTCTCTGCATTGAGATGGCGAACGGGCAGATGTGGGCCCATTTTCTATTTCACGCGGTGATATTTGCCGGAGATATATCACGGTGAATCTAGTAAGTTTAAATGGTTGGTAATTTCTATCGACTATGTTTGGGTGTTTTGGTTTGATGATTAACATTGGAACCTATATATTTGTAATTTTAGTTTAATTTTTGATTTCTGAAGCATGTATTATGTAACAGACGAAGAATCCCTTTAATTTTTATGTAAATTTATGAATTACCTATACCCAAAGTACTAAATGAAAAAAAAATTAAAAAAATCACTGATTTAATGAATTTGGATGGAACATATATTAGGGTTCAGACAAAATTACCTGATTGGATGATTTCTGAATTCTAATTTTCGATACAAAAAGTTCCCCAGGAATATTACCGCCTTTTAAATTCGGAGCCAATTGATTTGTGGAATCATGGGAGGAAAAGGGGAAATTTGGGGTTTTAATGGCCGAAAGAAATTGTGATTTTGATTTTGCAGCCATTAATGGTGATGAATACAGGGATGTAAGAACTGTGGGATCAATGGGGATGAAGCTAAGAACTGTTTTGTAAGAAACTTGGGTTATAACGATAACCTAAGAAATAGACCATAAAAACGGAAGAAGAAAAGGGCAGTTAGTGGACCCGGCCGGGGAGTGGCTAACCTTCCGTAGGAGAATATATATTAACAAGGGCAGTAGACCAAAAAAGTGTAGGGCCGGCACGTAAGTATACTCTATTTGAACCTATACTACACACGCAAATGGAAAGACATATTCGATGCCAACAGTCCAAAATCATATATTTTAAATTTTGGAGAAGTACCAAAGAGATGGAGCAGACACTTATACAATGAACTATCCAAACGAGAATATCTCATTGCAATGGACGATAACAATTTGGATGACAAAATTAACCAATTCAACTTTGAGAAATGTTCTGCACAATAAAGTGAGATTCTTTTAATCGTACAATTTGATAATGCCTGTCCGTATGCATTAAGTTTTCGCTGTCATGAAAACATATGAGCAAATCCTCGTAAGAATCCGACAAGGCTTCTATTGGATAGTGCTTACGATTTTCTAATTTTCATGTGCGTTTTTCATGACGCTCTATGAAAATGCTACATTTTAAGCGCCTACTACGATATAGGCACTATCGCAACAGCCGGTGCGTATGTACCGGGTTAGATGCTTGTATTGATAGAATATTCGATATAAATACCAAAGGATAGATGATTTAAGATAATGATGAAAAATCTAAGAAATTAGGGTTTTTCTTAGAAATATATATAAATTACATCAAGCATAGAAAAAATCAACATAGAGTATTAAGAGGAGAAAATGAGTTCTGCTAAGAGGGACTCTAGAGATGAAACTGAAGAGAGGATCCAAAAATGTCCTCGACTGATGGCTGGTCCTCGTAAATTGAGGATTATCATTACTGTGGACGGAATAACTACTGTTCCTGGTGTTCCCCTCGACGCTGTAATTAGTTCTGTTGTCAGTAGAGTTGACAATGATGATGTTCCTATTTATGCTGATGTTATTCCTGGTGTTCCTCTGGACGTTGTAATCAGTAGCGTTGAGGATGTTGATGTTCCTGCTTATGCTGATGTTCCTATTGTAAATGATGATGCTCCTGCTTCTATTATTGAAATTATTGATGAAGATAGTCCCGATGTTCCGGATATGGCAGATAATCCAAAAGTTAACAAGCATGATATTAACAAGCATGTGAAGCCTGATGAAGCAGAAAATGACAAATCTGAGGATGACAAGGCGCTGAAGCCTGCTGGTTGGAGTGATCAGGTTCACCTCAGCATTGCAAGAAGAATTGTTTGAAGATGGGGGATGGTTCATTTGATATGTTTTTTTTTTGATGATATGGTTTGATTTATCGATTTCATTTTGTGGACGCTTTGAAAGTTGTTTTTGTTTCTTGTTTCGTTTGCTAATTTTGTCATTTAGAAGAAGGTGATGTTTATGAATTCTTTTATTATTTAGGTATTGGAATCATGAAATAAATCAGATAATTATTTACAAGTTCATAGAGTTTACAGAATGCAATATACTCTTACAAATTTATATATTTATGAGGTGTGCATTCTTTTGGAAAAATAAATATAATTAGCTGAAAGAACGGAGGAAATGTAGAAAAATACAGTCCCCCCCCCCCATAAACAATAAGAATCAATTTATCACTTTAGGTTTGATCTTATTATCTCCTTGCCAATACTTTTAACAAAAATACGAGTTTGAACAAGTAAAGTGCTATTGAAAGCAAAGTACTACTATTACGACGATGTTAATGATAATGATCTTTGCGTGGAATTGGATGAGAATGAGGAACCAGACTAATCTGACAAAGAACCAGACTCATCTAACAAGTTCTTTGCTTTTTAAACAGGATTTTTGATGACCATTTTGTTTTCAGTGGTGGTTTTATTTATTTTTTAAGTACTGCACTAGATGGAGGCTTTTTACGCTGATAGATAGGTTGACATTTATGTGATGAATGATTCACGTTGAACTTTATGTTTTCTGGAAATGATGAACATGAAAATGGATGGTTTTAGTTTATTTATCTTTATTAGCTTACTGTATGATTTGAATAATACGTTTCCTACATAGGTGCCACTAATAATTCATACGTTTCCTCCCTAAACCAGGAATAATACAGGAGACAACCCAGCTTAAAATTATTAAGGTAAATATTATTCGAAATAGGAAAGTACTTTTTTTCTATAGCCTCTTCTCGAGTTGGTTATAGATAGGAAACAAAATTCCAAAATTTTGGGAAACAATTTTACCATAACTATCTACGATATATTCTCTCATAAAATAAGGAAACTAACCATATTGGTTACACATCAAAAATTTGGAAATAAAAAAAGAAAAACACCAAAAATCTTTTGTTTGGCGGGTGATGAAAATGGATTTTACTGGGCGGGATGATTTCAAAAAGAAAATCAATTCCCGCCTGATGGTTTGGTTAAATTCCAAAAAGAAAAAGAAAGATGAGTTCGATCTACTTTTTCAGTTTTTATTGCTTGATTCATTCACTCTATGAAATCATAATTCTACTACTATCGTCTCTAATCTTTACAAGGAACCTACCTCTTCAGAATCGATCTTTGTTGTTGGTATTATTTCTACAACCCATTATCGAATGAATATTAAATTGATGTTAGATTTTTTGTTCGATCTCATGGAATCAGATGTTAGATCTTATAGGTTTACTAGTTAAAGCATGATTGGGGTTTTTATTCTATCACTTCTTATAGGTTTACTAGTTAAAGCATGAGTAGGGTTTTTATTCTAATTACTATCTCTAATCTTTACAAGGAATCTACCTCTTTAAACTCGATCTTTGTTGCTGGTAATATTTCTACAACCCATTATCGAATGAATATTAAATTTATGTTAGATTTTTTGTTAGATCTCATGGAATCAGATGTTAGATCTTATAGGTTTACTTGTTAAAGCATGATTAGGGTTTTTATTCGGCTGTATCAAAGAACAAGTTAATGACAATCACAGGTTGTACGATGAGATGTGATTTCATTTTGTTACAACAATAATATTTTAGGCTTAAGTTACATGCATGAACTATTATAAGATTTAGGTAAGGATCTTTCTTTCATGTTACTTAGTTAGGCTTTACTAGTTAGTTAGGTTTTACAAAATAAAAAACTTAATGATGCTAATTTTTTTCTAGGGTTTTTGTTATTGTTTGGGTTGGATTTTGATTGAGAGTTAATAACTCTACTTTGATCGACGATGTTGTGTCAATCATATTTATATACAAGGCTTCTCAAGATTTAATCATTTGAGTCTTTGTTACTTGGCGAGCCTGTAACGTCTGTATTTTAAGTTGCCACTTTTAATAATACCATGTTGCTGGTTGGCCAATTTGACTATATCTTCAAGCTAAAAATGTATAGTCATTATCTGGTTGCTTTAGTTCTCTTGGCTTTTGTAACAAAAAGTTATATAAGACTGTTTAACCGGTACCTTTCGCTCTGTGGATAACACAATAATCATGAGGAGATTTTGTGTGTTGTAGTGATGTTTTAGCCTCAAGTTACATGCATCACTGAGTTCATGTTTGTTTTCTTTTCATATAATAGAAAATAGGTGTAACACATGTTCCCTATCCTGTTAGGTTTAGCTAATATTTTCCAAAATAAGCTCAAATTCCTAACTGAGATGCACGTACCTACACAGCTTTTGTCATGGCAGAAGATGATGATTACGACCAATGGAGGGAATCAGATGTTGAGGGGGATTCTGATGAAGAAACGGTGGATTTAGATGAGAGTCATGATGACATTGTACAATCAGATGACGATGATGGTGGAGATATGCTCCACACTGCTAGATTTGAAGACTTAACAGGTAATGTGCGAAACCTTGTACTTACTTGTTTCTACTTAAACATCACATGGTTTCATATGTTGCCTCAGTTATTTCCAGAGTCAGAAGATTCTGAAAATGATGATTTGTAGGTGTTAGAAGAAAAAGAATTGGAAAATGCTCCAGAAGCAGAAAAGCAGCCAAAACAAGAAGACTCTACAGAAGTGAAGAGGGGAATGACAAGAATGTTGAAGCTGCATAGAGACTTATCGATAAAAGATGCCAAAATAAGGGATATTTAATTTGAAAAAATGTTCCGGCCTATTGGTAACCATAGAATTGAATTCAGTAGTTACCTGGGCTATTTGGTCCATTATATGGTTGGCATAAAACATTTATGTCGGAAGGAAGTCCCTTCAACAACAAAAGAAAATATGTGGGAGAAAATTCTGATATGCATATGCGGTTATCAATTCGTCGTTTTTGTTGTCGAACTGTGAGTCTGTGATGAACATAAATTAGTTGTTATTGCAGTTTCATTATGAAATGCCCCATGAATATAAGCAAGCGGTCATGAAGCGTCTACCTGTTCATGTAAAAACCTTCCTGGAAATGTCGCACAAACTAAGAACTTTCCCCAAAAAGTACGAAACGGTAATGGACCAAGAGAACTGGGACAATTACCTTAATCATGTACTAAAATCGGCTATATTTAGGGTATGGAATACACATTGATTTTTCTGATTTTGTGTTTCGTTCTTATTGTCTATCCCAGCATACTAATGAAATTATTTTTATTTCCCCTGCAAGAAAAATTCGGAGAGGGAAAAAAAGGAAATATCACAATCCAAGTTCCCACATCGGACGGGACGAGGAGGATACTCGGGATTAAAACTAAAATTAGTAAGTATGTTGTCTTATTTATTATACACTGCACAGTAAAACCGGCCATATCAGATACTTCTGTTTTGTATGTCTTGTTGCGTGTCTCATATATGCAGAAACTTAAAACGGTATAGGGATGTGTCCCCTTACACCAATATGTAATTTTGTCATATTAGACGCTTTGGAATAGGTTTTCTGTTTTACACAGTTAATATCTGTGTGGATTTAAATCCTTACTTGTTTCTGGTAACTACTAGGTCCAAAGCGGAAATGTTGCCGAAGAAGATCTTGAAGACCGGTGCTTCATGTGGGCAAGAACACGCGAAAACAAAGACGGAATTGTTCCAGACGAGTTTTTCAGGAAGAAGACATTTGAAGTTGTGAGAAAACAGAAACTTTACAGTCCTCATGTTTTTAACCAAAGTAAGTGCACAGTAATTGAGCAAGGTTTAAATCAGAATTTAACACCTTATTTGAACAGGAAGAGAAGCGGAAGATGATTCGAGAGGGAACTCTAACGGTTGGTCATAACGAGGATGCCCTAACAGTTGCGATCGGCCCGGATAAGGGCGGACGTGTCAAGGGGGTTGTCTTTGGAGTGACGGCAACCCTTTACTTTCCAAATGGAAGAAAACCAAGACACTCGAAAGAGAACGATGAACTGCGTGAAAAGCTGAAAGCTAAGGAGAAAGAATTAGAGTCTACTAAAAATGTGTATCAGAGATTCACAGATAACTTGTTATCTCAAGGAGTCGACATTGCGAAAATTGTGGGCAACAGTATCAACAAGTCTGGAGGAGAGGTAAGTGAACCGAGTTTTGATTAGATTGTGTAATTTCTTGAAAAAATTGGCAGACAATATATGATTTTTTCAAACAATGTGTTCAACTACAGTCACAGGATGTAGGACCTATCAACGCCTCCAATCGATCTAAGAATAACATAGGTCCAGAATCAGTTAAGCAACTTCAAAAAATACATGGGAAATCCGGTCCGCAGAAGTCATCTGAAAGCACCAAAGGGTCCGCAGAGAGGGTCTCTCCTTGTACTAAAACGCCGACAGTTTCTACTGAATCCCAGCCGTCTTTAGTATCAAAAAAGAAGTCTTCGTCTCCTTCATCCACTGGGGAATATCAGAATGTGCCATCTGAAAAAGTTACCATTGATGTATGGTTTTCCAACGCGTTTAAATTTTGAATCTTCCATTTACTATCTCTCATGCGCCTTGTGTTTTTGCAGGGCACATGATGCAAACTTTGGTTTGGAGAAAAGGACAACATTGTTGCCATTGGTAGAGCTTACTCTTCAAAGAAGGTATCTTATAAAATGAAGTCAGGAACGACGGGTGAGGTTACATGCTATAGCGTCATGGTTAGTCAAGTACTAAATGAAACCATCAAATTACCATTTGGCACATCTTCTGAGATAAAAACTTTAAAAGATGTTGGTGATGCTGAAATTTGTTGGCCATCAAATCAAACCATATTGGATCAAAAGGTTGGTTGCTATGCTTGTTTGCTTTATTAACTCATTGGATATGTATTTACTCAAACCAGTTTTATATATATATCTTGTTTGATATAAGAGACGAATATGTTATCAGCTATATGAATCACGGACGTTAGTGTATATTTTAGAGAACCTTATAGAACGAGATATGTGGTTAGCTATTTGATTGTGAGTCAGTTGTGCATTTTGCTTAAATGGTTTCACTGCAAAAACAAGGTACAACTTTCATTTCAATTTTCTGATGCAGGTAAGTCAACCAAAACATTTCGAGGCTGTGAAATCACCGGATCTACTCAACGGAAGCCAATCTCGTATCACAATATCTGAAAAAGTTCTGAAGGTATGTGTTTAAACCAGTTACATGATCTTAAGACCATATGAGTCTGAAATATGCTATCGACTACTATATGAATCACGGATGCTAGGGTGTATTTTGGAGAACCTTGTATATTTGTTACCTATTCATCCCTGTCTTCGCATTCACGGTGGAATTTGGCATATTTGTCACCCGAATATGGAATATTACTCTACTGTTGCAGGTAAGTCAACAAAATTCGGGGAAACATACTATGGATGTGACATCAAAAGATCCACCTAGTCAGAGCCAATCTGAGATCACGATAACTAAAGAAGTTTCTCCGGTATCTGTTTTATTTTTACATGCATTTTAAATCTCAATTTTTTTTGAAGTTTTCGTTTGAAGATGTTCATATGCCATATATTTCCGCAGGGTAGAAGGTGCAACCTTTTTGACGAGCTGTCTAAGGCAAACGTCCTTGCTAGAGGTAGAGATTTTCTGTTAACAGGAAAACAACAATTACATGGAAAGGATGGGTTGGAGGTTGATTGCCACAAAATCCTGATTGATGAAGTAATAAAACCGAATTTCTGTCTACCCGTACGATTTGCTGGTATGGAAACATTAGGGAAAACTTTTGGAAAAGCGATTCCTTGGCCAAAGTATGGTGTTCAGTTTACCGAGCCTTCTAAGAAGGTTAGTTGCTTGTCTTGTTTGATTTGTAAGTCGAATATACATAAACCAGTCTATCAATTATATGAATCACCGATCCAAGTGTAAATTAGAGAACCTAGAAAAATAGAAACATGTGTAACTTTCAAAAGTAACTAATAACTCTTTTAATCTTATGAAGAACCCACCAGTAATTTACAACCAACTACTTCTCTGCGGAAGTCTCCTTCACGTAGAAACCCTTCTGATGGATCTAACAAGCAATCTCCTAATCTTATGCAGAACTCTACCAGTAATTCCCAACCAAATCCTTCAATATCTCTAGAGAAGTCATGCACATCTACGGCAGAACATCTGGATAAGACATCTAATGGAGTATGTTTTTTTTTTTTTTTTTTTCTTCGTAAATCTATATTGCTAATTCTAGCATCTTCTTTTTATATGATGTTCATATATCGTATCTCCGCAGAAAGCAAAATACGACTTTTGGAATGGATCTAGGGGAAACGTCGTTGCTAGAGGCAGTATTTTACCTATGGTGCCTAACCAGAAAATACATGGACAAGATCTTCCTAGTAACTGTTATGATGTCAATATTCAGGAGGTTATAGTTCCATCGTTCGTGTTAACCGAACCAAGTGGTGAGTTTAAGTTATTAGGGAAAGCTAAATATGGTTTTGTGGCATGGCCGAAAGATAACTGTTCCATCTCTGATGACAAGGTTAGTTTCTTAGCTCTTTTGCTTTGTTAATCAAGTATATAAATAGTTTTACATAAATCGTGTATTCAGTTTGATTAAAGAATAAGTACGAGATTGAAATATATTAACACCTAAATGGAACATGAATGCCAGTGTAAATTTGAAAATTGATATTTGGTTACGGATTTTATTATGGGCGTCAGCTGTGAAAAATGGCGCGGCCTTCAGTGAAGTTGGCTTTATTACATTGTTGGAAAAATGACTTTTGTCCGTCTCTTGTTGAGAATTCACATGACAGACGAATTCTCCTTGGATTTAGAATATATATATATATAATACATTTAATCTCTTGCTACAGGAAACTCCACAGCATGGAAAACCTCATGAGCAACCAGAACCAGTTTTAGATTCTGAGAAGATATTGGACAGTGAAAAACTGAATGAGGAGCACCTAGCAGTCAATCCACATTCGGGGAGTCATGCAGCCTCTGAAAAGATTTCTCAGAATACTAAAAAGGCGCAGAGAAGGTTATATGTAACAACTGTGCAGAAGGCATTGCAACTTTCAGCTGTGCACCAGAGGAAGACAAGGTTTGGCACATCGAGAATGTCACAACCTGATCCATTGCATGCAGAGACACCACCATCAAAAAAGTTGAAGAAAAACTGATGATTTTTGGATAAATGCTCATCTAACAAGTTCTTTGTTTTTTTAAACAGGGTTTTTGATGTGTGAACTTTTAGTTTACGTATTTTTTAAGTACTGCACTAGATGCATGCTTTTTACGCTGATAGATAGGTTGACATTTATGTGATGAATGATTCACGCTGAATTTTTATGTTTTCTGAAAATGATGAACATGAAAATGGATGGGTTTAGTTTATTTATCTTTAGTAGCTTACTGTATGATTGATTACCAATCCAGATGAACCATGGGCTGTTATTATGAAGGAAAAATATTTTCATGTTGTTAATCCTTTAACTGATATTGTGAACAAACATGGGTCTTGGATTTGGCAAGGCATATGCACAGGTTTGAATATAATTAAAGGACACTACATATGAGAGATAGGTGACGGTACTTCTGTGCAAATTTGGAAAGATACTTGGATTCCAAATATGCACAGACCTCCAGATAGTCATTTTAGCTCTTTTAATATGAAAACTGTGAATCAGCTCATTGACCAAGACTCTAAGTCTTAGAATTATGATATTTTGAATGCTTTGTTTGATGAAGATACTGTTAAAAGGATTACTGACATAAGAATTCCTATTGCAGGTAAAGATAAGATGAGATGGGAGCCTTCCAGCAATGGAACGTTTACTATACAATCTGCTTACAATGCCATCTTGAATGAAAACTTAGCTACTAAGCCAACTAAGAACAACTTAGACATCTGCTGGAAATCCTTTTGGAGATATAAGCTACCTCCCAGAATTCAGTATTTTATATGGAAATTCCTACATGGTTGCATTACTACTTAACATAGACTTGCTAGGTTCACTAAACATAAAGATAGTAGATGTGCTATTTGTAGTGGTAACCGTAAAACTATTCAACATCTGTTCTTTGATTGTCATCATGTCAGACATATACGGGATTCAGTAGACTCTATATTACATACTATCCTCCAGGGTCTAGACTTACAAAATTGTATAAGTGGTTTCTTTCTAAAGGCAAACAATGGTATGCCCAAGGATTTTAGTCTGTATGAGAGTGCCAGTTTCATTTTGTGGCTAACCTGGAAGGCTAGATGTGATAAAGTTTTTGAAAACAAGCCATTTAACAGTAACATTGTTATAAACAATATTGTCAGGCAGATTGAGGATGGAAAAGGGCTAAAAGTATGCAAACTAGTAGCAACAGTGCTTTGAGAATAATTGATAAGAACTGGAAGGCTCCTATAGATGATATATACAAATTGAATTTTGATGCTTCCTATATTGATAAAACTGTATTATCAGGATGGGGACTGATTTGTAGAGATTCTGCAGGAAACAACCATGGACTGCGAGGAGGTGCATCTCTAGCCATTGATCCAGAGCAAACTGAAGAGCATTCTCTCCTAGAAGCAGTATAACGGGCTCACAGTAAGGGATGGAGAAAAATTCACTTGGAAGGAGATTGTCAAAATGTTATAGCAGCTGTGAATGGGAAGGCTACAACAGTTAAATGGACAACATATAATTTAATCCATGATGCATTAGTTATATTAAGTTATTTTGATTCTTGGGTTTGCACTTATGCCCATAGGGATGCAAATCATATTGCAGACTCTATAGCAAAGTATGCAAGAACTCAAACAATTTGCTTTTGTTGGTTTAATAATCTGTCTGTATGGATCAATCTTCTGATTCAACAGGATAAAAACAATATGTAAGCGTGCTTATCAATATATTTATTCTTTCCTATTAAAAAAAATACTGTATGATTAGAAGAATACGTTTCCTACATAGGTGCCACTAATACGTTTCCTCCCTAAACCAAGAATAATACAGGATACAACCCAGGTTAAAATTTTGAAGGAAAATATTATTCGAAATAGGAAAGTAATTTTTTTCTATGGCCTTTTCTCGAGTTGGTTAGAGATAGGAAATTAAATTTCGAAAATTTTGGGAAACAATTTTATCATAACTGTCTACGATATATTCTCTCATAAAATAAAGGAAACTAACCATATTAGTCACGCATCAAAAATTTGGAAATAAAAAAAGAAAAAACACCAAAAATCTTTTGTTTAGCGTGCGATGAAAATGAATTTTACTGGGCGGGATGATTTCAAAAGGAAAATCAATTCCCGCCTGATGGTTTGGTTAAACTCCAAAAAAAAAAAAGAAGAGTTCGATCTACTTTTTCAGTTTTTATTACTCGATTCATTCTCTCTTTGAAATCATAATTCTGCTACTATCTCTAATCTTTACAAGGAACCTACCTCTTCAGACTCGATCTTTGCTGTTGGTATTATTTTTACAACTGAATATCAAATTGATGTTAGATTTTTTATTCGATCTCATGGAATCATATGTTAGATCTTATAGATTTACTAGTTAAAGCATGATTAAGGTTTTTATTCTATTACTTCTTATATGTTTACTAGTTAAAGCATGATTAGGGTTTTTATTCTATTTTTACTATCTCTAATCTTTACAAGGAACCTACCTTTTCAGACTCGATCTTTGTTGTTGGTATTATTTATACAACCCATTATCGAATGAATATTAAACTGATGTTAGATTTTTTGTTCGATCTCATGGAATCAGATGTTAGATCTTATAGGTTTACTAGTTAAAGCATGACTAGGGTTTTTATTCGGCTGTATCAAAGAAAAAGTTAATGACGATGAGAGGTGATTTTATTTTGTTACAACAATACTGTTTTAGGCTTAAGTTACATGCATTAACTATTATAAGATTAGGTAAGGATCTTTCTTTCATGTTACTTAGTTAGGCTTTACTAGTTAGTTAGGTTTTACAAAACTTAACGATGCTAATTGTTTTCTCGAGTTTTTGTTATTGTTTGGGTTTGATTTAGATATAACTCTACTTTGATGGACGATGTTGTGTCAATTATATATATATAAGGCTTCTCAAGATTTAATCATTTGAGTCTATGTTACTTGGCGAGCCTGTAACGTCTGCATTTTAAGTTGCCACTTTTAATGATACCATGTTGCTAGTTGGCCAATTTGACTATCATCTTCAAGCTAAAAATGGATAATCATTATGTGGTGCTTTAGTACTCTTGGCTTTTGTAACAAAAAATTATATAAGACCGTTTAACCGGTACCTTTCGCTTTGTGGATAACACAATATTCATGAGGATATTTTGTGTGTTGCAGTGATGTTTTAGCCTCAAGTTACATGCATCAATGAGTTCATATTTGTTTTCTTTTCATATAATAGAAAAGAGGTGTAACACATGTAGCCTATCCTGTTAGGTTTAGCTAATATTTTCCAAAATAAGCTCAAATTCCTAACTGAGATGCACTTACCTACACAACTTTTGTCATGGCAGAAGTTGATTACAACGTTCCCCCAGAGGACCAATGGGATGATGAGGTGGATTCTGATGGTGGCCATATAATTGAATTCAGTAGTTACCTAGGCTATTTGGCCCGTGATATGGTTGGCATAAAACATTTATGTTGGAAGGAAGTCCCTGCAACAACAAAACAAAATATGTGGGAGGAAATTCTGGTATGCATATGCGGTTATCAATTCGTCATTTTTGTTGTCGAAATGTGAGTCTGTGATGAACATAAATTAGTTGTTATTGCAGTTTCATTATGAGGTGCCCCATGAATATAAGCAAGCGGTCATGAAGCGTCTAGCTGTTCAGCTGCGGGACTTCAGAAGGAAATTATACAATAATCATGTAAAACCCTTCCTGGAAAGACCGTACAAACTAAAAACTTTCCCCAGAAAGTACGAAATGGTAATGGAACAAGAAGACTGGGACGAATACATTAAGTATGTACTAGAATCGCCTATATTTAAGGTATGGAATACACATTGCTTTTTCTAATTTGTGTTTCGTTCTTATTGTCTATCCCATCATACTAATGAAATTATTTTTATTTCCTCTGCAAGAAAAATTCGGAGAAGGGAACATACGCAATATCACAATCCTAGTTCCCACATCAGACAGGACGAGGAGGATACTCGAGATTAAAACTAAAATTAGTAAGTCTGTTGTCTTAAACCAGTTACATCATCTTAAACCATATGTCTGAAATATGATATCAACTATATGAATCACGGATGGTAGGGTATATTTTGGAGAACCTTGTATATTTGTTACCTATTCAATTCATCGGTGTCTTCACATTCATCGTCTAAGAAGCATTCTCCTAATCTTATGCAGAAATCTACCAGTAATTCCCAACCAAATCCTTCAATATCTCTAGAGAAGTCGTGGACATATATGGCAGAACCTATGGCTAAGACATCTAATGGAGTGTTTTTTTATTATATTTTTCCTTCGTAAATCTATATTGCTAATCCTAGCATCTTCTTTTTATATGATGTTCATATGTCGTATCTCCGCAGAAAGCAAAATACGACTTTTGGAATGGATCTAGGGGAAACGTCGTTGCTAGAGGCAGTATTTTTCCTAAGGTGCCTAACCAGAAAATACATCGACAAGAGCTTCCTGAACACTGTTATGCTGCCAATATTCTGGAGGTCATAGATCCATCATTCGTGTTAACGGAACCAAGTGGTGAGTTTAAGTTATTAGGGGAAGCTAAAGATGGATTTGTGGCATGGCCGAAAGATAATTGTTCCATCTCTGATGACAAGGTTAGTTTCTTAGCTCTTTTGCTTTATTAATCAAGTATATAAATTGTTTTACGTAAATCAATCGTGTATTCAGTTTGATTAAAGAATAAGCACGAGATAGAAATATATTAACACCTAATGGAACATGAATGCCAGTGTAAATTAGAAAATTGATATTTGGTTACGGATTTTATTATGGGCGTCAGCTGTGAAAAATGGCGCGGCCTTCAGTGAAGTTGGCTTTATCACATTGTTGGAAAAATGACTTTTGTCTGTCTCTTATTGAGAATTCATATGAAAGACGAATAATTCATATGACAGAGGAATTCTCCTTGGATTTAGAATATATATATAATACATTTAATGTCTTGCTGCAGGAAACTCCACAACATGGAAAACCTCATAAGCAACCAGAACCAGTTTTAGATTTTGAGAAGAAATTGGACAGTGATAAACTGAATGAGGACCACCTAGCAGTCAATCCACATTCGGGGAGTCATGCATGCAGCCTCTGAAAAGATTTCTTAGAAGACTAAAAAGGCACAAAGAAGGTTATATGCATCAACTGTGCAGAAAGCGTACCAACTTTCAGATGGGAAACAGAGGAAGACAAGGTTTGGCGCGTCGAGAACGTCACAACCTGATCCATTGCATGCAGAGACACCACCATCAAAAAAGTTAAAGAAAAACTGATGATTTTTGGATAAATACTCTTTAATATTTTTTTCTTGCAAACTGTTAGACCAAATCTCAACATTTTTTACTGTGTTATTAATAATAATATGAATTTTTGGCATATATGAATTTCAGATTTAACCAAAATTTATAAAGCATATAGGAGAATTTGGATAGTGCCAGGTGGATGGTTTAGATGCGCCATATCTGAACGGCTTAGAGGTATCACACGCGTAATATACACGCTTCGAGATTAATTGGCGTCGCTAAACATAACATAAAGACACATTAAGCAGATATAAATTGGCGTGACTAAATATAATATAAATCCACGCTATATGGCGTGTCTATAGGTTCTCCGATGAACGGCTCCCAACGTTACATGTGGACGGTCAACGTTACATCTGAACGGTCAATATTGCATTATCTTAAACGAGATCCAATGGTACCTAATACAACCACGTGGATGAAGGTAATTGTAAATTGGCGTGGAAAATATCACATATAGCCACGCTATATGGCGTGTCTATAGGTTCTTCAATGAACGGCTCACAACGTTACATGTGGACGGCGTATGATGCATACAATTTAACGGTCAATATTGCATCATCTAAAATGAGATCCAACGATTCCTAATACGGCCACGTGGATCAAGGTAATTGTAAATTGGCGTGGCTAAATATCACATATAGCGACGCTCTTTGGGGCGTGTCTATAGGAAATCAGTGAACGGCTCACAACGTTACATGTGGACGGTGAAGGATGCATATAATTGAATAGTCAATATTGCGTCATCTTAAATGAGATCCAACGATTCCTAATACGGCCACGTGGATCAAGGTAATTGTAAATTGGCGTGGCTAAATAGCACATATAGCCACGCTATATGGGGCGTGTCTATAGGATATCCAATCAACGGCTCACAACATTACATGTGGACGATGAAGGATGCATATAATTTAACAGTCAATATTGCATCATCTTAAATTAGATCGAACGATTCGTAATACGGCTACGTGGACCAAGGTAATTGGAAATTGGGGTGGCTAAATATCACATATAGCCACGCTCTATGGGGCGTGTCTATAGGATATCCAATGAACGGGTCACAACGTTACATGTGGATGGTATTCAACGGTTCCTAATGCAACCACGTGGATGAAAGTAAGTGAAATTGGCGTCGCTAAAACATAACATATAACCACGTTAAACCTATATGACGTGTCTATCGGATAACTAATGGCTACGCCAAAAAGCAATTTGCGTGTCTAAAGTGAACTAAATAGGCACGCCAAAACGCAATTTGCGCGTCTATAGTGAATCAAATAGCCACGCCAAAAGAAATTTGCGTGTCTAAAGTGAACCAAATAGCCACGCCAACAAGCAATTTGCGTGTCTAAAGTGAACCAAATAGCCACGCCAAAAAGAAATTTGCGTGTCTATGGTGAATCAAATAGCCACGCCAAAAGAAATTTGCGTGTCTATAGTGAACCAAATAGCCACGCCAAAACAATAAATCGCGTGTCTATAGAGTACCAGTACTTAAGTTTTTGGGACCCTATATAGCAACGCCTATAAGCTACCTAAAACCACGCCATGTTACCTAAAACCACGCAAGCAGAAGTCACGCCTAGTCCAAACCGAAGTGGCGTGACAAAACCCCTATGGACACGCCAATTTGGCGTGGAAAAAGGGTCTCTGTGTACTAGTGTACATAGCTAAGTCTAGGACTAAGATAGAAAAGTGTAGATGAGCTCAAGGACTTCATGGCGATTCATCATACAACGACGAAGATCTATACAAGGAACCGTGGAACTTCATCAACAAAAAGGTATGTGGAGACTTGAACTTATCTATCACTCAAAAGTCTATCTCTTCTATCTCCTACTTCTTATGAGACAAAAGTCGTATGCTATATAGACTAGATCATACACATTTGACATTTCGAGCTGAGCATTCATTGCTTATCTTTTATCTCGAAATCGTGTGTTGGTAAAGCGTTTCGCTTTGATCAAATTTATCTTCACTTAGTGATGAACTCATGAAAAGTTTCAATCTCTTTGAGAATTGCTCTGACGTGAATCGGTCTGTGAATAACGGCTACGTAGCGTCCTCTGAGAATGTCTCAATGATTGAAATGAGAGTTTAGATTACATAACCATGTATTCCTTGAACCGAAGTCTTCAACTTTGTTGATCAAGAGAAATCGGGAGGATTGTGGAATTGGCTTGCCAAATCCGCGAACTGTCGGAAGTTCTCGACCGAGAATTTCTGCTGAATTTTCCAAAACTCGTTTGTGTGCTAAGTCCGTGAACTCAGTCCGCGAACTGGCGGAAGTTTTCTTTCCGAGAATTTCTCACTTGTGGAAAACAGGCTATTTGAGACGTAATGAACCGACACACAACATGTATCGGGATACAAAAAACTGAATCAATGTCTGGAAAGTGTAGCTGACTAAAGTCAAGACGTCGTTGTGTCGGTACTTTAGTTGACTTGCATAACGACGTTTGAATAGGATAAATTCTGTGGAGAGAGAAAATATATTACCCAACCTTATCTATCCCAGAGGAAAGAGAAAACATTTTATTCTCTCATCCCCCATCACTCTCTCCTTCTTCCTCGCCTTTACTTATTTCACTGATCTCTGCTCCAACGAAAAAAAAATACGGTAAATCATTCCCACTTCCGCTATCACCAAAACACCACCACTATGAACTAAGCTTGCAGATTTTTCTCGGTGATTGAAGGTGTTTTTTACACAGGTAAGAACCCATTCTTTTTAGATCTAGGTTCTTACTAATTTTGCAGGATTTAAACCATAGTCTGATTTCTTCAATGGGTTTCATTTGTTAGTAATTTGCTAATATTTTTCGTTTTTAGATCTGATGGATTTTTTACAGGGAGGACAAGAATGAGTAGAAGTTGGTTTTAGTGGCGGTGGTGATGAAGAATACTCAATCATGGCTGAACAGGTATTGCATCTCACTATATCTATCTATCTCGTTTCATTTTGATTTTGTTTAGCTTTATAAAACCCTAATCTGTGTAGATTGATTTTGATTTAGGGCTCAAACTCAATGTTTATTTTCTATTATTGACTTTTTATTCTAATTGGGTTTGTATTTTTTGATCGATACATACATACGGAAAAGGTTTATTGGAAGGAACTTGAGGTATCCCAATGGTGAGAAGAACCAAAATATTTCATTTCAGGATGTTTGTATGTATATTTGTGTTCTTACTGATTGTATGATTTATTTTATGTAGATCGAAAGCCTCCTGGAAAGGGAGGAAACCAATAATACAAGAATGCTGGTTTGGGATTCAAGACTTCCAAAGAGGCCATTGAAGGTTTGTGTTAACCTTTGAATACTTAAAGTGCTATGCATCCGTCAAGTTTTTATTTTCATCAAAAATCAGAGTCTTAAATTGGGTTTCCAAACTTGTCTGCTACCTGTTTGATAAAATGACTAAATAGAGTTTCCTTAAACTTTCTACTTTACTTAGTTACTGATGGATTCTTGTTTGAACTGAATATAACTTCATTAGTTTCATTACCCGTTACATCATCCAGCTATAAGAGTTGTTTCAATTTGTTTTTGTTTGTCGTTAATTTATTTGGCATTATAAGCCTTGCCTATCCTAGAATGACCGACTTATTTAATGACACATTTGGAGATGTTGCCCTCGATTATCTTGAAGGATGTCTTAATGATTCATTCTAGAACTCATGTTCAATGGGGAGCTCCTAGGATCTGTGATTTTTTTTTCATGGTGAAGCAAGTCATTGACATATTTAAGGCTTAATAGTGCATAACTATCATGACACGGCATTGACAGGTCTGCTCATAGTGCTCACTCAAGCCTCTTCAGTCCTTCTATCTCCTTTACAAATTGTGTGACAATCGTATGTTAGCTGACGAGTTCTGAATTTTGCATCTCCTTTACAAATTGTGTGACAAGATTGAAGATGCTATCCTTAACTACTTTATAATCTGATAATTGTAAGTGATTCACTTACCATGAAGTACTTCTTTCTTTTTTTAGTATGCTCTTTCCGCTATAGTGATATCTTCTGTAATGGGTTTGGTAATTAGGCTTCTATATGTAGTGAGTATTGTGGTAGTTCGAAAACTTTTTTCTTGTAGTGTATGTTTTGATTCTGTTTGCTTCATAGGTGCATGAATGGCTAAGTAGATCAAGACGTTGGAATGAATTGTGTTTCTGTTATTAAAGCTCAATGATTACACTCCCTTTTCATTAAAGAACTTGTTTGCTTACAGGTCATATTGAATTCAAAGTTTCTTTCAACAATATTAAAAATGACTAATACAGATAGAAAGTCTTTCTCCTTCAATACGGCATTGCATACATATTTTAGTGTGAGCATCCTATTTTTTAACATTTTGTATATCTGTTTTATATCTATAGTTATCTGCATTTGGTACAGATTGATTCACTGATAGCAGTTACTATTCCTGTTGTGTAGGCTTCTGTTATAGTGGCCTTAGTGGATGCTCGCCTAGGTTATAGGACGCTGAACAAGGATCCAGACCCTATGGCTTCGTTTAGTCTCGCTTACTTGTTCATATTGTTTCCTTTTCAGGGTATATGCTCTCTACGTGACACAGAACAAGATGTGAGTCTTAACTTTCAATGGTTAATGAAATTCAACCTTGCTTAAACACAAGAAGAGATGCTTTATAGAGATTGATCATATTCTTCCTTTCTTGGTAATACTTCAATGCAGGATAACAAGTGGCCCCTTGTCATGACTAGTTGGAAGGTAAATTTCATATCACTGTGTACTTCCATTATGTGTTGCCTTATAAGTTGTAAGTGCTATCAAATTCAATCAGCCTCTAACTGCTCATTGTGTTTCCTAGGTAGATGGATGGTATTGATAAGTCTGGACTAGATTGTCTCTCCCTAGATTTGCAATGTTGTTCCCAAGCATTGGGAACTTGTCAATAGTTTGGGAGTATTTGGTATCCTTTTGTAGTTTATTTCTGTCATATGGATGCAAATAAAATAGCATAGCAAATTGTAATAGACTCTTAAGTGTGGTGTGTAAGGTAGTAGTTTCTGCACACTGGGGTGTTTGCAAAATTTGCCAAGGTTTAGGCTTTTATGTTCTACTTGCTGTGCAGTTTGTGTATTCACGATGATCCACTTCAGGATTTTAATACTTTGGTTTATGTTGGTAAAGTGCAGATCCTACAAGAATGTTGATTTGGGATTCAAGACTCCTGGAGAAGCTACTGAAGGTTTGTGATAACTCTTGTATTGGATAGCTTGGATTCTTAGAATGGAAGGAGATAGTGAGAGCTGCCTGTTTCCATGAACTTACTTGCTTTGTTATTATTCGAATTTCATCCTAGTATACTCACTTTTTAGTGATTTTTTCAGTATTGTTGACACCTTTTGTTGGTTTTAGGTATGTTGTTCTGAAATTGTTGGCTCAATTCATCATCCGGAAGGATCTCGTTTTGCTAGTTGCATTTGTCTTTATGAACCTTAGAACTTAAATATATGACTTGTATGAATTCAGGACTTGATCATTTATTTTCTTTTGTGATTTAGAACCCGACTGTAAGTTGAATTTAGTTATGAATTGTGTAACAAATACAATGATTTTTATATAATGGCCATTTGAGTTTATAAATCCAAGTTTCATTTCAGGGTAATTTGAGTTTAAGTTCAGATTTATTTCATCCCAGTACTGCAGTCAGCCAGATCTGATCTGGAATTCAGCTGAATTTCTAATTTTTTTAATATTATAAAATTAAATCTACGACGTTATCCAGGTGTTGTGCCTAGCGACAACGAGAAAGTATCGTAATTGAAATTTATTCTGAGTCAACTTGAAACTGTCGTTCCAGAAAGACACTGAATCTACGGCATTTTCTGGGGCATTTCGAAAGTGTCTTATATATCGGTAATATGACACTTTTCAACCATCTTAAAACGGCCATTTTCCACTAGTGTCTGCTGAGTTTGGAAAACTCAACCGGTCAACTTAAGTCGCGAACTTGTTTGTGAACTTAAGAGGTTATGATCTAAAGATGTGCTCTGAACATGAAACATTAAATTACTAAGAAATGCTTTATGCAAACCGTGGCTATAATGTTCATGAGCCGATTCAATTCAATTGTGTCTTGTGTAGTTACATAAGATCTCATAGCAATTGATCAACTCTTTAACTAGGTCATTTGAGTCAATTGAACTAGTTGTGGTGAAGAAGAACAAGGTTAATATGAAACGCTCATATGGTTAACCTTTTGGGTTACTATGTTGAACCAACATACACGTACACGTTTGGGCATGGATTTCACGAACCCAGTAAACGTCTACCCAAGTGTGTGTGACAAGCTAAGTTTTCGATCTAACGGTTGAGAAATATTAGCTTGAATCTAAATCAGGTTTTCATCTGACGGTGAATAAGGATTGCTTTGTACCTAAGGAAAAACCCTGATTTGAAGGCTATATAAAGGAGACATCTAGCATTGTGCAAAACTAATCCCCACACGTCTGTGTGCTACTAGTGCGCCCGCTAAAGTCGATCTCCATTAACCTTTGATTTACTTCTCTAAAATCAGGTTAACGACTTAAAATAATTCATAGGGATTGTGAAGCCAGACCGATACTACTTTATCGTAGTTGTGTGATCTGGTCTTGCATCTTCTATCGTACGAGTACAATCGATTGATTTGCTTGAGATCGTGAGAGTTCTCTGATAGGCAAGATAAAGAAGTCACAAACATCTTCGTCTCGCTGTTTGTGATTCCTCGACAATCCGCTTGTGTAGTCAGGAAGGATTGTAGAGAGGTGATTGATTAATCTAGGCTGTTCTTCAGGAATATAAGACCGGATTATCAATTGGTTCCTGTTCACCTTGATTTTATATCAAAAGACGGAACAAAACTTAGGGTTTATCTGTGGGAGACAGATTTATCCTTTGATAGACTTTTCTATGTGTGACAGATCTGTTTATTATCAAGTCTGTGATTTTGGGTTGCAACAACTCTTGGTTGTGGGTGAGATCATCTAAGAGAATCAAGTGCGCAGTATCCTGCTGGGATCAGAGGCGTAGGAGTACAACTGTACCTTGGATCGGTGGGAGACTGATTGGGGTTCAACTATAGTCCAGTCCGAAGTTAGTTTGCAGTAGGATAGTGTCTATAGCGGCTTAATACAATGTGTATTCAATCTGGACAAAGTCTCAGGGTTTTTCTGCATTTGCGGTTTCCTCGTTAACAAAATTTCTGGTGTCTGTGTTATTTCTTTTTCGCATTATATTTTATATAATTGAAATAATACAGGTTGTGCGTTCGTGATCATCAATTGGAAATCCAACCTTTGGTTGTTGATTGATATTGATTGATCCTTGGACATTAGTCTTTGGTACCGTCCAAGTATTCCTTGTATTTGATAAAGACTCGCTATTGTTTTTAGCTTGAGTAAAAATCAAATCAAGAGAGAGATATTAAATCCTTGAGATACTTTTATCTAGATTGATTCTAACTGTCTAGTTGATTCTCTAGCAAAGTATTTCGGAGTTAGTCCATACAGATTGCTAAGCGAAATATTGGGCGGTGTTGTTAGACCCCCGCCTTTTCAATTACTTACCTAGCCGATTCTGATCCTCAGACATATAGAGAAGCCATGACTTGTCCAGAAGCTCCTTGGTGGAAAGAAGCTTCCATTAGTGAAATGGATTCCATTCGAGAAAACGGTACTTTTGAACTTGTGGATTTACCTGTAGGGCCTAAGGCCATAGGTTGTAAATGGATTTTTAAGAGAAAACGTAATATAAATGGAACTATTGAAAAAATACAAGGCTAGGTTGGTAGCTAAAGGTTATAGACAAATAGAAGGTATAGATTTTTTTGACACATATTCACCAGTGAGTAGAATTAACTCCTGTTAGAGCATTGCTCGGTCGAACTCGCATGCGTTGCTATCTCAAGCATGTTTGTCAATGTTAGTGATCAAAACTATAAGTCTTGATTTCTAGCCAATATAGCTAAAGGTCTCGGACTAGGATAAAAAGTGTAGTTGAGCTCAAGACTCCATGGAAATCATCATATAAGACGAAGGACTACTCAAGGAACTGGTGGAACTTCATCGATTAAAAGGTATGTGGAGACTTGAACTTATATGTCACTCAAAAGTCTATTTACTCTATCTCCTACTCTTGAGACAAAAGTCATTTTGATATATAGACTTTGTTTATACACATTTGCTATTTCGAGCCGAGTTTATCTCGCCTATCTATTTCTCGAAATATGTGTTGGAAAGCTTTCGCTTTAGCCAAATTCATCTTTACCTAGTGAAGAATGTCATGTTATGTTTCAATCACTTTTAAAATTGCTCTGACGAAAAATGGCCTATGAATAACGGCTATATAACGTCCTCTGAGAATGTTTCAATGATTGAAATGATAGTTTAGATTACATAACCATTGGTAGGATATAAGCATTGTTGTGGAAACACATATATGTATAAGTCCTTATTCCTTGAACCAAAGTTTGCGAACTTTGTTGATCAAGAGAAACAGAATGTGGCGTGAGCCCAGTCCGCGAACTGGCGGAAGTTCTCGACCCGAGAATTTCTGTTGGAGTTTGTGAACTCCTTCCGTGAGCTTAAGTCCGCGAACCCAGTCCGCGAACTTGAGTAGGTTATATCTAAAATCGGTTGTTCTTGAACTCATGTTTATATAAACTAAGGAATGCTTTTGCAAACCATGGATATAAAGTTCATGAACTGACTCGAGTGAATCAAACCGTTTTTGTTTCGATTGTGTCTTGTGTAGTTACATAAGATATAAGCAATTGAACAAATCTCTAACTAGTTCATTTGAGTTATTTGAACTAGTTATGGTGAAGAAGGATATGGTGGGTATGAAAGTGATCATATGGCTAACCATTTGGTTAAATATTGTTGAACCAACAAATGTTAATGTTTGGGAACGGTTACATAAACCCAAAATTGGACATTTCATTTGTGTGTAACAAGCTAAGTTTTCGATCCAACAGTTGAGAAATATTAGCTTGAATCTAATCAATTTTTCATCTAACGGTGAATATTGAATGCTTTGTTACCAAGCTAACATTGATTGCAAACCATGATTTGAAAGGCTAGATAAGGGAAAACTCTAACAACTGGGAAACCTAATCCCCACACCTTACGTGTGATACTAGTTGCATAAGCTAGAGTGGATTCTCCTTTAACCTTGGGTTTTCTTCTCTAAACCAGGTTAACGACTTAAAGACTTCATTGGGATTGTAAAGCCAGACCGATACTACTTTTCTTGTAGTTGTATGATCTGATCTTGCCGATTCTATCGTTTTGAGTACGATCATAACGATTGGCTTGAGATTTATATCTCTGATAGGAAAGATAGAAAAGCAATCACAAACTTCTTCGTCTCATCGTTTGTGATTCCACAATATTTTTTTTCGCTGCGTCGATTAAGTCTATTTTGAGGTGATTAATAATACTAGGTTGTTCTTCGGGAATATAAATCCGTGTTATCAATTGGTTCCTGTTCACCTTGATCTATCAAAATACGGAACAAAACTCGTAAGTATATTCGTGGGATACAAATTTATCTATTACCGTAGACTTTTCTGTGTGATACATATTTGTTTATTAAAGTCTTCGACTTTGGGTCGTAGCAACTCTTAGTTGTGGGTGAGATCATCTAAGGGAATCAAGTACGTAGCATCCTGCTGGGATCAGAGGCGTGGATCATAACTGTACCTTGGATTAGTGTGATATTGATTGGGGTTCAACTACAGTACAGACCGAAGTTAGTTTGGAGTAGGCTAGTGTCTGTAGCAGCTTAATACAATGTTTGTTCAATATGGACTAGGTCCCGAGGTTTTTCTGCATTTGCGGTTTCCTCGTTAACAAAATTCTGGTGTATGTGTTATTTCTATTCCGCATTATATTTATTTATATAATTGAAATATCACAGGCTGTGCGTTGTTCAATCAATTAGAATATCCGACCTTTTGGTTGTTGATTTAAATTGATTGACACTTGGATATTGGTCTTTGGTACCATCCAAGTTATCTCTCTTTGACAAAGACTCGCAGATTTCTATTTGCTTGAGTAAAGATCAAATTGAGAGATTGAGATATAAACTTTTTGATATACTTTTTATCTAGATTGAGTCTGACTGTCTAGTTGATTCTCTAGAAAGTATATTGGAGTTTGTCCATACATATTGCTAATCGAATTGTTGGGTGTGGTTATTGTACCCCCGCTTTTTCAATTGGTATCAGAGCAGGCAAACACCTTAAACCTAACAAGTTTGTGTTTGTTCGTTCCTTAAAAATTGTCCCATGGGAAATTTCTCTGGAAAACTTGCTCTTGGCATCTGTAACGCACGCCAGAATTCCTTAAAGATTGCTCAAAGATTATTATGGTCAAAACCTCTGGTTTCTCATGATAATCTCTCTTCATCTAAAAAGGAAGATTTAGATGATAAGTATCGATCTAAAGGAAAAAATAAAAATAAAGAAAGATTAAGAAAACGTTCATCACGCTCAAGGATATGGACCCTCACTAGATAAACTCTTGATCTCTTTGAGGAATACTATTATAATGAATCAATTGATAAAGATCTATTCAGAGCGTTCAAAGGCATTTTTAAATTCTTAGAAAAACTTAAGTCTGTTAAGTCTAAGAATCATTCCGAAAAAGGTTATGTACATGTTAAACCAAATAATACTGTGCAACCTAGGAATCAGAAGAATTTTCCTTCTAACCAGGTTCAACAAAGGAGAGAAAGCTCTGACTGCCCTGATTATCATCATTATTTTGATTACACAACGGGGACTGTTCACACATATCAACCAGAAATGTTGCATGAGAATTCCTCTGCACATTATGCCTCTTGGTAACAAGCTTGACACTACCCCATTTGTATATATCTTGTAATTGGGCAAGAAATGGTTTGAACTGTGTACAATTTTTTTATTCTCTTTTAGAATACCAAATAAAGCTTTCTTCTGCATCCATCGTCTCTCACAAAGTGTGTTGTCACGGGATGCATAACCTTTGATGTGAAAACGGCTAAGAAAACCACACTTTCCTTGTGTGGGTCGCGGTTCACAAACGGGTCCAAGCCCATGTTTGGTATTATAAATAAGAAGTTCGCGCACCCTCTTCTTCTTCACCCGTCCGCGTACATAACCTCTAGGGTTTTGTGTATTTCCTACATTGAAGCCTCCTTGGAAAAATTTGAAATAAAGGGTGTTCAAGTTTCACTCCAGGTAAGTAAATTCCTCTTGTTCCTTTCAATTTCTTAGATCTCATGATGAATTCTAAAGGCTCAAAAAGAAGCTCCAAAAGCTCAAATACCTCTAGCATGGATTTTCCTTATGACCAAAATTCTCTTAGGATTAGGTTTGTGGATGATTCTTGTGCTAGAATTTTTGAAAAAATTTCATCTAAAGGTTTTATCCTAGAAAAGAAATTGGATCTCTCTAGTGGGCATGAAGAGGATTTAGCTTGCTTTAAAAAATTCAAGCTTGGAAATATCTTTGATGGTCAAGGTTTTGATTCTCTCTCACAAGAATTTTCTATGCCAACATTCATGATGTTGATCTTAATAAGATGGAATTCAAATCCATGATAAATAGAGAAAGATTTCTTGTTGATAGAAAATTAATTTCGAAGATTACCAACATTTCGTTGGGGAACGTGCGTCTTCCTAGACCAAGTGATGAACGTCCATCATGTGATGAAATCTCTCTTGGGCTTTGTGGCAAGAAGGTAGCTTGGAAACAAGGAAAGTTTCCTACTAATGATCTTAGTATCCCGTTGTTGACGGTTGGGAAACTTGGTATTTTTTTTTTTGTCCCTCCACAATTGAGAATTCTTGGTGGAGTCATGAGTTTGCGGAATTAGTCTATTTCCTTGAATCGGGTGTTCAAAGTCTCGATATTTGTGGTTTTATCATTTATCAAATGACTTCAATGACTTCACCCATCAATATGTTAGGTTAGCCTTGCTTGATTGGACAAATTTTCCGTGATCGTGGTCTTGATTCGATTGGCAACTCTCACGGGGTTCCTAAACCGGTTCGCCCGTGTACCTTTAGATGCATAAGGGAGAATGTGTGCAAAAGACAAAGAGATGCTTCACTTAAAGATTGTGACCCTACCACTTTGAGTCTTCTTAAAAAAATTCACAAGGGTGTGTGTCAAGTCGATTCAAGGGTGAAGTGTGTCCAAGAAAAATTGTCTTTAGTTTCAACGAAGTTTCCCGAGCTCAAGGAAGAATTGAACACAATTCAAGCATCTTGGAGTATCTCCGATGAGGAAGAAGATGAGTAATTTTTGTTTTTATTTTTCTAGTAAATCTTCTATTTTTTTTGCTTAGAAGAATAACTAGAGTTTGGAATAGTCATGATTGTGATTACACATAACTATGTCTAACGTTTTCATCTTCATGTTTTTAGATTTATTGGTTTAAATTCTAAATTTTTTGGGAAGATGATTTTTGCAGTATTAATCTTTATGGTTTTGTATATTTCAATTTCTTATGGGATATGTGTGTTTGCGTCCGTGAACTATGATTGTCCCATATCTTGTACGAAGTAAAGTCTTTCGTAAGTCGATATTCATATATTGATAAAGGAATGAATGGACTTTTGACATATGCAAAAGTTAAGCCTATATTGGCAATTATTGATTGAAGGCAGGTTAAAATCTTTTGTTTCCAAGGATTATGTCTATTGTATGTCATGGTGCAAATTGTGATGGAAAATAGAATGAATCCTTGTGTATTCCGCAATAATTGATCTCCCTGATCCATATTCTATGTATTACTGTGAGGCTCCGTAACGTGTCTTATGTTGAGCACTAAACAACCAAGTTGATTTTTTTATGATTAGCTTTGTTGTTGTTCAGTAAGGTACTTTATGTCGAGCATTCTTGAACTAAATTAATCATCTTATTTGGTTATTTAGTTATGACTCCGTAAGTTTTCTTGTGTTTGAGCGTTTTTGACTGGGTTGATTATTTTCATGATTAACTTAGTCATTGCTCCATAGATTCTCTTATGTCGAGTATGACCAATTAAATTGATTACTTTTTGTGATTAGTTTGGTTGTGTATTTCGATTAGATTAATTATGGGTTCTCTTGTTATTAATCTAATTGAGTGTCTTTGAGTCTCCATAAGTTCACTTATGTTGAGCATATCCGATTGAATTAATCATGAATTTCTTGTGGTTAATTTAATTGAGTATTTTGGATTCAAATTCATACTTGTACGTGATTTGTTATATCCAAAGAAATCCTTCTTTCTTTCGAAATTAGGGTCGCTCTTGTTGTTCTTTCGGTAATGACATATTATGGGAGAGAGTTCTTTTTGAACTTACGCTTAATTGCCAAATCTTTGTGGGGAGTGCGGCTGTGGAATATTATAGGGGTTATCTTGTATCTTTAAACTCCTTGATGAATGCATATAGCTTCGGCTTTATGATTGCATCTAAATAAGATGATATGTGTTTCTTTCTTTTGGTCATGAAATGTCTCTTTCGGATTTTCATTAGGATCCCATTCTTGTACCTTTGCCAATTTTATTGACAAAAAGGGGGAGAATTAATATGTAGTTCACACTACAAATACATATGGTTTTCGGATCATTATATAAGGGGGAGTGGTTTCCATGTGAGATGGAATTTTGACTAAGGGGGAGTGATACATATCACCATAGTATTGTTGTTGAAGTTGTGATATAATTGAACTTTGACGATGTATAATAATACTATGACACTGTATAACAATGATTGAGAACTATTGTTTTCTTGTTGTTATAGCTATGGATTTTCAACAACGATGATGCTAAACTTACAACCTTTGTGATCATTGGAGTACTTGGAAGTGACGAAGATTTCGAGTAATGTTGAAGATTAGACATGTGGAATAGGATCTACAAAAGTTAATTTATTTATTTTTTGTATTCCGTATGTATTAATAGTTTTGTCACTAAAATTGACAAAGGGGGAGATTGTTAGAGCATTGCTCGGTCGAACTCGCATTCGTTGCTATCTCAAGCATGTTTGTCAATGTTAGTGATCAAAACTATAAGTCTAGATTTCTAGCCTATATAGCTAAAGGTCTCGGACTAGGATATAAAGTGTAGTTGAGCTCAAGACTCCATGGAAATCATCATACAAGACGAAGGACTACTTAAGAAATTGGTGGAACTTCATCGACTAAAAGGTATGTGGAGACTTGAACTTATCTGTCACTCAAAAGTCTATTTACTTTATCTTCTACTCTTGAGACAAAAGTCGTTTTGATATATAGACTTTGTTTATACACATTTGCTATTTCGAGCCGAGTTTATCTCGCCTATCTATTTCTCGAAATATGTGTTGGTAAGCTTTCGCTTTAGCCAAATTCATCTTTACCTAGTGACGAATGTCATTTTATGTTTTAATCACTTTGAAAATTTCTCTAACGAAAAATGGTCTGTGAATAACGGCTATATAACGTCCTATGAGAATGTTTCAATGATTAAAATGAGAGTTTAGATTACATAAGCATTGGTAGGATATAAGCATGTTGTGGAAACACATATATGTATTAAGTCCTTATTCCTTGAACCGAAGTTTGCGAACTTTGTTGATCAAGAGAAACAGAATGTGACGTGAGCCAAGTCCGTGAACTCAGTCCGCGAACTGGCGGTAGTTCGCGACCTGAGAATTTCTGCTGGAGTTTGTGAACTCCTTCCGTGAGCTTAAGTCCGCGAACCCAGTCCGTGAAATTGAGTAGGTTATATCTAAAATCGGTTGTTCTTGAACTCATGTTTATAAAAACTAAGGAATGCTTTTGCAAACCGTGGCTATAAAGTTCATGAACCGATTCGAGTGAATCAAACCGTTTTTGCTTCGATTGTATCTTGTGTAGTTACATAAGATCTAAGAAATTGAACAACTCTCTAGCTAGTTCATTTGAGCCATTTGAACTAGTTATGGTGAAGAAGAATATGGTGTATATGAAATTGATCATATGGCTAACCATTTGGTTGACTATTGTTGAACCAACAAATGTTAATGTTTGGGAACGTTTACATAAACCCAAAATTGGGCATTTCATTTGTGTGTAACAAGCTAAGTTTTCGATTCAACGGTTGAGAAATATTAGCTTGAATCTAATCAGGTTTTTATCTAACGGTGAATATTGAATGCTTTGTTACCAAGCTAACATTGATTTCAAACCCTGATTTGAAATACTATATAAGGGAGAACTCTAGCAACTGGGAAACCTAATCCCCACACCTTACGTGTGATACTAGTTGCATAAGCTAGAGTCGATTCTCCTTTAACCTTGGGTTTTCTTCTCTAAAACAGGTTAACGACTTAAAGACTTCATTGGGATTGTGAAGCCATACCGATACTATTTTTCTTGTAGTTGTGTGATCTGATCTTGCTGATTCTATCATTTTGAGTACGATCATAACGATTGGCTTGAGATTTATATCTCCGACAGGCAAGATAGAAAAGTAATCACAAACATCTTCGTCTCATCGTTTGTGATTCCGCAATATCTTTTTTCGCTGCGTCGATTAAGACTATTGTGAGGTGATTGATAATACTAGGCTTTTCTTGCGAGATTGATAATACTAGGGAATCAAGTACGTAGCATCCTGCTGGGATCAGAGGCGTAGGAGCATAACTGTACCTTGGATCAGTGTGAGATTGATTGGGGTTCAACTACAGTACAGACCGATGTTAGTTTGGAGTAGGCTAGTATCTGTAGCGGCTTAATATAGTGTGTGTTCAATCTGGACTAGGTTCCGGGGTTTTTCGGCATTTGCGGTTTCCTCGTTAACAAAATTCTGGTGTCTGTGTTATTTCTATTCCGCATTATATTTATTTATATAATTGAAATATCACAGGTTGTGCATTGTTCAATCAATTAGAATATCCGACCTTTTGGTTGTTGATTTAAATTGATTGACACTTGGATATTGGTCTTTGGTACCATCCAAGTTATCTCTCTTTGACAAAGACTCGCATATTTCTATTTGCTTGAGTAAAGATCAAATTGAGAGATTGAGATATAAACTCTTTGCTATACTTTTTATCTAGATTGAGTCTGACTGTCTAGTTGATTCTCTAGAAAGTATATTGGAGTTTGTCCCACTAGTAGAAAATGGAAGTTAAACCACTGCCAGGACAGGAGGTAATATCACCAAAAACGACTGTGTTCATCATCTCTAATTTAGAAGTGGTTTTTTCCAAAACGACTGTGTCTCATAAACGTGGAATTCTTTAAAAAAACTACTTCTCCCGACAGTTACACGTAGTACTAATGAACACAGTAGTTTATTTCGATTATATTTAATAAAAAAAAGGAATTGATTCAGCCGATTCTTAAGCTGATTCAACTGAATCTAAGATGGAATAAGAAGTAACAACAAAGCTAAATTAAAAAGGAAACCAAATAAAAATTTATATTGAAAGATAGATTCAATGTACAATTTAACCACTTAAAATCACCCAAGTTTAAAATGTGAAAATTTCAATACCTAGAACAATGTTAAATCTGAGTCTCTTTGACAAACCTAACAACCAAAAACTTCAACAATCTATCTCATAGACTCATACCCAGTTTAGCATTTAAGCCACAAGACTGTGCCAACTATACCAAGTAATATGAGAGAACTAAAACAAAACATAGGTACCCAAAAGACTTGTGAAATTGGATAATGGTGTGAATTTCCACTCTGCAGCTAACCACCATGACTCTATATAGCTTGTCTTGCACCAAGCTTTGACTGATGTAGTTGTAGTTATTCTTCAACAATGGCTACTCCTCTTGTCCCTTTCTGGTTCATTCCATATAACATGCTTTGCATTATAATTTTTGAGTGATCACTGAAAATAACCATCAAACAGACATTAGGCTACATATCAGGATGCAGTTAGGTTGGCTAACAGTTTAAAGCTGGGAGAAATTTATGTTAAAATTAACATGTAGAATGTCTGCAAGAGCCTGACTCTGTTACTTAGGAGCTTGCAAGCAGCAAGATATATATTCAGAGATGAGTGAAATAGGTAAGATAATATCTATTCTTGTAAACATCATAAACAAGTCGAGAATGAGTTAAATACGTAAGCTAATACCTTTTTTATGGACTGCTAAGTTTTATAACCAAAACTACAGGAATGTAGCGTTTTCAGCTGCACCAAATCCATTGTTCTGTCTGTTATATCTCCACCAATCAAAGAATGTCACCGTGTTAATTTCAAAAAGACAAACATTAGTACACTGCTGCTCAAACTTGACTGAAAATGCAAATAACTCATGTGATCCATCTCAAATCAAGATTATCTATATTTATAGTTGGCACGATGATATATAATGATATAATTATAATTAATGGAAACAAATCAATCAGACACTACTCTGTTCTAGCAACAAATTACATCCCTACGAGAGAACTTACCCCACTCCTTTCAAACATCTATTTGCCACCAATGCATAATCAGGGATAGGCTAGTGACTAGCAGCACTAAGCTCAAGGGTTCACCATCTTCACAAAGAAAAGAAAAGACACGGTTAAATGACTTAAGGCAGACATGGTGTGATATTCGAATCCAACAAAATAAATAAAACGAATTAGTACAATCTCTTTACCGGTTACGCTGAAGGATGCAGCCATTTGTTCTTCCCCTTCAACTTCTTGTTCTCCTACACATCATCACGTAAATGAAATTAAATCCCTGACCATCATATCCTCATAAAACTGAAAACATATGTAAGCAAAACTGCATATGAGCACCTCTTCTGACTTCGCACTTTCCTGGTCTCGATGAAATGATTATGAAGCGCGGTGAGGCAGATGCTTTTAGAACCCTTTTGGGTTTGGAATATTCTGGCCATACAAACGATACTGCATGGAAATATTATCTCTATCGTTTGGGTAGTGATCTGGTGCAGATCCATTTAGGTAGGATGGACCTGCCTCAGACTGCTGCTCCTCTTTAAGTTTAGAAAATATCTGCTGAAGCCCCAGATAGGTTTGAAAAGGTGGAATCATAGTTCCATAGTCTTGTTATCATCCCTGCACAAGAAGAAAGAAAAGGAACATTTATTTCAAGTAATTCCTAATGACATTCCTTAGCTAGCTCGGGTGCAATAATCTGAACAGAGAGACTTAAAAAATAAACTCTATAAATTCCAGCTGCTTTCCAGTTTCCCATCAAGCAAGTAACAAGTCACACTTAAAAAATCAAAAGTGAAAGATGGAACAAGCATACGAAACAGATTTCCTAGATCATCAAAAAAGCCTTACTAAATTCGTGTTGCTGAACAATCTCGTCTACCTTTCTCCCAACAAGTTGTAGATAATTCCGAATCCTGGAAAGCACCTGGAGGAAATGAAAAGATGGCAATATAAAAAATTGATCATGCAACAAAAAAGAGCGAGGAAAGCTGACACACCTTCAATATACCTTTTCCTTTGGTAGATTTGCACTTGTATACTGCAACTTATCCAATCATTTGAGGATTCTCTCCACATCAATCGTTTGAGGATATACGCACTGCATTAGCCTGTAAACTGAATCATTTTATGCTACTTATTGCAGCACTGAGTACACACAACAGGGAGTTGCGGAATAGCAGCAAATGCGATCTGACGCCTTGGATACAAATCCATTTATCTCCGGAACACGGCAGTGGTTAACCCATCCATGTAACAAAGATATTTAGCTATACCATACATGTAAATCATAGATGGTTCAGTAAACTATCAATTATGAGTGCATAGTGCACAATTTATGTCCATATAGACATAAAGGTGTTATGTATTTATTGGACAACCTTTACGAAGTTCAGAGATCACATGCTAAGTTGTGATTTTGTTCCTGTGTTCATAAAGGTGTCATCATGCCTTACGTTGGTCAACACATCATGGTCTTATATATGGTCTTCCAACCAAGAAGGAGTTACAGTCCCACGTACAAGATAAAATTCAAAGATTTCTATTTTCAATGACTAACCAAAACGTAAGTGTATAACTAACTGGGGAGAGTCAAATAAGAATCACACACGTATGTCGAATATTATTAAATAACATGAAATGTAATCAACAAATAGTCTAAACAACACCCAACCCACTACAAAAGAGAGATTGTAGAATTTAAGAATGTGACTGATGTATTTTAAGTCTACTTTTCACTCAAATTACTGCTAAAGAAGAATACCAACCATGCAGAGCCAAAAGGAACACAGGTTTAGAAACCGTCATCTCTTCCGCCACCTCCATAACCACCGCCACCATTGTTCCCATAGCCACCACCACCATTATTATAGCCACCGCCACAAAAGTTCCCGGGAGGTCTCTCATTAGCATAGCTTACACGGATTTGTCTTCCACCTAGATCCTGAACAAACAACAATGTCCTTTATGCATCATTAGAGATGAACCACAGCTAATTGAATCATTGCAGATGATTTCATTCACATTTATACCTGACCGTCCATCGTAAGAGCTTGACTAGCATTTTCTTCATAGCTGTAGCTGAAAAATCCAAAGCCCCTTGACCTCCCAGTTTCTCTTCTGACTTCGCACTTTACTGGTCTCGATGAAATGATTATGAAGTGCGGTGAGGCAGATGCTTTTAGAACCCTTTTGGGTTTGGAATATTCTGGCCATACGAACGATACTGCATGGAACTATTATCTCTATCGTTTGGGTAGTGATCTGGTGCAGATCCATTTAGGTAGGATGGACCTGCCTCAGACTGCTGCTCCTCTTTAAGTTTAGAAAATATCTGCTGAAGCCCCAGATAGGTTTGAAAAGGTGGAATCATAGTTCCATAGTCTTGTTATCATCCCTGCACAAGAAGAAAGAAAATGAACATTTATTTCAAGTAATTCCTAATGACATTCCTTAGCTAGCTCGGGTGCAATAATTTGAACAGAGAGACTTAAAAATAAACTCTATAAAGTCCAGCTGCTTTCCAGTTTCCCATCAAGCAAGTAACAAGTCACACTTAAAAAATCAAAAGTGAAAGATGGAACAAGCATACGAAACAGATTTCCTAGATCATCAAAAAAGCCTTACTAAATTCGTGTTGCTGAACAATCTCGTCTACCTTTCTCCCAACAAGTTGTAGATAATTCCGAATCCTGGAAAGCACCTGGAGGAAATGAAAAGATGGCAATATAAACAATTGATCATGCAACAAAAAAGAGCGAGGAAAGCTGACACAACTTCAATTATACCTTTTCCTTTGGTAGATTTGCACTTGTATACTGCAACTTATCCAATCATTTGAGGATTCTCTTCACATCAATCGTTTGAGGATATACGCACTGCATTAGCCTGTAAACTGAATCATTTTATGCTACTTATTGCAGCACTGAGTACACACAACAGGGAGTTGCGGAATAGCAGCAAATGCGATCTGACGCCTTGGATACAAATCCATTTATCTCCGGAACACGGCAGTGGTTAGCCCATCCATGTAACAAAGATATTTAGCTATACCATACATGTAAATCATAGATGGTTCAGTAAACTATCAATTATGAGTGCACAGTGCACAATTTATGTCCATATAGACATAAAGATGTTATGTATTTATTGGACAACCTTTACGAAGTTCAGAGATCACATGCTAAGTTGTGATTTTGTTCCTGTGTTCATAAAGGTGTCATCATGCCTTACGTTGGTCAACACATCATGGTCTTATATATGGTCTTCCAACCAAGAAGGAGTTACAGTCCCACGTACAAGATAAAATTCAAAGATTTCTATTTTCAATGACTAACCAAAACGTAAGTGTATAACTAACTGGGGAGAGTCAAATAAGAATCACACACGTATGTCGACTATTATTAAATAGCATGAAATGTAATCAACAAATAGTCTAAACAACACCCAACCTACTACAAAAGAGATATTGTAGAATTTAAGAATGTGACTGATGTATTTTAAGTCTACTTTTCACTCAAATTACTGCTAAAGAAGAATACCAACCATGCAGAGCCAAAAGGAACACAGGTTTAGAAACCGTCATTTCTTCCGCCACCTCCATAACCAGCGCACACATTGTTCCCATAGCCACCACCACCATTGTTATAGCCACCGCCACAAAAGTTCCGGGGAGGTCTCTCATTAGCATAGCTTACACGGATTTGTCTTCCACCTAGATCCTGAACAAACAACAATGTCCTTTAAGCATCATTAGAGATGAACCACAGCTAATTGAATCATTGCAGATGATTTCATTCACATTTATACCTGACCGTCCATAGTAAGAGCTTGACTAGCATTTTCTTCATAGCTGTAGCTGACAAATCCAAAGCCCCTTGACCTCCCAGTTTCTCTGTCCGTGATAACTCGAGCTGCACATTATATGGTCCAATAAGTATTGAACATTTCATTTAAGTTAACACAAGCGAAAATCTCCTTATCTCGGCAATAATTCACATTTAAACCTCAGGATCTCACAATAATAATAACAATAAGAGAAGGTTCAATTTCCTATTTAGGGCTTTTATTTCTTACACTAGGAGAAGAGATCTTCAACCCACTTGAAGACTTGATTTTGCAGGCAAAAAATATATAAGGAAACACCTTTCTGCAAAATGGAGATAAAATGAAAGAGAAATTAAATCATTAATGATATTAAAAGTCTATCATATTTAGCAAATAAGGACATGATTGATAATACCTGATGATTTCAGGAGCAGAAAACTAATCTACGGTTACAATTTCTTTTTTAGATTTCTATTGATACATGCGTTTTAATTTTGAGATAGGAGTTACGAATTTGGGACAGTGAGTTTCGATCTTTGATGTGAGAGTGAGGTTCGTCTTCAATTTCAAACTTTGATTTCTAATTATTGAGAAACAAATTGGATTTTGAATCTAGGGTTCTTGGAGTTTTTGTTGAATTTGATTAATGGAAGAAAATAATAATAAATCTTGTAAAAAATCTTGTTAAGATCGAGTTGTCGATGAACAAGAAGGGAGTTTATGATTTGAGGACATATCTGTGGATGAACAAGAAGGGGATATTATCTTAGGAAGAAGGGGATCTCGTGCTCTGTGAAGGAGTTAAGAAACATAAAAATGAAAAGATATGTATGGTTATTGTCGTCTAGAACCGGGGCTATAGAAAGTAGTTGCTCTCAAAGTGGTTCTTATACTCGATAAGCGAGCCCATCTTTATTACAAAAATACCAACCAATATAACGACTGTGACCGAAAATTGTTTAATTTTTATCTGAAAAACTACTGTGTCTCACATCTCATATAAGTACTACCAGCCCAAGGAAGTTGTTTCTTTAAAGCCTAGGAAGTGGTTAAAAATCCATTTTCCACTAGTGTCCATACAGATTGCTAATCGAATTGTTGGGTGTGGTTGTTGTATTCCTGCTTTTTCAGCTCCATTAGGATGTTAATTGCTATAACTTCTGTCCATAATCTAGAGATAAATCAAATGGATGTAAAGACAATTTTTCTTAATGGTGAGTTAGATGAAGAAATTTATATGGAACAACCTGAGGGATTTGTAGTTAAAGGTTGTGAAAAGAAAGTTTGTAAACTGGTTAAATCTTTGTATGGACTGAAACAAGCACCTAAACAGTGGCATGAGAAATTTGATCATGTGATGATTTGTAGTGATTTTAGAATTAATGAATCTGACAAGTGTGTTCATACTAAACTTGTCAAGGATGCATGTGTCATTGTATGCTTGTATGTTGATGATATGCTTATACTAGGTACAAACATGGATGTTATTAATTCCACTAAGAAATTGTTGAATGAGAACTTTGATATGAAAGACATAGTCCCCCGCTGATGTCATATTAGGGATGAATATTAGAAAAACTTCTAATGGTTATAGTCTGAGTCAGTCTCATTTTGTTGAATCCATACTTAAGAAATATAATCAGTTTAACTGCAAACCTGTGTGTACTCCTTGTGATTCTAAGTGTCATCTCAAGAAGAATAAGGGTGTAAGAGTTAACCAACTTGAATACTCGAGAGTCATAGGAAGTCTGATGTATTTGATGAATTGTATGAGACCAAACATTGCTTATGTTGTGAGTAGGTTAAGCAGGTATACTTGTAATCCAGGGAAGATACATTGGGATGCACTTATTAGAGTACTAAAGTACTTGAAGTACACAATGACCTTTAGTTTGAATTACGAATGGCATCCTGCCGTCCTTGAGGGATTTTGCGATGCAAACTGGATAACAGGCTCAGAGGATTCTAAGTCTACGAGTGGATATGTATTCACTCTAGCAGGTGCGTCTGTATAGTTCCAAAAAGACATGTATAGCTCGTTCCACTATGGAATCAGAGTTTATTGCGTTAGATAAAGCAGGAGAGTAGGTTGAATAGCTAAGAAACTTTTTATAAGATAATACTCTTTGGCATAGGCCTGTGCCAGCTATATTTATGCATTGTGACAACAATACTGCGATAGGTAGAGCTAAGAATAGCTTCTACAATGGAAAGTCTATACATATGCATAGAATACATGATTCTTTGGAAACACTAATCTCAACAGGTGTTATTTCCATAGATTGAACACAGTCCAAGGAGAATATCGCAGACCCTATGACGAAAGGTTTGTCCAAGGAGATAGTTAGTAAAGCATCGAAGGGGATGGGGCTTAGGTTCAATAATTAAACTTTCCATGAAGGATACTCAACCTTGCTGATTGGAGATCCCAAGATCAAGGTTTCGAATGAGACAACTAATTTGTGGTGGGTAAAGGTAAACACTATCAGATAATTTAATTCTCTGTCCCTTCCCTATGGTGTTGATGTGATAGTGTGACTGCATGTGGAGGATGGCTTTTAAATAAGTCTTAATGAGTTCCATAGTTTCAAGTTAAGATTGAAGTAGGGTGTAGCAGTAAACATGGAACTCACCTATCTGAATGAGGAAGTGGGGCCGCTTTCTATGAGAATTGAGCCGATTCTCTAAAGCATTCTGAGAAACATGATATGTCCAGGGCCAAATTGGACAAAACGGCACAAACTTAGCAACACCAGGAGAATATCATGCGTGGTTGTTGTCGCTAATTACACCAAATGCTATAGTTCAAGACTAGGTTCACTGTTTAGCAAGTAATTCCGGTAACTTCTCACTAAGTAAGGGTTCAAGACCTCATGAACACCTTTGCCTAAATGGTATTTTCCTTACTCTGATTTTTTCGTTTTCCGAGATTTCGTTCATGTGGGGGATTGTTGGAGAATTGTTGGAGAAAATGAGTTTTAATAAAAAATATTTATGGTCTTGGTGTGGTTTGATCTAATGACCTAAGGGTTTAAGGATACTCACTCATTTTTTGAGTGAATGAAATGGAACCTTTAGTCCCACATTGTGGAAAACTAAAGAGGTGCTCCACTATATAACTATATTCTTATGGATATGTTGTACAACAATGTGGGTGGAGCGGGTGAGGCGAAATATACATTTTTCTACACATATTTGTGCGCGTAAACCATGCACCAAGTCACATATTTAATAGAATTTAATTTTGCAAGTTTTTTCTTTAAGGAATTAATTCTAAAAATATTTTCTTAAGAGTTTTATTTATGGAAAAATTATTTTTACGTATTTAACTTGTTTTTGAAGAAAACAAATACCTAACTTGATTTGCAAGTATCTTCTCCTTTAAATATAACTCGAAAATTTGTTTTTAACACACACCGAAAATTCTTCTTTCGCTCTGGGTTTCTCTATACGCTTTACTTCCATCCGTGTTGCTAAGTTCAAGTTTGGGTAGCTTGCGTTGTGCTAACACGAGCTATATCGGGCAGTCTTATCCTGGACACATCTTCGTTGTGAGGGGTTTAGCATTACTCAACTCGAGTATACCTGCGAACTAATGTGTTAAGGACAACTTGTTGAACCTGTGATTCTTCCCTCGTCAAGTTATTTCGGCAGAGTTGTTTCGCATTAGTTCTTTACATATTATTTTTGATACATCTAACGTGTTGTTCATTGTTGCAAGATTCCAACAATCTTAACACATTAGTATTCCTTATAAAAATAGGAAACAACGACGTAGAACGACCACAAAAGTTTAACGGAAGGGATTTCAAGAGATGGCTATCCAAGATGTTATTTTATCTGAGCCATCATGAACTGGACTATGTACTGGTTCCAGGTGATGAATTATACAATACTGACAATTTGACTGAGGAGGAGGTCAATATTAACACGAGGTCTAACTTTCTGTCTAACAATCATATCATGAATGGTTTGGAGGATGCGATGTATGATTGTTACAACGCTAAAGATAATTTCAATGCTTATGATTTGTGGACTGCGTTAGAGCGAAGTACCAAGCAGAGACTCCAGGAAGCAAGAAATTTCTGGTGACAAAGTTTGTGGAGTTCAAGATGACGAATGATAAGTCTGTTGTTGATCAATTCCTCGAACTTCATCAAATCATTTACGAGATTCATGCTGAAGGTATGGTCATTGATGAGACGTTTCAAGTGTCTGTGGTGATTGAGAAGTTATTATCTTCTTGGTCGGAGTACAAGAAAAAGCTGAGACATGACACTAGCGATATCAACATGGTTGAATTGGGAAAGAAGATTCAAGTGGAAGAGATGTTGTGCTCCAAAGACAAGAACGTGTCATCTGCAAGGGACATGGCTAACAAAGCTCATATGTCTGAACACAAGTCGTCTAAAGATGGAAAAGGTGACAACAACAATCGCAACTCGAAGCATGGACCTAATAAGAAAGGCATGTTTCGCAAACCGGATTATGGCATTACTAAAATTAAAGGTCCTTGTTGGGTTTGTGGAAATACTGGTCATATGGCAGTTCACTGTAGACAACGTAAGGATAAGAAGAACAATGCTAACTTAGTTGAGAAGAACAAAGATGAGTTTTTTGTTGTGGTGTCTGAAGTTAACTTGGTGACCAATGTGATGGATTGGTGGGTAGACTCTGGATCTACCAAGCATGTTTCTGGGAACAAAGACCTGTTCACCTCCTACCAGAGGGTAGGGGAAGGCGAAAAACTCTATATGGATAACTCACCTGCATCAGAGGTTGCAGGAAAAGGAAAGGTCGGTCTGAAGCTCACATATGGAAAGAATCTCACATTAAATGAAGTTCTTCATGTTCCAGACATCTGCAAAAATCTTGTTTCTTGTTCTGTTTTAGATGATAAGGGTTTTAAACTTACAATTGAGTCTGGAAAACTTATAGTAACCAAGGGAAATGATTATGTGGGTAAGGGTTAAAAGACTGGGGGTCTATATAAACTTAATGTAACCTATCCTGAATTGAAATTGAATGATTCTTCTGCTTACATGTGTGTGTCATTGAACGTTTGGCATGGTAGACTTGGTCATTTAAACTATAAATCAATGCATAAACTGGCTAGCGTAGGCTGCATAACCAAATTCACTTTAGATAAAAATTATAAGTGTGAGATTTGCGTAGAATTTAAGCATGCTAAGAAATCATTCAATAAGAATGTCCAGAGAAACTCTAAACCCTTAGATTTAATCCACTCAGACCTTGTTGATATGAAGTCAGTTCAAACAAGAGGTGGTAAGGAATGGTTTATTACTTTTATAGATGATTGTACGAAGTACTGCCTTGTTTACTTAGAGGGAAGGACGATGCCTTCGAAGCCTTTAAGACATATAAACGTGAAGTCGAAAACCAATTGAATACTACCACTAAAGCTATTAGGTATGGCAGTGGTGGTGAGTATGAAATTCCCGTATGAGATTTCTGTGAAGAACATGGCATAATACATGAGACTACATACCCTTATTCACCTCAGTCCAATGGTGTAGCTGAACGTAAGAACCGTACTTTTAAGGATATGATGAATGCCATGTTTATTAGTTCAGGATTACCTTCGAATTTGTGGGGGGAGGCTATCCTCTCCGCCAATTACATCCTGAACAGAGTACCCTTTAAAGGGTTAGATAAAACTCCATATGAGTTATGGAAAGGTAGACAACCATCTTATGATTACTTCAACGTGTGGAGGTACTCGGAAAAGGTGGGAATCCCTCCTCCAAAGAAAAATAAGATAGTACCCAAAACCGTTGATTTTGTTTTTATAGGATATCCTGAGCATTCTAGTGCTCATAGGTTTATGGTTGTGAGTTCTGAAATTTCTGACATAGGGTTGAATACTATCATAGAGTCTAGGGATGCTGAGTTTTTCGAAATTGTTTTTCCTTTGAAACGTGACTCTCGAAAGAGATGTTTAGATGATCCCCTAGATGTTCCTTCAACTAGTCAGTTATTACCTTTAGAGGAAGATGAACCAGAAGTAGAACCTAGAAGAGGTAAAAGGGTTAGAACTGAGAAAACCTATCCTGGTTGCATTACTTACCTAGCCGAGTCTGATCCTCAGACTTATAGAGAAGCCATGACTTGTCCTGAAGCTCCTTGGTGGAAACAAGCTTCCATTAGTGAAATGGATTCCATTCGAGAAAACGGTACTTTTGAACTTGTAGATTTACCTCCAGGGTCTAAGGCCATAGGTTGTAAATGGATTTTCTAGAGAAAACGTAATATAAATGGAACTATTGAAAAATGTAGAAGACATGATTCTTTGAAAATACTAATCTCAACAGGCATTATTTCCATAGATTGGACACAGTCCAAGGAGAATATCGCGGACCCTTTGACGAAATGTTTGTCCAAGGAGATAGTTAGTAAAGCATCGAGGGGGATGGGGCTTAGGCTCAAAAATTAAACTTGCCATGAAGGATACTCAACCTTGCTGATTGGAGATCCTAAGATCAAGGTTTCGAATGAGACAACTAATTTGTGGTGGGTAAAGGTAAACACTATGAGAGAATTTCATTCTCTGTCCCTTCCCTATGGTGTTGATGTGATAGTGTGACTGCATGTGGAGGATGACTTTTAAATAAGTCTTAATGAGTTCGATAGTTTCAATTAAGATTGAAGTGGGGTGTAGCAGTAAACACTCTTGATGGAACTCAAACTCAAATGTCAAAAAGGTATAAGAAGAAGTTTCTACAATAGATTCGTAAACTTACCTATTTAGGTTTGCGAACACAGTTTCCTTAATTGACTTCACCTATCTGAATGAGGAAGTGGGTGGAGCGGGTGGGGCGAAATATACATTTTTCGACCCATATTTGTACGCGTAAACCATGCACCAAGTCACATATTTAATAGAATTTATTTTTGTAAGTTCTTTCTTTAAGGAATTAATTCTAAATTTATTTTCTTAAGAGTTTTATTTATGGAAAAATTCTTTTTACGTGTTTAACTTGTTTTTGAAGAAAAAAAATACCTAACTTGATTTGCAAGTATCTTCTCCTTTAAATATAACTCGAAAATTTGTTTTTAACACACACTGAAAATTCTTCTTTCGCTCTAGGATTTCTCTATACGTTTTACTTCCATCCCTGTTGCTAAGTTCAAGTTTGGGTAGCTTGTGTTGTGCTAACACGAGCTATATCGGGCAGTCTTATCCTGGACACATCTTCGCTGTGAGGGGTTTAGCATTACTCAACCCGAGTATACCCGCGAACTAATGTGTTAAGGACAACTTGTTGAACCTGTGATTCTGCCCTTGTCAAGTTATTTCGGTAGAGTTGTTTCGCATTAGTTCTTTACTTATTATTTTTGATACATCTAACGTGTTGTTCATTATTGGAAGATTCCAACATCAACTGATGGTTTGATTGCATCCAAAGTTAGTAGGCGAAGTGTGTCTATGCAGGTTCGGAGTTGCTGGAGGTAGTCAGATGGCTCCTCGATCGCCATATCATGAACGTTCTCAGCTATCGTGTCAGAACCTCTGGAAGGTGACGGCTGTGGCCTTGGCCCCGGTAGGGAGGCAATATTAGCATCTACATCGCAACCACAATGATGTGACTTGTGAGTATACTAAAGAAAACCAAGGGAGGAAACAAAAACTCGATTATCATGCCCCTGAAATTATAGCTCTAATGAGAAGCAGAACAATGGCCACTATGCGCCTCAATGACCTAAAACTCTCATTAAGCAGGTCACCATTAGACTGGTGCAAAGAAAGAAAGTTTTGGCGACGGATATAAGTATCTTTCTTTATTTTCCTATTTTGTGCTTAAATTCTAAAGTTTGAGTAATTTTCTTACAAAAATCAAATATGAAGAGAGAAGAAACCTGGCTTATCCTCAGACGAGAACTGTCTGGTAAAACCAATAAACTTATAAACAGTTGCAAAGGTAAGCAAAAATAAAAATAAAAATAAAAATGTACTTTTAATTAGCATAAAACTTTCTGGGATATCCAATTACCATCAACAAGCAGAGGTGGGGCGATACTAGTTAGAAGCAGGTGAATGACCTGACGATGTGCAAGGAAATAAGATAATTCCTCAGCCAAAGTTCGCTGATATAGCCCCGTTCAAAAAAAATATATGCACCGAGAGCAGATTCAAATTTGAAAACAATCTCCACAGTAGAAGAAGCCCCATACGTTCTGGTGATCCTTGGGAATTTTAAGCTCAACAGCATGGACTTATGCACCACCACCTTTCCAATGGGACTCATGATTTTGACTAAAAAGTTTCTCACCATCAATACATCCAAGCGTTACCAATTTTGATGAGGTGGCATCTCCACAAGCTTTACGGCTTCAACCAAGCCCACAATTAATTTTGGGTACCGTGACAGCCATAATTATTTCTTTGACACCCATAATTATATGAAATTATTAAGAATCAATACATAACTCGTTATGCATATTATTTTTCAGGCATAACTCGTTATGCAGCCTAATTTTTCAGGGGTATAATTGGAAGCGCAACTTGGACATAACATATCTGAAAATCCGCGCCTTGGAATTTAAAAATTTTATATCGTTGGAAATCTTTTTAAGAGAGCTACACAACGAGTACAAACAACAATATCAAATTTTTGTTTTTCACGAAAAAAATCAGAGTTGATCATCATTTTAGGCAAAATTTTCGAAAACTTGATATATAACCATTATGCAGCCACCAAAAAAGATGCATAACACATTATGCAGACGCATAACGAATTATGCAACCATTTTCTCGACTGCCTAACAAAGTTATGCATCTATAACAAGTTATGTTGCCATTGTTTTGGTTGATTTTAGTGCGTACATAAAAAATTGATGCATAATGCATTACGCAACCATATTTTCCAATGCATAACAAGTTATGCATCAATTTTCTCGATGCATAATGCATTATGCAGCCATATTTTCGAATGCATAACAGGTTATGCATCGATTTTCACAACTGCATAACATGTTATGCAGATATTATTATTGGTGCATGACAAGTAATGCAGTTTTTGTTTTTGTTGGTTCAGATAGTGACAAAAAAGTTGCTGCATAACATGCTATGCAACCGTTTTCTGGACTGCATAACAAGTTATGCAAAAAGAAAACAAAAGAAAAAAACTGCAGATAGTGTTATGCAACCAATTTCGAGAATGCATAACAAGTTATGCAACATATTTGTAGATGCATAACCTGTCATGCATCACTATTCACACCTCCATTTTCTTTTAAATTCACGTCACACGCACGCCAAACCCATCATCCGTTGCCACCACATTACCGAAACCAATACATCGTCGTCTACGCTTGACCAGAAGTTTGGACGGAAAGGCATCAAATTCACAGAGACTGACAGCATTCCGACTGTTGAGCTTACCACTAGAAATGGCAGCTCACTGTCCCTACTAAACTAAACAGAACAATTTTTTTTTGAGTGTAAACGACATACAAAAACTAGTGCATAAGCACTCATTTACAACCAAAACATATCCACTAAATGTTCATTCATCCACCAACATCTCTGTAATTCAAGTTCATTATCATCCACTCTACTAACGCAAGATTATTTCAACCCACATCATTCCAGTTGCAACAACCCATTTCTATTATGTAACGCCCAATCAGATCATGCCTTTACACAACCAAAATCATCACTCATTCACATAATAACAAGCATGAACAGGCTCAAACTTCCTTCCTCTGTAATTAACAAACCACCAATCATTTCTATTTCAAATCTAACTAAAACCCACCTAAATTCTATAATCACAAAACAATTTCACAATACAATCTTAAAATCAATCAAGAGAAAACTCTCAAATTGAACTCCATATTACCTTTATGTTCTGAATTTGTATCACATCCTGAATCGACATCATCACCATGATTTGCCTACCAACCCTTGTTTTCTAAAATTCCCTTCAATTTCAGATCCACCACCAACCCTTTTTTTCTCCTCTACATCAGTTCTAATCATTGAACTCAAGAACACACCCTTCTTCATCGTAACGGCCAAAGCCCATCTCTAATTCGAATCAATACCATCTTCATATTCTCAATCTTCTCCATACCTAACTGTAGTTTCAGAACACCACTCTCCACATCTCAAACCCCATCTTCTAAATCTTGATACATCCAAAATATCTTCTGGATTGCAACACATATTCAGATTAGAATCGAAATTCCTTGCTGCTGTAAAAAAATTTCCTGTTCATCTGCAACCCTAACCATCACAGAAAACCATCAATTCATCATCTCAATCTTCATAGCAGCAACGGACTCAAAACCCCTGTCGATCTCATAGCATATCCATTACCAGCAACAACAAAATATTCTCTTCAATCATCACCAGATTCGGCAGCAGCTTCAACTATCTTTCTGCAACAACACAACCGTAGCTCCATCGACCTCAAATAATCGCTCTTCTCGATCTGATTCAAGTGTTGATGAAGAACTGCAGTTGGGAGGAAGAAGAACAACGAATTGAAGAAGTAGTTTCCTTTTGAAAAGAGTAAAACAGAATTTTATAAATTATGGGTTTTAGAATAATTTCTTCCCCAAAAATGGGGGCGTGCATGAAGTTTTCTGTCCTTGGGTTTCTCAGTGGAAAAGTCTGAGAGAATGGGTCTCACTGTAGTTTTCACTTTCCAAAAACTTTCTCCGCGAAGGCGAAGGGATTCGAACCACTGCCATCTCACTCCCGTAGCAGAATCTCCTCCGCTGAGCCAATGATTCTTTTATGCTAACCTTACATATATTCTATATATATAGTAGTTTGTATACACACATCACTTTACCCGAGCATACTTAAACTTTTCTTCCTATTGATGCATGCCGACTTTTGCGTATCGAACTCATATCCCTAAAACGAATTATACACGTACGTATGCCGTTCCGTATTACTGCCGTATCACGGACCGCTGACCGGATTCTTGACCGAAATCGACTTTAACAAATCTGTATAATACCCGTACGTATCCCCTACCGAACATTTCCCGTATCCCGAATTGCTAACTAGGGTGTGGATGTAGAGGTGAATTTAGGCATATTATCCTATCCCTTGATTCTTTAAGTTCATGCTTCATGCGGATCGCTATCAAAATAATAAATCAAAGTACATATATAAAAGGGAGAGGGTTAGATATAAATATTGTTAATCTTCAATATTCTTATCGGTAGAGAAAACGTGCGTAATAACGTATTATGATATAGAGAAGGAGGATAAAAAGACACAAAGTAAAGGGAGAAAGAAAAAGAGTTATCATTCGATGTGTATCATAAACAAACATTAGAGCCTTTATTTATAGGGATAGACACAAGGACATTCCAGTAATAAACGGATTCACCCTAGATATTCTTAACATAATTATACATCTAATAATGGCGACTATGTGCACCCGCACACATTCCTCCCCTTTGTATTGGCTGGATTTAATGGAGGTTATTGGTGTTTTAATCCTTCGGAGTAGTATTAATTTCGTTAATTTTAATTACAAAAAACAAAAACAAACTCAAGTTTCAAAACTGAATTTTGTATCTTTTTCTTCTTTTTTTCATCTTCTTCCACCGTTGATCTTTCTTTGTTGAAAATAATAATTTATTAAAACCGATATCTAATCTAGTATATTTAATCTCTGATCAATTTCTTTTTCTGATTTTTTTTTCTTCTTTGTCTCTGATCTTATTGGATTTACATCACTTTTTTTTCCTTCAAATAAACCAACAAATCAAAGTACCTAATTGCCATTAACAATCGCTTTGAACATTCAAAAGCTTGTTTTTTATGTTATGATGAAAATCATTCATGACCCATTATTCAAAACAATTTCATGTCTCGGAAACCCCTTGAATCTTCAATATTCAATAGAAACAAAAAATGAGTTGATCAAAAATCAATGATATTGATACTGTGTAAATATTTGACGGGCAAGATATAGTAGATCGAACTTGGTTTTAGTGGAAATATAATTGATAGGTTTATGTTTTGATCAGATTGACGATGTAATAATTGCCTCTATTGATTTGAAACTTTTTAACCATGTAAAATTTCTGATTATTTATATTTATGTGCTTGAATTAATGATGAAAATGAAAGGGATGTCGAAGAGATTGAAAACCAAATAGACATAGAAGGTACGTGATCATGAAAGGAGGTAATTAGTGTTGATTTCAAAAACAAAATACGACATCCAAAAAAAAAAGGAATATATGTTTCGTCGTTAAGGGAGGAAACCGGGGTGCACATAGTTGGACTCTAGTATTCGATGTGTTATTAACGCAGATGTGATCGGCTTATTCTAATTTCATACAGATCACCAATTTTAGGTAAATCAAAACTTTATCTGACTATGAGCCAATGACGTACCCTTTTCGAATTCATTAACTCGATGTTGAAATATTTTTTTATGTATATTGTTAACTAATCTAAGCAAATCTAAGCATATTTACTTATAAAATCGTCTAAATCTCAGTAATCTTTCATGAATTGACCTTGTAGATGGTGAAATTTGGATAAAGGGCTATAGTGTCATTTCAACCCTATAGACAGAATTCAACTCTCACGGGAGAGATTAAGCCCTTGATCCTCAAGACATCCTTAAACACGATTTCTAGTATACGTTCCCGCGAGACACTGCTGGTCGTGATGCCGTGACTCCTAGCATACATCCTCAACGAGATACTGCTGGTCACGTTGGTTCTATAGAGCGTAAACGTCCCCGGTAGACTTATGAACTAGAACAACCACAATTCCAGCATGTTTTCGCGAGACGCAGCTGATTCTGATGCCATGATTCCTAGTATACGTCCTCAACGAGATGCTGCTGGTCATGTAGGCTCTGTAGATGCGTAAATACGTCCTCGATGGACTTATGCCCCAGAGCGGAGATTTGCATATCTCCTGTAAGCACGACTCACCCTATTTGAGATCAAAGACTGATTCATAGTACATCATCGCGAGAACACTGGTCATGTCTGCTCTAGGCTCTGACTTGACTTACTGAGGTTTCCGGATAACTCCTAGGACATCCCCGCGAGATACGCTGGTTATTCTACCTCTGAGCCTTTTTGACAGACTTCTAGAACATCCTTTCGAGATACACTGGTCTTGTTGGCCCATCATATGGACACACAGTTGATTCCCAGCACATATCTGCAAGATACGCTGGTCAAAGACGAGTAAGCCAAAGTCTCGCAGAGACATTAATTCGGGCGTACAAAGCCTTTTCTCTCTCTAGGCCGAGTCCCAGCTGACCGCAAAGAGATACAAATCCGTTAAGAAAATCTTCAGAGAGATTTTTGAGCCGTCTGCAAAAATCACAGAGAGATTTTTGAGCTATCTGCAAAAATCTCTGAGAGATTTTTGAGCTTTCCGCAAAAATCTCGCTGCAAAAATCACAGAGAGATTTTTTTGAGAGGCGCGCGCCTTACCTAGCACTCAAAGCCTATTTCTCAGCCTCTCAAATATGCTCACGGCTAGTAAAATTGAGCCTGAATTATACATGGCTATCCAAAAACGTGGATAGGCTCTCTTGAGCGCCGCATGCTTAACCAAGATACCTATAAAAAATAATATGGTTTTCACATGACATGTGAGACCGGCAACAGAGAGAGGGAGATCAGCCTCAACTCCTCTCACACTCTACACGCGATTCCTAAGGAATTTCATTCCTTTTCACGTGACTCATCCTAGTCATTCTCACAAATCAGAGAAATATCTCTCTATCTTGGCCAACTCGGCTAAAGAGAATATTTCTCTCTCAAATACGTCATCACAAAGGTTGATTCAACTTCACACAAATGGGGGGATATCTTGACCATCCCTAATCCTTCTTCCCTGTGACTGAATCAACCTTTGAACGACCATTGTGCGTGGTTTAGGCGAAGACTGTTCGTGCTCAACCCCCCGAAACTCACTTTCAAAAACCTAGAATCCCATATCTAGCCTCTCAGGTAACTACATTTTGGCGACCACAATTCCAAATCAATCCCAGATCGTATTCATCAATCTTCATCATGGTCACAACTAGGGGAAAGGAAGTCGAGACGACAAAGAAGAACGATGTTGCTGCCAGCACTGTGGGGATTAACACCAACGTCGAACGTCTTGTGGTTACAGAACATCCTAACATTAATCCTGCTATTACCGAACGCCCTATTATTACGGAATGGCCCAATAGCGATCCTGTTGTTATTGAATGACCTGTTGTTACTGAAAGGCCTAATATTGGTACTACTGGTATTAATATTGGTAACAATCGTCCTGGTAATCCTAATATAGTTAACATAAGCACTAAGCGTCCTGTCACCAGCCTCGAGCGCCCTGTTGAAACCACCCAGTCAGATACACCGACTCTAGAAAGCTTGGCTACAAATCAGGAACAACTTTATGAAGCACAGAAGAATATGGGAGAAACTCTGGTCGTAATTTTGGATAGTTTGAAAGCTCTGATCGAGAAATCGGCGATCCTTGATTCTTCGCGAGTGCAGTTTAGTCCAGCGCAGAGAATCTGAGTCTTCCAGAAATAATGATAGTGGAAGCCCGTGTACACCGATCCCTATTCGTGATCACGTCAACTACCGAACTAGTGATACTCGTGAGCCCCAGAAACTTAAACAGTCACCTGAATATTTGACACTGACAGATTTGGAGAGGTTGTTGAAGGCTCGAGAAAGAGACAGAGAGAATGCTGATTTTCTACATAGTCATTATCCTTCTTACCCAGCTGAAATACAACGTATCCCTTTACCCAGGGGATATACGTCTCCGTCGTTCACGCTATACGATGGAATCGGAAATGCCCGTGAGCATGTGTCTCGATTTCTGGAAGCGTTAGGGGAACACGAGATAAATCATGTTGTGCGGATAAAGGAATTCTCCAAGCTTCTAACTGGAAGAGCTTATACGTGGTATAACAGTCTAGCACCAAACAGTGTCGCTAACTGGAACCAGATGGTGGATATCTTTTGCAAAAATTACTTTTTTGTCTCTGAACATACTACCCTCTGTGATCTCAGAAGAATGGTTTAGAGGGTTAATGAGCATCCCAATGATTTTGTGTTAAGATTGAGATCTCAGGCTTTGGATTTCCATGACCCGAATGCAACAGAATCTCATCTCTTCGAAGTATGGATTAACAACTTGCTCCCTGTATATCGATCCCTCCTCGAGAATCTAGGTTTACAGATCTTTTCGAAACTCCATGACGCTGCAAAGCGATCTGCTTCGTCAACACCCGCACTCCTGAAGAAACTAAGAATGAACAAAACAGAAGATGAACATCGAGTCGATCCTAGGAGGGGGAAGCGTTCGTCTGAAAAACGTGTCGATTTGCACCACTCAGCTATGGTCACTGAAGTAAGTAAGAGGAAGGGAAAGAATCAGGACACCAGCTCTTCGAAACGCCCAGCTTATGATCACAACAATGTCAAAGGCCCTCCAGACTTTCCATGCAAGTATAAAGAAGTGCTAGAGTTGTTAGATGCGTGGGTTCGGGATGAAACAATTAAACTTCCTTTTATACGAAGAGAGCCAACGGCCGAAGTTATGGACAATCCAAAGTATTGTCACTTTAATAGGTTCACTGTGTTAGAGCATAGCTCGGTCAACCTCGCATGCGTTGCTATCTCAAGCATGTTTTTCAATGTTAGTGATCAAAACTATAAGTCTTGATTTCTAGCCTACATAGATAAGTCTCGGACTAGGATAGAAAATTGTAGATGATCTCAAGGAACCGTGGAACTTCATCAACAAAAAGTTATGTGGAGACTTGAACTTATTTATCACTCAAAAGTCTATCTCTTCTATCTCCTACTTATTATGAGACAAAAGTCGTATGCTATATAGCCTAGATCATACACATTTGACATTACGAGCTGAGCATTCATTGCTTATCTTTTATCTCGAAATCGTGTGTTGGTAAAGCGTTTCGCTTTGATCAAGTTTATCTTCACCTAGTGACGAAAGTCATGAAAAGTTTCAATCACTTTGAGAATTACTCTGACGTGAATCGGTCTGTGAATAACGGCTACATAGCGTCCTCTGAGAATGTCTCAATGATTGAAATGAGAGTTTAGATTACATAACCATGTATTCCTTGAAACAAAGTTTTCGAACTTTGTTGATCAAGAGAAATCTGGAGGATTGTGGAATTGGCTTTCCAAGTCCGCGAACCCATACCGCAGACTCAGTCCGCTAACTGACGGAAGTTCTCGGCCGAGAATTTTTGCTGGATTTTGCAAAACTCGTTTGTGTGCTAAGTCTGCGAACTCAGTCCGCGAACTGGCAGAAGTTCTCTTTCCGAGAATTTCTTCTAAGTTTGGAAAACTCAACCGATTAACTTAAGTCCGCGAACTTGTTTGTGAACTTAAGAGGTTATGATCTAAAGATGTGCTCTGAACACGAAACTTAAATTACTAAGGAATGCTTTATGCAAACCGTGGCTATAAAGTTCATGAGACGATTCAATCGAATCGAATCATCTTTGTTTCAATTGTGTCTTGTGTAGTTACATAAGATCTCATAGCAATTGAAAAACTCTTTAACTAGTTCATTTGAGTCAATTGAACTAGTTATGGTGGAGAAGAACAAGGTTAATATGAAATGCTCATATGGTTGACCTTTTTGGGTTACTATGTTGAACCAACATACACGTACACATTTGGGCATGGTTTTCACGAACCCAGTAAACGTTTACCAAAATGTGTATGACAATCTAGGTTTTTCGATCTAACGGTTGAGAAATATTAGCTTGAATCTAAATCAGGTTTTCATCTAACGGTAAATAAGGATTGCTTTGTAACTAAGGCAAAACCCTGATTTGAAGGCTATATAAAGGAGACATCTAGCATTGTGCAAAACTAATCCCCACACGTATGTGTGCTACTAGTGCACCCGCTAGAGTCGGTCTCCATTAACCTTTGATTTTCTTCTCTAAAATCAGGTTAACGACTTAAATACTTCATTGGGATTGTGAAGCCAGACCGATACTACTTTATCGTAGTTGTGTGATCTGATCTTGCATCTTCTATCATACGAGTACAATCGATTGATTGGCTTGAGATCGTGAGAGTTCTCCGATAAGCAAGATAAAGAAGTCACAAACATATTCGTCTCACTGTTTGTGATTCCTCGACAATCCGCTTGTGTAGTCAGGAAGGATTGTAGAGAGGTGATTGATTAATCTAGGATGTTCTTCGGGAATATAAGACCGGATTATCAATTGGTTCCTGTTCACCTTGATTTTATATCAAAAGACGGAACAAAACCTAGGGTTTATCTGTGGGAGACAAATTTATCCTTTGATAGACTTTTCTGTGTGAGACAAATCTGTTTATTATCAAGTCTGTGATTTTGGGTTACATCAACTCTTGATTGTGGGTGAGATCAGCTACGGCAATCAAGTGCGCAGTATCCTGCTGGGATCAGAGGCGCATGAGTACAACTGTACCTTGGATCGGTGGGAGACTGATTGGGGTTCAACTATAGTCCAGTCTGAAGTTAGTTTGTTGTAGGCTAGTGTCTGTAGCGGATTAATACAGTGTGTATTCAATCTGGACTAGGTCCCAGGGTTTTCTGCATTTGCGGTTTCCTCGTTAACAAAACTTCTGGTGTCTGTGTTATTTCTTTTCCGCATTATATTTTATATAATTGAAATAATACAGGTTGTGCGTTAAGATCATCAACTTCTCTAATCCAACCTTTGGTTGTTGATTGTAGTTGATTGATCCTTGGACATTGGTCTTTGGTACCGTCCAAGTTATCTCTCTTTGATAAAGACTCGCAGATTTCTATTTGCTTGAGTAAAGATCAAATCGAGAGATTGAGATAATAACTCCTTGAGATACTTTATATCTAGATTGAGTCTGACTTTTTAGTAGATTCTCTAGCAAAGTATTTCGAAGTTAGTCCATACAGATTGCTAATCGAAATATTGGGTGGTGTTGTTAGACCCCCGATTTTTAATTGGTATCAGAGCAGGAAAACACATTTAAGACCTAACAAGTCCGTGTTTGTAGAAATCTGACTCTATGGATTATAAATTCTCAATTAACGTTTCACCAGGTTTGAAAAATAACTGCAAGAAAAGGTCTGACAAACTGACATCTCTTCAAAAAGGGTTGGATGAACAAATCCGGATCAACTATGGTCTTGTTGCTGAAATTGCAATTCTTAAGGATTTGATATCCGAAAATACTTCCCTTGAAAGGTTGAAAAAACTCAGTTGTTCCCCTCTCATGAAAATTCATAAGTCTGATAGTAATCAACGACAGGATGTTGAGAAAACTGATATGACAAGGAACCAGTCAGACAATCTTCAAAGCATAGGATCATGTTGTGGTCCATCCGATCATATACAACAAGTTTGTATGTCCTTTCAAAAGAGTCTTAATGTTGCAAGTAATCTTTGTAAGAAAGCTAAACAACTGTATGACTCCCTAAAAGTTCATACAACACTACCAGGAAACTCTAAATCGAGAAGTACTAGTAGTATGGGTGCCTTTGCTTTAAGATATACATCTCCTTTTCAATGGTTTCTTGATAGTGGATGTAGTCGACATATGACAGGAGATCTCACTTGGTTTGTATCATCGGTTGACTACGAAGGAGGTCCTGTAACGTTCGGAGATGGAAGTTGTTGCTACATTAGCAAAAATGGAACGATCAAGGTACGAGGTGTTCCAGAAATCCATGATGTGGTATACGTTAAAGGTATGACTGCTAATCTTCTTTCTATTAGTCAAATTTGCGACAAGGGCCATCGAGTTATCTTCAATGCGAATGGATGTGACATTGTTGACAAATCCGGGAAGGTAATCTTTCAAGGAACTCGTGGTAAAAACAACTGTTAGCTTCTTGATACTCAGTTTAGCAACCGCTGCAATTTGACTAAGGTGGAATCTACACATCTTTGGCATGTGCGTTTTGGTCACATCAATTATAGCCTTTTAATTAAGATCATTAACAAAGAACTTGTTAGAGGCATTCCCAAAATCAATGCAAAGATTGAAGGTGTATGTGGTTCCTGTCAAAAGGGTAAGCAAACGAAAGTTCACCACAAATCATCACGAGATATTCTCACTAAAGCTCCACTTGATTTAATTCATATGGATCTCTTCGGACCAATTCAACAACCTACTATTGCCGATAAGAAGTATGCTTTAGTTATGGTAGATGATTACACCAGATTCACTTGGGTTGCACTCCTATCTCATAAGAATGAAAGTGAATTCAAGATTATTGTTAAAAGGATCCAGAACAAACAAGGTCGCAAACTAAAGAAAATTAGGAGCGATCGTGGAACTGAATTCAAAGAGACCAAGGTATTCGAATTCTGTGATAAACTTGGGATCATTCAACAATACTCACCACCAATTACTCCTCAAGCTAATGGAGTTGCTGAAAGAAAGAATAGGAACATTAAGGAAATGGCCAGGGTAATGCTCCACAACAAAAACTTACCTTTAATATTTTGGGGAGAAGCTGTCTTCACAGCATGCTACTTGATCAACCGTGTGTATTTGCAGTCTAAAACCCTTAACACTCCTTATGAGTTATGGTATGGAAGAAAACCCAATCTATACTATCTCAGGGTTTTTGGAAGTAAGTGTTATATTCTGAAAGATCGAGAACAGAAAGGGAAATTCGACACCAAAAGTGACGAAGGAATATTTCTTGGCTACGCTTCTGATAGTCGTGGTTTTCGAGTTTTTAATCTCAGAACTCAAGTCATGATGGAATCTGCTAATGTTATCATCGATGACATTAGTAACTCTCGTCAAGATAGTTCTCCCACTGAATTTCCTCCAACAGAGACAATTAAGAAAGTCAAAGAAATTCCAGAATCAGTTGAAGTTATCCCAATTGTTACTGATCCTGACATTTCTAGTGACGAGGAGAAGAGCACTGATCAAGCCATTCCTGATGAACAAGTACGTGTTCCTCCACGACATCTTTGGGTTCAAAGGGATCACGACCCCAACAACATTATTGGGGGAAGGGATTCTACAACCAAAACAAGATGTCAACTTCAAAATATATGCAATTTTAGTTGTTATCTTTCTCAGGTGGAACCAAGGAATATTGATGAATCTCTGAAAGATCCCTTTTGGGTGAATGCAATGCATGAAGAGTTAAATCAATTTGAAAGACAAGATGTCTGGGAATGTGTACCTTGTCCTCCAAATGTCAATATTGTTGGTACCAAATGGATATTCAACAAAAAGTCTGATGATTATGACACAATTGTCAGAAATAAAGCTAGACTTGTCACTCAAGGATATTCACAGATTGAAGGAATTGATTTTGTCGAAACCTTTTCTCCTGTGGCACGTCTTGAGTCCATTCGACTTTTATTGGCCCATGCTTGCTTTCTCAAGATTAATTTGTTTCAGATGGACATAAAATCAGCGTTTCTGAATGGAATTTTAAAAGAGGAAGTCTATGTTGCTCAACCTAAAGGGTTCGAAGACCCTGATTTCCCTGATCATATGATGAAGCTCAAAAAGGCGTTATATGGATTAAAACAAGCACCAAGAGCCTGGTTTGAGAAACTCACTACCTCTCTTATTAGAAAAGGATTTTCAAGAGGACGAGCTGATAAAACATTGTTTACCAAATGGAGTGAGAAAGATGTTGTCATTGCTCCAATCTATGTAGATGATATCATCTATGGATCAACCTCTGAAAAAATTTGCAAAGACTTTCAAGTCTCCCTTGCTAAAGAATTCAAAATGAGCAATGTTGGTGAGTTAAAAATTTTCTTAGGATTACAGATTCAACAACATAAGGAGGGTATTTACTTATCCCAATAGAAGTACGCACGTAATCTTGTTCAAGATTTGGTCTGGATAAGTCACCTCCTAAGCTGACTCCTATGCCTACTACTGGTAAATTGCACAGGGATGAGAAAGGAGCAAAAGTTGATCAAAAATTATATCGATTCATTATAGGTAGTCTTTTGTATCTTACAGCTACTAGACCTGATATTTCTTTCAGTGTTGGTTGTTGTGCCAGGTTTCAGGCGGATCCAAAAAATCTCATCTTGGCTGCAAGAGAATCATACGATATATAAATCACACTGCTGGGTATGGTCTCTCGTATTTTGATACTAATGCTGATCTTTCTGCTTATTCTGATGCTGATTGGGCAGGTTGTGTAGAAGACAGAAAAAGTACATCAGGGGGCTTCTACTATGTAGGTCTCAATCTTGTAGCATGGCATAGCAAGAAGCAAAATTCTCAATCCCTGTCTACATGTGAAGCAGAATATATTGCTGCCGGATCATGTTGTACTCAACTCCTATGGATGAAACAGATGCTTGCTGATTATGGAATTGATACTGGGATAATGAAAATCTTTTGTGATAACTCCAGTGCGATTCGAATTACTGAGAATCCTGTTGAGCACTCAAGAACAAAACATCGACATAAGGTACCATTTTATTCGTGATCTTTATGAAAATGGTATCATCAGTATGGAATTTGTGCCTTCCGAACAACAATTGGCTGATATTCTCACCAAACCCTTAGACACTGCAACTTTTCAACACTTGCGGCAGTCTATTGGTGTTGTTTTGGTTCATTAAAACGTTTCATTGACTCTTGCCCCTATGCTTATCCTTATCTTTTGGGCAATTGAGTCTGAAACCCCAGTAGGTACTTTCCAGTTCAGTTTCTGTAGGATTGTTGTTGTTATCTTTTAGTATCTCTTTAGTGTTTCAAAATCCTTTTTTCTTTCGAAATTAAGGTCGCTCTTGTTGTTCTCTCGGGAATGACATCAAATGGGGGAGAGTTCTTTTGAACTTGTGCTTAATGGTAATATCTTGCGGGGAGTGCGGCTGTGGAATTTTATAGGGGTTATCTTGTATCTTAAAACTCCTTGATGAATGTGTTAGCTTCGGCTATTAGATTGCATCTAAATTAAGTTGGTATGTATTTTTCTTTTGGTCATGAAATATCTCTTGTGAAAATTTCATTATGATCCCATTCTTGTACCTTCGCCAATTTTATTGACAAAAAGGGGGAGAAATATTGTAGTTCACACTACAAATACATATGGTTTTCGGATCATTGTGTAAGGGGGAGTGGTTTCCATGATCGAGATGGAGTATTGACTAGGGGGAGTGATACATATCACCGTAGTATTATTGTTAAAGTCGTGATACAATTGGACTTTGATGTTACATAATAGTACTATGACATTGTATAATAATGATCGAGAATCTCGATTTGTCTCATTGTTATAGCTACGGATCTTCAACAATGATGGTGCAAAACTTACAACCTTTGGGATCATTGGAGTACTTGGAAGGACGAAGATTTCAAGGAACGTTGAAGATTATACTATGAAATAGGAGCCGCTAAAGTTTATCTTTTTTATATTCCATATGTATTAATAGTTTTGTCACTAAAATTGACAAAGGGGGAGATTGTTAGAGCATACCTCGGTCAACCTCGCATGCGTTTCTATCTCAATTATGTTTGTCAATGTTAGTGATCAAAACTATAAGTCTTGATTTCTAGCCTACATAGCTAAGTCTCAGACTAGGATAGAAAAGTGTAGTTAAGCTCAAGGACTTCATGGCGATTCATCATACAACAACGAAGATCTATAAAAGGAATCGTGGAACTTCATCAACAAAAAGGTATGTGGAGACTTGAACTTATCTATCACTCAAAATTCTATCTCTTCTATCTCCTGCTTCTTATGAGACAAAAGTCGTATGCTATATAGACTAAATCATACACATTTGATATTTTGAGTCGAGTATATCTCGCCTATCTATATATCGAAATCATGTGTTGGTAAAGCGTTTCTCTTTGATCAAGTTTATCTTCATCTAGTGACGAAAGTTATGAAAAGTTTCAATCACTTTGAGAATTTTTCTGACATGAATCGGTCTGTGAATAACGACTACATAGCTTCCTCTGAGAATGTCTCAATCATTGAAATGAGAGTTTAGATTACATAACCATGTATTCCTTGAACCGAAGTTTTCGAACTTTGTTGATCAAGAGAAATCGGGTGGATTGTGGAATTGGTTTGCCAAGTCCGCGAACCGTCAGAAGTTCTCGACTGAGAATTTCCGCTAGATTTTCACAAACCTGTTTGTGTGCTAAGTTCGCGAACCTAGTCCGCGAACCTAGTCCGCGAACTGGCGGAAGTTCTCTTTCCGAGAATTTCTATTGAGTTTGGAAAACTCAACCGATTAACTTAAGTCCGTGAACTTGTTTGTGAACTTAAGAGGTTATGATCTAAATACGTGCTCTGAACATGAAAACCGTGGCTATAAGGAATGTTTTATGCAAACCGTGGCTATAATGTTCATGATCAGATTCAATCAAATCGAATCATCTTTGTTTCAATTGTGTCTTGTGTAGTTACATAAGATCTCATAGAAATTGAACAACTCTTTAAGTAGTTCATTTGAGTCAATTGAACTAGTTATGGTGAAGAAGAACAAGGTTAATATGACATGCTCATATGGTTAACCTTTTGGGTTACTATGTTGAACCAACATACACGTACACGTTTGGGCATGGTTTTCACGAACCCAGTAAACGTCTACCTAAGTGTGTGTGACAATCTAAGTTTTCGATATAACGGTTGAGAAATATTAGCTTGAATCTAAATCAGGTTTTCATCTAACGGTGAATAAGGATTGCTTTGTAACTAAGTCAAAACCCTGATTTGAAGGCTATATAAAGGAGACATCTAGCATTGTGCAAAACTAATCCCCGCAGGTCTGTGTGCTACTAGTGCTCCCGCTAGAGTCGGTCTCCATTAACCTTTGATTTTCTTCTCTAAAATCAGGTTAACGACTTAAAGACTTCATTGGGATTGTGAAGCCAGACCGATACTACTTTATCGTAGTTGTGTGATCTGATCTTGCATATTCTATCGTACGAGTACAATCTATTGATTGGCTTGAGATCGTGAGAGTTCTACGATAGGCAAGATAAAGAAGTCACAAACATCATCGTCTCACTGTTTGTGATTCCTCGACAATCCGCTTGTGTAGTTAGGAAGGATTGTAGAGAGGTGATTGATTAATCTAGGTTGTTCTTCGGGAATATAAGACCGGATTATCAATTGGTTCATGTTCACCTTGATTTTATATCAAAATACGGAACAAAACCTAGGTTTTATATGTGGGAGACAGATTTATCCTTTGATAGACTTTTCTGTGTGAGACAGATCTGTTTATTATCAAGTCTGTGATTTTGGGTTACAACAACTCTTGGTTGTGGGTGAGATCAGCTAAGGGAATCAAGTGCGCAGTATCCTGCTAGGATCAGAGGCGTAGGAGTACAACTGTACCTTGGATTGGTGGGAGACTGATTGGGGTTCAACTATAGTCCAGTCCGAAGTTAGTTTGCAGTAGTCTAGTGTTTGTAGCGGCTTAATACAATGTGTATTCAATCTGGAAGTAGGCTAGTGTCTGTAGCGGCTTAATACAGTGTGTATTCAATCTGGACTAGGTCCCGGGGTTTTTCTGCATTTGCGGTTTCCTCGTTAACAAAACTTCTGGTGTTAGTGTTATTTCTTTTCCGCATTATATTTTATATAATTGAAATAATACAGGTTGTGCGTTAAGATCATCAAATTCTCTAATCCAACCTTTGGTTGTTGATTGTAGTTGATTGATCCTTGGACATTGGTCTTTGGTACCGTCCAAGTTATCTCTCTTTGATAAAGACTCTCAGATTTCTATTTGCTTGAGTAAAGATCAAATCGAGAGATTGAGATAATAACCCCTTGAGATACTTTTTATATAGATTGAGTCTGACTGTCTAGTTGATTCTCTAGCAAAGTATTTCGAGGTTAGTCCATACAGATTGCTAATCGAAATATTGGTTGGTGTTGTCAGACCCCCGCTTTTTCACATTGGTCATCCAACTAGAGAGTGCAAGGCGTTGAAATGGATTTTCAAAGAAAATATTGAGGCTGGAGAACTTATACTGGATGACAGAGAGGGTGTGCATAAGCATCCTCTACCTCAGCACCAAATTAGAAGTATTTTTTCTGATGAGAAACCATTCGGAGAAGTAGATGCCTCACTAATACATGGTTTATGCGAACTCCTTCACTTCTCCAAGAAACAACGAAAAGAGGTTTTTGATATGGTGAGTTGTATTTCACTGGGGACTCTCGCTTCACCGCCTGAAGATGTTCAAGTTTCATTTGCAATGACAGCTGTTGAACGAGACATTACTTTCACGGCCAAAGATATGACGATGAAGGAAGGGCATAACCGTGCTCTGTATGTCCCAGCATTCCTTGAAGGAAAAGAATTTAAACTTTCCCTTGTAGACACTGGAGCCTCGAATAATATTATCCCTTTACAAATATTGCAGGAGGCTGGAATCTCTAGGAATATGATTGATCCTCGCTCAACCGTGATTAGCGATTTTGAAGGGAATACTAGCAACTCGTACTTGATCTCCAAGTCGGGCCGATCCAGTCCAAGGTGAAATTTTATGTTATCGAAAAGACTCCGGGATACCACATGATTCTGGGACGTCCTTGGCTTCATGAAAACCAGGTGATACCCTCAACCTATCATCAGTGTATCAAATCAGTTCATCAAGGGAGAAGATTGTTCCAATTGCGGCGTCGCCTTCACCTTATGTTCTGGACAACACACCGGTTGATGGAACTCTGAGTCATTCAGGTTACAAAAAGGGTTTCACGCAGGAATATGATTCTAAGGGAAGGATTCTTTACTTACGTCGTTACTGAACACAGTTGGATATATGGTGAGTCTCTCTTTTGGAAATAGTCAAGATGTTCAACTCAGAGGATGAGGCTTGTTAAACTCCATAGATGAAATATCCCGACCGGGGACTAAACGGAATTTAGGCTACATACTATTTAGTAGGACGTTTTTTGTTAGGTATTTTGTTAGTGGTTGGTTAGATTTCTTTGAGATATGTATTTCTTTCTTTCAATCAATAAATTGTGTGCCAAACCCTGTGCACTCAAATCTTTTAGAAAAATCTTATATCCATAATTCAAAACCTAAAGGAATAACAGTAGGAAATCCGAACCACTATTAGAAAACTTATCTCTCAAATAACTCAAAAAAAAAACAAAAAAAAAACTAGTCAACTTAAAGAAATCCGTCCAAAACCAGCTTTTCTCCTCGGGAAAGGATTTCCTTCTTCTTGCTCAGTTCCTGCACCTTGATTTTAGCATCTCACGTCATTTTCTTTGCTCGCTCCAGTTCCTCGCCTACTAGTTTCTCCTCAAGGGTAAGAGCATCTCTCGAAAAGTAAGGGCCAGAGTGCAACAACTTTTCAAATTCGGCTTGGGTATTATTGAGCCATTCTAAGAGCCATTTCACGTTAAAGCGAAGATTTTCACAAGTGGTCACGAGCTTTTCAAGGTCTATGAAGTAGCCAAAAGGGATGTTGTTCAGAGTCAAGTTCCATACCCCATCGAGGGTCTCCAACAAGTCATTAACTATTTCGATCATGGGATGAATGACATAAGTTATTATCCCCATTATAGCAATATGGCCATATCTTCGCCAAATCGACCGGTACACTTCGACATGTTTGGTAGCAACACCAAATCCCCCTACGAGTATTTCATTTGAGTCCAGGGTTGCACTGAGGCCGACAAAATCCAGGCCAACAGTAGGATATTCGGCGACAGTCGATGGATGTGCTTCATCTCTTCGGGTTTCTTCGACACGAGAATCACCAGAACCTATAGACTGATGGGTAGCTGAGGCATTGTCAAGAGAGGATATTTCTATTGTATTTCCAATAATTACATCTTGATTCATTCCCACGTCACGAGTCTACAAAAGAAGATGGAATCAAACAAGGTATATTGAGATATGGAGGTAAAAAAAAAAGGAAATTTAGCTTCGACGACTAAATTTACTTTCGTAGGTGGGATTAGTGTTCATGAAGACAAAGGCCACGTCTTATGCTAATATAAAGAAGCTAATAAATTCATAATACTCTAGGAGACATATTCAAGGTGTCATGACGTGCAACGGATCAAGGAATATGAGAATCCTCTTACGATTAGGATTGATGTACACTGCCATGATAAAACGCATTAACAGACAAAAATTTGTAAGGCATTTTGGGGTACTTTCTTGAGCGAATATGTTTTTCTATGTCTCTTATACAACATATCCAAAGTGCGTCTCAAACAAATAAGCGATCTGGGAGACGTGATCCCAACATCGAAGTAAGCGCGATCTGAAACGCTCCTGAAAATTCTATACGGGATTTCTGATGACAGAAGTATGTGCTTGGTTGACTGACCTAAACAATTCGGAATTAGGATATTCTTTTTGTGTTGAATATATATTCCTTTTATCTTTTCAAATTGGGGATGGGAGCTCAAATCCGATATCGTATGAAGATTCTACAGTCTATTCTATACGGGTATACTGAATCTGAAAATTTCTGACAAATACTCGAGTAAAAGTATATTCCTAGGTATGATCATCACGGTACTAACCAAGAATGGGAATATTTGTGGAGTTTTAAAAAAAGGGGTGTTCTTACCGGTGGCATTCCTAAAGAAGGAGGAGAAGGGTCTTCCGTCATGATAAAATCGAGGCAGTCTATGTCAGTTTCTATGTCGTCCACCTGAGAATCAATTTCTCTTCGAGCACGAACGGAACGTCCAATCTGAAAGGGCTCATCCAGTTAAAATTCTAGAAGAATATGATTAGTTCATGGAAAATAGTTAAACAGAAAAATACTTACTTGGTTTGCGCAAGGGGATGAATGTTTGGAACTTGTTTCGTGAGACGTGAGGATTGCACCATCCTCAGGAATATCTTGTATGAAATTACTTATGCTCATCATTTGTTCCATCCAACAAGTACGACCTCTTGAGGATACGCGGCCAGTCCTTTGAGCATGAAAGAAGGTAAAGTTTCGTTACAAACCACTTACAGTACCGAGATTCCGTTGGATCCTAGAAAGCGTGGATGGTCTTTTGCGAAAAGGGATATCCTGGTCAAATCCCATCTGGCGAGCAACTCTGTCGATATTGTAAGATTGTATGAAATCACCACGGCTATCCAAACTCATGACACGACTAGGAGAACTGCTGAATACATATGTAGCCTCTGCCTCAGATAAGTGATCATGACCTTCGGGAAGTAATACAGCGTCTTTCATTAAGGAAAACGATTGCAACTGAGCCACACCCTCAGGAATTTGTGTCCAAGGGAGAAAGATGACATATTTTTCATTATTCATTAATACAAATAGAGGTTGCTGAATCGAATATTTATTGCACCAATGACAAATTCTGGCTATCAGAGGATCACTAGTTTTCAGTGAACGAGGGACAGGGGAATATTTCTCAAAGTGTTCCCATAGCCACGCCTGAAGGAAGCACACGTTCACCCAGGTATCCATTCTTTTACCATTCGAAGATGACATATCCAATACAAAATTGTCCAAGTCGAGTACATAGTTCCTAAAATAAATTCCCAATAGGAAAAGTTATTTCCCGAGCCAGTTTTATCGCCATAGGAATCAATGAAGACTTTAGCTCTTCGCCATTTGAGTTCTCAAAAACATCTTTAGATCGCCATATTAATATGAAAGCAGCAAATCCAGGAAGTCCCTCATTACTACGCCAACGGCTAATCCAAAATTTATATGTGTTCTTCTTAATAACTGCTTGAGCGTGAGTTTGATTAATGGCTTCGGATAGAGCTAGTGATACTTCTTTTTCACTATCATCTAACGTTAAAGAGAAGATACATTTAACTGGAAGATGAAGAAGTGCGGCTACGTCTTCGAGAGTAATTTTGAGTTCTCCCTAAGCGAAGAAGAAGGTGTGAGTATGTTTACACCAACGACATAGCAGGGCTATCAAATCAGCAACGACTTTCTATAATTTTACGGACCCTGAAGCTAAAACCGCATGGTAGATGCCGGCTCTCTTCAAGATTTATTGGATTTCGTTACTTCTGAACATAAATTCTACCCAATCCGGCCAAGAATCCATGGGTTCCTGACGAGCCTTGAGTTTCACTGCTGAGGGTTTCACAGTTTTTCTTTCCATGGAAAATCGTAGTACTGCAGAGGGAATGAGTGGTTGATTTTGAGAAGTAATTCTATTGCAGAAAACGAGATCGTCACTCACCTGGGGACTAGGATAACTTTCAATCAGTTCAGTAAAGTGATGGAATTCGTCGTTGAAGTTAGGAATCTATTTACTATTAACGGCTACATTGCTCGTTGCGGAATCGCCCATATTGTTGTAATCTTCATCACACATATCGGGAGATTTACGAACCATTCTCAAAGCAAGATCAAAGAAAATAAGGGGCTGGTTTATTTTCTAAGAAAGAAATATTATACAAGAAGAAAATTCACGCACAAGAGTTATAGATATGTGTGTGTAGATGTACATATATATATATATATATATATACAAAACTAGTGACAAAACCCCTAGGTGAACAAACTAGTGATAAGAAAAAACCGGTCATATTATTTCTACCAAATAAAAACCGTTTCAAATAAAACTGGGACAAAAACCCCAAGTCAAATGATAATGAGCAAATTTAACTTTTTTTATTTAAAAAAACCCAAATGTACCCTTTCATCTTTTCTTCTTCTTCTTCTTCTTCTTCTCTGATTTCTTTTTTCTTTTTTGTTCCTACTCCTTATCCCACCACCATCATCACCAGCAGCAACAATGGATCTCCACGAACACCAACAACAATTTTATTCTCCCCCGACACACCACTTCCCTGTAATTCCCTGTAAATTTAGTTTGTTGATTGAGAAACGGTTGTTGTTATTAAAGACGAGATATCTAAATCGAGAAATTCTTTTCTCAATCGTTCATTTCAAGTCCCTAAAACTGAGAAAGGAAGAAGCAGCAGCTGCCGCTGTTATCACCTGAAATTAGATCGAGACACAGATGAAGAAGCAGAAAAGAACGGCGCTGATTCAAGAGATGGAGAATTCGAGAGACGTTTTCTCTCAATCATTAGTTCATTCATTTCCCTAAAACTGAGAAAAGAAGAAGCAGCAGATGCCGCTGTTTTATCACCTGAAATTGAGAGTAAATCTCGTTGCTGTTGATCGAGAAATAGATCGAGAATTGGGAGATGTGAAAAGGGTAAGATAGAGATGATGGATTTGAAACAAATTTAAGATGGGTTGAATCTGAGATTGCAAGAAATTGGATCTGCATCTCGTCTGGGGTTGATTCAGAAATTGAAACTCAGAGTTGAGTTAGATTGATGTGAAGATGTGAATTAGGTTGTTGCTGGTGAAATTGAGGTTCTGACGATGGAAATTGGTTAGGGTTTGGTTTCTGCTGCTCTTGTAGATATCTGAGATGAATGGAGAAAAAGATGGGGATTGGAGGAATTTATGGTTGAGAGAAGGCTCACAAGGAAGAAGTAGAAGAACTGAAGTTGTAGCTGGTGGTGATGATGAAGTTGCAGAACCAGTTGCTGCTACCACGAAGAATTTGATATGAAATCGAGGTCTTGTTGTGATGAATTTATTAACAGGTTTTTCCTGAAATCGAAGTATGGAAGAAGATGATGATTGAATTGAAGTGGGATTTCTATAACTGAAGAATTATGTGATGTATGTGAACTGATGGTGCTATGGGTTAGGCTCTTGGATAGAGTTTGTCATAGAGAAGATTCAGTTGATGGAGGATTTAGAGATGGTTTTGGTTCAATGTAGTTGGAGAATAGCAGAAGCTTGAATATGAGATGTTGCAATGAGTAAGTTGTGGATGTTGTGCAATGAGTTTGTGGTTGCTGTGTGATTGTTAACAGGTTTTTGAGGCAGCAAAGAGATGCAGGTGGAAGTGGTCTGAGTTTGAAATGAAATTGGTGTTGTATATGAATGAATTGCAGGTTACCTGAGCAGCTGCAGGTGGTATATGCAAATGGGGTTGTGCAGGCGACTAAAATGGTGTTGGTCTGTGTTGCAGACAAGGAAATGGAACAGAAGATGGCAGTGTTGGTTTGATGGACAAAGGCTGTGACTGAAGAAAGAAATAAATTGAATTGATGGCCTGGTGGTTGAAAGAATAGAATGAGGTTGTTGATACAATGATGTTGGCTTGAATGAATGATTGAGAAGATTCACAAATAGATGAATTCTAGGAAAATCAGGAAAGTATTGTGGAGTTGTGGATTATAGGGTTGGAATTGGAAGTGCAGGTTAAGATGCAAACAATAGGGCCTGGTGGATAGTGCAGCTGGAGTTGAAGCAATTGAAGGTGGAGTGCAGCTGGGTTTTGCCTGAAAGTAGAGCTGTTTTTATGTAGAGCTGTGTTACAAGAGATGATGCTGTAAACTAGAGAAGAAATGAAGCTTAAATGAAGTGCAGCTACTGATGAATTCTGATGAAACCAATTATGGTTTCATCGTATTTATGATGAAACCATAATCGGTTTCATCATATTAATGATGAAACCAAAATTGGTTTCATCTAATTTTTGGTCAGTGGTGGTGGTGGTCGTCGGCGGGTGTTGGCGATGTTGTTGGTTTTAGTCGGTGGTGGTCGGCAGTGGTGGTGCTGGCAGTTGATAATATGTGTTTGTAGCATAGAGCATGGATCTGTGTTGTTGTGATGTTGTTGTATCCAAGACAACTGCAACATAAGATCCTTGTTGAATTTTTCTTGTAGTTGAATTCTGATGAAACCAATTAGGGTTTCATCTTATTTTATGATGAAACCAAAATCGGTTTCGTCGGATTTGTGATGTAACCAAAATCGGTTTCATCAAAATTTTGGTCAGTAGTGGTGGCGGTGGTGGTCAGAGGTGGCAGTGGGGGTCGGTGGCGGCGGTGGTGGTCGGAGGCGGTGGTGGTGGTCGGCGGCGGCGGTGACGGTGACGGTCGGAGGTGGCGGTGACGGTTGGAGGCGGCGGTGGCGGTCGGAGGCGGCGGCAGCGGTCGGAGGTGGTGGCGGCGATGGTTGGCGGTGGTGGTCGGTGGAGGAGACGACGGTGGTGGTCGGTGGCGGTGGTAGAAGGTGGCGTTGCTTGTTGGTGGTGACAATATAATAATAATTAAAGTGGGGTTGATTTTTGTTTTTGTTGGGGTGATTTAAACTAAGAGGGTAATATAGACCAATTATATTAAATGGGGTTTTTGTGAAAAATTTGTTTTGTTGGAGTTTTTTTGTATGGATAGTGACACCTTTGGGGTTTTAACTCGCGGACCAATATATATATGCATGAAATGAGCAAAAAGGGATTGAGAAATGCTTAGAGAACCGTCCAAGGTAATGGGAGAGGCTCGGTCCTCTCTCTTTTAGAATAAACCCCTTTTCACAAAATTCTTGAAATTAGGCCTCTTCGACAATTTTCTTCGACTTTCGATCCCTGTGAAAATAATTCCGAGAGAATATATCACGTCCCACTGGCCTAGGAGAGTATCCTCACACGTGAAAAGGGTCACAGACACGACTTGGAAGAGTTTTGGAAGTAGAAAATACTTGGTTTCCTTATTTGAGACAAACTCCTTTGATTTCTTATTTTAGCTCTAACTCTTCAACAAAAACGAGCTCATAAGGGATTTTGACCAAAATACCCTTATATTGCAATTTTGAGTATTTTCGAAGAAGAAAGCCTAGATATGGCTAGAGATTGACCAAGCTCTCATCTACTCCTTACAAAGGCCTCATGCACGTGAATATTGAGTTCTCTAAGTGTTCAAAGAAGAATGGGGTTGAAACGAAATCCAGAAAAGCAGAATTATAGAGAAAATGAAGGGAATCTAGCTCAAAAAAGGGAATTCGGGTTCATGATTTCCAAAACCAGGATCAGAGGCGTGCCAATTCCTCTTTAAAGACGTGACTATTCTTAGGGAGGCTCTATATCTATTTCATGCCAAAGGAAATCAGGCTCATATTATTTTTTTTTTGACGAAAACACCCTTTGTTTCAAAAAGGCATTTTCTCTTAGAGAAGGGGTGTCTGATTTGTACAAGGAATTGAACAAGTTCTCAACATGCAAGGTGCTGATCCCACAACAAATATGCACTCTTACCAAGTCTCTTCGAGCATGTCCAGAGTGTCTGAAGGAGTTAGACGCAGACGAAAGAGAAAATTAGGGTTTTGGCCGAGTAAATCCTAATTAACGAATTCTATCCTTCCAAGACAGAAATTTTGTCCCAATCAAGACTTCATTATTCTTTCATTAACGTTCAACACAAAGTCCCAGGGAATTCCAAGGTCCAGAACCGATTTCAAGATCAAATTCGCAACGATCGAAGGCTAAACATCAATTCGGGGATTCTGCACGTCTAAAAGGATGAATGAATTGTAATTGCGTACGAATAGTTTGTTACCATCTATATACTCATCATATAAAAATCAAGATTCTACTATGAGCAGGGGACTTAATGTAGATGGTTAATTTGGATAAAGGGCTAAAGTGCCATTTCAACCCTATAGACAGAATTCAACTCTCACGGGAGAGATTAAACCCTTGATCCTCAAGGAATCCTTAGCCACAATTTCTAGTATACGTCCCCACGAGACACTGCTGGTCGTGATGCCGTGACTCCTAGCATACATCCTCAACGAGATATTGTTGGTCACGTAGGTTCTGTAGAGCGTAAAACGTCCCCGGTAGACTTATGAACCAGAACAACCACAATTCCAGCATGTTTAATAGAGACGCATCTGATTGTGATGCCATGACTCCTAGTATACATCCTCAAAGAGATGTTGCTGGTCATGTAGGCTATGTAGATGCGTAAATACGTCCTCGATGGACTTATGACCCAGAGCGAAGATTTGCATATATCTCATGTAAGCATGACTCACCCTATTTGAGATCAAAGACTGATTCCTAGTACATCATCGCGAGATACACTGGTCATGTCTTCTCTAGGCTCTGACTTGACTTACTGAGGTTTCCAGATAACTCCTAGGACATCCCCGCGAGATACGCTGGTTATTCTACCTCTGAGCCTTTTTGACAGACTCCTAGAACATCCTTTCGAGATACAATGGTCTTGTTGGCTCATCATGTGGACACACAGTTGATTCCTGGAACATCTCTACAAGATACGCTGGTTAAAGACGAGTAAGCCAAATTCTCGCAGAGACATTAAGTCGGGCGTACAAAGCCTTTTCTCTCTCTAGGCCGAGTCCCAGCTGACCGCAAAGAGATACGGATCCGTTAAGAAAATCTTCGGAGAGATTTTTGAGCCGTCTGCAAAAATCTCAGTGAGATTCAAATCTCTCTGCAAAAATAACAGAGTGATTTTTGAGTTGTCTGCAAAAATCACAGAGAGATTTTTAAGCTGTCCACAAAAATCTCTGAGAGATTTTTGAGCTGTCTGCAAAAATTTCTGAGAGATTTTATAGCTGTCTGCAAAAATCACAGAGATATGTTTTTGAGAGGCGCACGCCTTACCTAACACTCAAAGTCTATTTCTGAGCCTCTCAAATACGCTCACGGCTAGTAAATTTGAGCATGAATTAGACATGGCTATCCAAAAACGTGGATAAGCTCCCTTGAGCACCGCATGCTTAACAAAGACACCTATAAACAATAATATGGTTTTCACATGACATGTGTGACCGGCCACAGAGAGAGGGAGATCAGCCTCAGCTCTTCTCACACTCTGCACACGATTCCTAAGGAATTTCATTCCTTTTCACGTGACTCATCCTAGTCATTCTCACAAATCAGATAAATATCCCTCTATCTTGGCCAATTCGGCTAAAGAGAATATTTTTCTCTCAAATACGTCATTACAAAGGCTGATTCAGCTTCACACAAATGAGGGGATATCAATTAGGGTTTTGGTCTGGCGGTCTACGGCATGTGTGAGAAATATCCGTCTTATTTCTCACCGCATAAGAGAATAAAGGAGGTGGAATAATGAGATAAGCTCAACTTAGTTTATCCTTATTCCTGAAAAAACGGGAGAATTGTTCCACACGGCATGGAAAGCAATCCCTATCTTCACCAACTTGAGATTAGAGAATCCAGCTATAAATAGGTCATCTATATATTTTCCAAGCTACGATGATCTTTCTCATAACCTCTCAGAGCAATAACTTGTTCTCTGATCTCTCTCTTCACCTGCTTGCCTCCCTAAGACCAGCCTTAATCCTTCTTCCCTGTGACTGAAGCAGCCTTTGAGCGGCCATTGTGCGAGGTTTAGGCGAAGACTATTCGTGCTCAACCTCCCGAAACTGACTTTCAAAACCCTAGAATCCCATATCTAGCCTCTCACCGATTTTAGGTAACTACATTTTGGCGACCACAATGGGAGGTTGTCCACTCAGTCACAGTTCCAAATCAATCCCAGATCGTATTCATGAATCTTCATCATGGTCACAACTAGGAGAAAATATGTCGAGACGACAAAGAAGAACGATGTTGCTGCCAACACTGTGGGGATAAACACCAACGTCGAACGTCCTGTGGTTAATCCTGCTATTACCCAACCCCCTGTTATTACAGAACAACCCAATACTGGTCCTGTTGTTACTGAACGACCTGTTTTTACTGGAAGGCTTAATATTGGTACTACTGGTATTAATATTGGTAACAAACATCCTGGTAATCCTAATATGGTTAACACAAGCACTAAGCGTCCTGTCACCAGCCTCGAGCGCCCTGTTGAAACCACCCTGTCAGATCCACCGACTCTGGAAAGCTTGGCTACAAATCAGGAACAACTTTATGAAGCATAGAAGAATATGAGAGAAACTTAGATCGCAATTTTGGATAGTTTGAAAGCTCTGATCGAGAAATCGGCAATCCTTGATTCTTCGCGAGGGAATTTTCGTCCTTATCATCACAGAGAACCTGAGTCTTCCATAAATAATGATAGCGGAAGCCCGTGTACATTGATCCCTATTCGTGATCATGTCAACTACCAAACTAGTGATACTCGTGAGCCCCAGAAAGATAAACAATCACCTGAATATTTGACACTGGCAGATCTGGAGAGGTTGCTGAACGCTCGAGAAAGAGACAGAGACAGAGAGAATGCTGATTTGCTACATAGTCATCGTCCTCCTTACCCAGGGGATATACGTCCCCGTCGTTCACGTTATACGATGGAATCGGAAATTCCCGTGAGCATGTGTCTCGATTTCTGGAAGCGTTAGGGGAACACGAGATAAATCATGTTGTGCGGATAAAGGAATTCTCCAAGTCTCTAACTGGAAGATCTTATACATGGTATAATAATCTAGCACCAGACAGTGTCGCTAACTGGAACCAGATGGTGGATGTCTTTCACAAAAATTACTTTTTTGTCTCTGAATATACTAACCTCTGTGATCTCAGAAGAATGGTTCAAAGGGTTAGTGAGCATCCCAATGATTTTGTATTAAGATTTAGATCTCATGCTTTGGATTGCCATGACCCGATTGCAACAGAATCTCATCTCGTCAAAGTATGCATTAACAACTTGCTCCCTATGTATCAAGCCCTCCTCGAGAATCTCGGTTTACAGACCTTTTCGAAACTCCATGCGCTGCAAAGCGATCTGCTTTGTCAGCGCCCACACTCCTGGAGAAACTAAGAATGAACAAAACATAATATGAACATCGAGTAGATCCTAGGAGGGGGAAGCGTTCGTCTGAAAAACATGTCGATTTGCACCACTCAGTTGTGGTCACTGAAGTAAGTAAGAGGAAGGGACAAAATCAGGACACCAGCTCTTCGAAACGCCCAACTTATGATCACATCAATGTCAAAGTCCCTCCAGATTTCCCATGCAAGTATGAAGAAGTGTTAGAGTTGTTAGATGCGTGGGTTCGGGATGAAACAATTAAACTTCCTTTTATACGAAGAGATCCAAAGTATTGTCACTTTCATAGGTTCATTGGCCATCCAACCAGAGAGTGCAAGGCGTTGAAATGGATTTTCAAAGAAAAGATTGAGGCTGTAGAACTTATACTGGATGACAAAGAGGGTGTGCATAAGAATCCTCTACCTCAGCACCAAATTAGAAGTATTTCTGCTGATGAGAAACCATTCGAAGAAGTAGCTGCCTCACTAATACAAGGTTTATGCGAACTCCTTTACTTCTCCAAGAAACAACGAAAATAGGTTTTTGATATGGTGATTCTTATTTCACTGGGGACTCTCGCTTCACCGCCTGAAGATGTTCAAGTTTCATTTGCAATGACAGCTGTTGTACGAGACATTACTTTCACGGCCAAAGATATGATGATGGAGGAAGGGCATAACCGTGCTCTGTATGTCCCAGCATTCCTTGGAGGAAAAGAATTTAAACGTGCCCTTTTAAACACTGGATCCTCGGTTAATATTATCCCGTTACAAATATTGCAGGAGGCTGGAATCCCTAGGAATCTGATTGATCCTCGCTCAACCGTGATTAGCAATTTTGAAGGGAATACTAGCAACACCTATGGAAATGTCGTACTTGATCTCCAAGTCGGGCCGATCCAGTCCAAGGTGAAATTCTATGTTATCGAAAAGACTACGGGTTACCACATGATTCTGGGACGTCCTTGGCTTCATGAAAACCAGGTGATACACTCGACCTATCATCAGTGCATCAAAGCAGTTCATCAAGGGAAGATTGTTCGGATTGCGGCATCGCCTTCACCTTATGTTCTGGCCAGCGAAATAATCATCACCAGGAGGATCTCAGGCTCTCCTAGCAGGATTTACAGTACTCCTCTCCCTACGTGGGCATCTATTCAAGAAGCTGATTGTCTTCCATCTTCGACACCTCTCAAAGAAGTTTCTAAGAATTAGAAGAAAATGGTTTCGTTCAAGAGGATCAACACACCGGTTGATGGAACTCTGAGTCATTCAGGTTACAAAAAGGGAAGTTTCACGCTGGAATATGATCCTAAGGGAAGGATTCTTTACTTACGTCGTTACTGAACAAAATTGGATATATGGTGAGTCTCTCTTTGGGAAATAGTCAAGATGTTCAACTCAGAGGATGAGGCTTGTTAAAATCCATAGATGAAATATCCCGACCGGGGACTAAACGGAATTTAGGCTACAAATTATTTAGTAGGACGTGTTTTCTTAGGTATTTTGTTAGTGGTTGGTTAGATTTCTTTGAGATATGTATTTCTTTCTTTCAATTAATAAATTGTGTGTCAGACCCTGTGGACTCAAATCTTTTAGAAAAATCTTATATCCAAAATTCAAAACCTAAAGGAATAACAGTAGGAAATCCGACCCACTATTAAAAATCTTATATTCCAAATAACTCAAAAAAAAAAAAAAACTAGTCAACCTAAAGAAAACTGTCTACAACCAGCTTTTCTCCTCGGGAAAAGATTTCCTTCTTCTTGTTCAGTTCTTGCACCTTGATTTCAGCATCTCGCGTCATTTTCTTTGCCCGCTCAACTTCCTCGCCTACCAGTTTCTCCTCAAGGGAAAGAACATCTCTCGAAAAGCGAAATCCAGAGTGCAACAACTTTTCAAATTCGTCTTGGATATTATTGAGCCATTCTCGGAGCCATTTCACGTTAAAGCGAAGATTTTCACAAGTGGCCACGAGCTTTTCAAGGTCTATGAAGTAGCCAGAAGGGATGTTGTTCAGATTCAAGTCCCGTACCACATCGAGGGTCTCCAACAAGTCATTAACTATTTCGATCATGGGATGAACGGCATAAGTTATTATCCCCATTGTAGCAATATGGCCATATCTTCGCCAAATCGACCGGTACAGTTCGGCATGTTTGGTAGAAACACCAAATCCCCCTACGAGTATTTCATTTGAGCCCACGGTTGCACTAGGGTCGAAAAAATCCAAGCCAGCAGTAGGATATTCGGCGACAGTCGATGGATCATGGATGTGCTTCATCTCTTCGGGTTTCTTCGACACGAGAATCACCAGAACCTGGAGACTGATGGGTAGCTGAGGCATTGTCAAGAGAGGATATTTCTGTTGTATTTCCAATAAATACATCTTGAGTCATTCCCACGTCATGAGTCTACAAAAGAAGATGGAATCAAACAAGGTATATTGAGATATAGAGGTAAAAAAAAAGAAGGAAATTTAGCTTCAGCGACTAAATTTACTTTGGTAGGTGGGATTAGTGTTCATGAAGACAAAGGCCACGTATTATGCTAATATAAGGAAGCTAATAAATTCATAATACTCTAGGAGACATATTCAAGGCGTCATGACGTGCAACGGATCAAGGAATATGAGAATCCTCTTACGATTAGGATTGATGTACACTGCCATGATAAAACGCATTAACAGACAAAAATTTGTAAGGCATTTTGGGGTACTTTCTTGAGCGAATATGTTTTTCTATGTCTCTTATACAACATATCCAAAGTGCGTCTCAAACAAATAAGCGATCTGGGAGACGTGGTCCCAACATCGAAGTAAGCGCGATCTGAAACGCTCCTGAAAATTCTATACGGAATTTCTGATGACAGAAGTATGTGCTTGGTTGACTGACCTAAACAATTCGGAATTAGGATATTCTTTTTGTGTTGAATATATATTCCTTTTATATTTTCAAATTGGGGATGGGAGCTCAAATACGATATTGTATGAAGATTCTACAGTCTATTCTATACGGGTATACTGAATCTGAAAATTTCTGACAAATACTATATTCCTAGGTATGATCATCACGGTACTAACCAAGAATGGGAATATTTGTGGAGTTTTAAAAAAAGGGTTGATCTTACTGGTGGCATTCTTAAATAAGGAGGAGAAGGGTGTTCCGTCTGTTAAATAGTACCACATCACCTAGGGCAACCTAGGATCCATGCTTAATAAGCCATGGGCAACCCTAACCTTGCAAGCCAGTTTTCGAGGTTAGTTAGGCCCATGGATTTATAACATGGTATCAGAGCCAGACCCCTATCAACCCTACCCGTGTGTCCGTGGTTTCCGTACCACTCTATATCCCCGCCAGTGTATGACCGTGGTTTCCGTACCACTCAGTATCCCCGCCAGTGTGCATCCGTGGCTTCCGTGCCACTCCGTCTGTGTAGCCCTAGTCGTTGAGGGGGGGTGTTAAATAGTACCACATCGCTTAGGGTAACCTAGGATCCATGCTTAATAAGCCATGGGAAACCCTAACCTTGCAAGCCGATTTTCGAGGTTAGTTAGGCCCATGGATTTCGAGCATGAATGAAACGTCCAATCTGAAAGGGCTCATCCAGTTAAAACTCTAGAAGAAGATGATTAGTTCATGGAAAATAGTTAAACAAAAAAATACTTACTTGGTTTGCGCAAGGGGATGAATGTTTGGAACTTGTTTCGTGAGACGCGAGGATTACACCATCCTCAGGAATATCTTGTATGAAATTACTTATGCTCATCAGTTGTCCATCCAATAAGTCCGACATCTTTGAGGATATGCGGTCGGTCCTTTGAGCATGAAAGAATGGGAAATTTCTTTGCAAACCACTTACAGTACCGAGATTCCGCTGGATCCTAGAAAGCGTGGATGGTCTTTTGCGAAAAGGGATATCCTGGTCAAATTCCATCTGGCGAGCAGCTCTGTCGATATTGTAAGATTGTATACTGAAATCACCACGACTATCCAAACTCAAGACACGACCAGGAGAACTGTTGAATACATATGTAGCCTCTGCCTCAGATAAGTGATCATGGTCTCCAAGAAGTAATACGGCGTCTTTCATTAAGGAAAACGATTGCAACTGAGTCACACCCTCAGGAATTTGTGTCCAATGACGAAAGATGACATATTTTTCATTATCCATTAATGCAAATAGAGGTTGCTGAATCGGATATTTATTGCACCAATGACAAATTTTGGCTATCGGAGGATCACTAGATTTTAGTGAACGAGGGACATGGGCATATTTCTCAAAGTGTTTCCATAGCCACGCCTGAAGGAAGTACACATTCACCCAGGTATCCATTCTTTTACCATTCGAAGATGCCATATCCAATACAAAATTGTATAATTCGAGTACGTAGTTCCTAAAAATAAATTCCCAATAGGAAAAGTTATTCCCAAATCCAGTTTTATCGCCATAGGAATCAATGCAGATTTTAGCTCTTCGATATTCGAGTTCTCAAAAACATCTTTAGATAGCCATAATAATATGAAAGCAGCAATCTGTATAGTGGAATAAGATATAAATCCGGGAAGGCCCTCATTACTACGCCAACGGCTAATCCAAAATTTATATTTGTTCTTCTTAATAACTGCTTGAGCATGAGTTTGATTAATGGCTTCGGATAGAGTTAGTGATACTTCTTTTTCACTATCATCTAACGTTAAAGAGAAGATACCTGTAACTGGAAGATGAAGAAGTGCGGCTACGTCTTCGAGAGTAATTGTGGGTTCTCCCCAAGCGAAGACGAAGGTGTGAGTATGTTTACTCCAACGACATAGCAGGGCTATCAAATCAGCAACGACTTTCTTTATTTTTACGGACCTTGAAGCTAAAACCGCATGGTAGATGTCGGATCTCTTCAAGATTTGTTGGATTTCGTTACTTCTGAGCATAGATTCTACCCAATCTGTCCAAGAATCCATGGGTTCCTGACGAGCCTTGAATTTCACTGTTGAGGGTTTCACAGTTTTTCTTTCCATGGAAAATCGTAGTACGGCAGAGGGAACGAGTAGTTGATTTTGAGAAGTAATTCTATTGCAGAAAACGAGATCGTCACTCACCTGGGGAATAAGATAACTGTCAATCAGTTCAGTAAAGTGATGGAATTCGCCGTTGAAGTTAGGAATCTCTTTACTGTTAACGGCTCCATTGCTCGTTGCGGAATCGCCCATATTGTTGTCATCTTCATCACACATATTGGGAGATTTACGAACCATTCTCAAAGCAAGATCAAAGCAAATAAGGGGCTGGTTTATTTTCTAAGAAAGAATATTAGACAAGAAGAAAATTCACGCACAAGAGTTATAGGTATGTGCGTCTAGATGTACATATATATATGCATGAAATGAGCAAAAAGGGATTGAGAGAGGCTTAGAGAACCGTCCAAGGTAATGGGAGAGGCTCGGTCCTCTCTATTTTAGAATAAACCCCTTTTCATAAAATTCTTGAAATTAGGCTTCTTCGACAATTTTCTTCGACTTTCGATCCCTGTGAAAATAATTCCGAGAGAATATATCACGTCCCACTGGCCTAGGAGAGTATCCTCACACGTGAAAAGGGTCATAGACACGACTTGGAAGAGTTTTGGAAGTAGAAAATACTTGGTTTCCTTATTTGAGACAAACTCCTTTGATTTCTTATTTTAGCTCTAACTCTTCAACAAAAACGAGCTCATAAGGGATTTTGACCAAAATACCCTTATATTGCAATTTTGAGTATTTTCGAAGAAGAAAGCCTAGATACGGCTAGAGATTGACCAAGCTTTCATCTACTCCTTCCAAAGGCCTCATTCAAGTGAATATTGAGTTCTCTAAGTGTTCAAGGAAGAATTGGGTTGAAACGAAATCCAGAAAAGCAGAATTACAGAGAAAACGAAGGGAATCTAGCTCAAAAAAGGGAATTCGGGTTCATGATTTCCAAAACCAGGATCAGAGGCGTGCCAATTCCTCTTTAAAGACGTGACTATTCTTAGGGAGGCTCTATATCTATTTCATGCCAAAGGAAATCAGGCTCATATTATTTTTTTTGACGAAAATACCCTTTGTTTCAAAAAGGCATTTTCTCTTAGAGAAGGGGTGTCTGATTTGTACAAGGAATTGAACAAGTTCTCAACATGCAAGGTGCTGATCCCACAACAAATATGCACTCTTACCAAGTCTCTTCGAGCATGTCCAGAGTGTCTGAAGGAGTTAGACGCAGACGAAAGAGAAAATTAGGGTTTTGGCCGAGTAAATCCTAATTAACGAATTCTATCCTTCCAAGACGTAAATTTTGTCCCACTCAAGACTTCATTATTCTTTCATTAACGTTCAACACAAAGTCCCAGGGAATTCCAAGGTCCAGAACCGATTTCAAGATCAAAGTCGCACGATCGAAGGCTCAACATCAATTCGGGGATTCTGCACGTCTAAAAGGATGAATGAATTGTAGTTGCGTACGAATGGTTTGTTACCATATATATACTCATCATAGAACAATCAAGGTTCTACTCTGAGCATGGGAATTAATGTAGATGGTGAATTTGGATAAAGGGCTAAAGTGTCATTTCAACCCTATAGACAGAATTCAACTCTCACGGGAGAGATTAAGCTCTTTATCCTCAAGGCATCCTTAGCTACGATTTCTAGTATACGTCCCCGCGAGACACTATTGGTCGTGATTTCGTGACTCCTAGCGTACATCCTCAACGAGATACTGCTAGTCACGTAGGTTCTGTAGAGCGTAAAACGTCCCCGGTAGACTTATGAACCAGAACAACCACAATTCCAGCATGTTTTCGCGAGACACAACTGATTTTGATGCCATGATTCCTAGTGTACGTACTCAACGAAATGCTGTTGGTCATGTAGGCTCTGTAGATGCGTAAATACGTCCTCGATGGACTTATGACCCAGAGCGGAGATTTGCATATCTCTTGTAAGCACGACTCACCCTATTTGAGATCAAAGAATGATTCCTAGTAAATCATCGCGAGATACACTGGTCATGTCTGCTCTAGGCTCTGACTTGACTTACTGAGATTTCCGGATAACTCCTAGGACATCCCCGCGAGATACGCTGGTTATTATACCTCTGAGCCTTTTTGACAGACTCCTAGAACATCCTTTCGAGATACACTGGTCTTGTTGACTCATCATATGGACACACAGTTGATTCCTAACACATCTATGCAAGATACGCTGGTCAAAGACGAGTAAGCCAAAGTCTCGCAGAGACATTAAGTCGGGCGTACAAAGCCTTTTCTCTCTCTAGGCCGAGTCCCAGCTGACCGCAAAAAGATACGGATCCATTAAGAAAATCTTTGGAGAGATTTTTGAGCCGTCTGCAAAAATCTCAGAGAGATATAAATATCTCTGCAAAAATTACAGAAAGATTTTTGAGCTGTCTGCAAAATTCTCAGAGAGATTCAAATCTCTCTTCAAAAATGACAGAGAGATTTTTGATCATTCCACAATAATCTCTGAGAGATTTTTGAGCTGTCTGCAAAAATCTCTGAGAGATTCAAAATCTCTCTGCAAAAATCACAGAGAGATTTTTGAGCTGTCTGCAAAAATTTCTGAGAGATTTTTGATCTGTCCGCAAAAATCTCTGAGAGATTCAAAATCGATTTTTTTGAGAGGCGCACGTCTTACCTAGCACTCAAATCCTATTTCTCAGACTCTCAAATACGCTCACGACTAGTAAAATTGAGCCTGAATTATACATGGCTATCCAAAACCGTGGATAGGCTCTCTTGAGCACCGCATGCTTAACAAAGAGACCTATAAACAATAATATGTTTTTCACATAACATGTGTGACCGGACACGGAAATAGGGAGATCATCCTCAGCTCCTCTCACACTCTGCGCACGATTCCTAAGGAATTTCATTCCTTTTCACGTGTGAGAAATATCCGGCTTATTTCTCACTGCAGAAGAGAATAAAGGCGGTGGAATAATGAGATAAACTCAACTTAGTTTATCCTTATTCCTGAAGAAACGGGAGAATTGTTCCGCACAGCACGTAAAACAATCCTTATCTTCACCGACTTGAGATTAGAGAATCCAGCTATAAATAGGTCATCTATTTTCCAAGCTACGATGATCTTTCTCATAACATCTCAGAGCAATAACTTTTTCTTTGATCTCTCTTTTTATCTGCTTCCCTCCCTAAGACCAGCCATAATCCTTCTTCACTGTGACTGAAGTAGCCTTTGAACGACCATTGTGCGTGGTTTAGGCGAAGACTGTTCGTGCTCAACCTCCCGAAACTCACTTTCAAAACCCTAGAATCTCATTTCTATCCTCTTACGATTTTAGGTAACTACAGAGCTACATAAATCTCAATGTATATTCATGTAATTATCTGTGATGTTATAAAGACAATGATAGATATATAACTGGTAAACGAAGTCGCCTCAGTACCGCTGTACTGCCTCATATCTTCTATTTTTCTGATAAACTCTCAATGCATGTACAAGCATATTAAAAGAGAAGAAGACCTAATACTGAACCATAATACATCACTGACCCTACACGTGGTCGAGCTACCAATGTTCAACTTAACAGACTTTAAGTAACATAAAACAGGGTTAACTGCTAATGAAACAGTTAATTAATCAAACTGAAAAGATAAACACATCTTCCTGATGGTTACAGGGCACCACAGGACCATGACCATGCACTACAAGACCATGACAATACTCCCCTCTTCAAAATATCCTTGTCCCCAAGGATGATATTTAGGAAAGTGAGCCTTAACATTAGTCAAATCCTCCCATGTAGCATAAGCTGGGGTGGTGCGTGAACATTGAATCAAAATTTGTTGTATTTCCTTTCCTTGACGAAAAACTTGACGTGAATCCAAGGTAGCTATGTGATGCAGGACATCCCTTATCATTCACAGGCTAATCTCGAAAACTTCTAGTCTTTGTTATGTTTCCTAGTTTTCTCACAACTCTTTTTAGATTATTCTATGTTTAGGAATTCTATTTTTGAAAAGACGAGGGTACCCAAATACACCACAATATTTTTGTTTCAACCTATAAGTCCTCTTACCAAGTGTGATTGTCTATGGACAAAGTCGAGACAATACAACAACTTCGGTATTCACACTTTGTGTGATCATCTATGGATACGAGATCGAGACAATATGACAACAAGATAACTTGTGTGATTGACTATGGATACAAGGTCGAGACGATAAGATAATCAAAGTGTGCTACTTGATAATAGGTTCGTTAATAACCAAACTCTATAGGATCACTATCAAGTATAACAGAGTTGACGTTTGTGTATTTTACTTTATTATAATAGAAAACTATAATGCAAAAATCAAAGTAAAAGACTCTGCAAGATTATGTTAACGAGGAAACCGCAAATGCAGAAAAACCCCGGGACCTAGTCCAGTTTTGAATACTCTCAGAATTAAGCCGATATACAAAATCTAAATCAACTTCGTATAGTTGAGACCAAGCAGACTACCCCTAGCTACTTAGTTCCCTTACTATCCTTGCGCCTTCGACTTTTAGAATCACACACGTGAATAGCAAGTCCTTTGGATCGTATTCCAAACAAAAAAGGAAGAATCTATTTGGTAACCACTCTAATAAATCTTTGCTATAAGATAAGATGAGTCGTTGACAAAGTCTCTTCCGTATAATATAATAAACTCATTTGTCTGGTTAGATCAATCTAAGTTCAACTACCGAAATAGTCAAGTCTAGATTTGCAAACAATCAATATAGATCTCAAAGAGAAACTATAAAGTGATGCCGATCTCATGCAACTAATCAATCGAATAAATAAGAAATGGATTATAGTTGGATCGCAGCCGATCAAGGTTTGTGCACACAAATTCACAATATACGAAAACTAATAAGAAATCTTTTTCGTCTTCAATCTTCTTTAATCTTCAATAACCTGCACAACACCAATTGAATTTCTTGTGATCAATCACGCACAGACTGTTAACAATGGATTATCACAAGATATCTTTAGATCTAACAACAGTTCTAAAGATCCCGTCGATACTTCGATCTAGTTTGAGTGAATCTTATATCAGAAGAGAAGATTTTCAAGAATAAACAAACTAGGTGTAATCAAAGCTTCAACAATGGTTAGTCAATCAAGTCAATCGAAAACTAATAACACTGTAATTATCTAGTTTCCCGCCAACGGTACTCGTGGAGCTTCTTGATCCCACAAAAGTCTTTAAACGAGCGGTCGTAAGAGATTTCACCTAATTAGGATACTTTCCAAGTAGACGGCTCCACCAGAAGCAACAAGAAATGAAGTTTTCCTGACTCTTAAGATAATTTGCAAGAAATGTAAACTTAGGTATTTATAGACAAGGATGTTTGGACATCAAGGAATTTCCAAAACCGAAAATATTCTCAAGATTTGCAATGAATGGAAAAATTCAGTTTTCCTAATTCCAATAAATGCTTGTCCAATATTTTTGAAATATCTCAATAGAAAATCTCCAATTAGTAAATGCACATTACTAATTTTTATTTTCTAGAGCTACACATTAATTGTTGGTAATTAATGTATATAAAACCAAAAATCTTAACTAAAAGATTCTTAATTTATTTAGGCATAGAATCACCTTGAGTAACAAGGAATATCTTTAAACAATAAATGATAAGAGTTACTGCTCATGTTCAAAGTATGTCAACATTTTTCCACTGTAAATCCTTATTTCATATATACAAGGATTTACATTCTTGGAATCGGTCATACCACACTTTCAAACAAGTTTAGAATTGGTTTCCCTGTATTCCAAGATTACTATGTGATTGATCAAATACCAACTCACATACATGGGTTCAATCGGTTTTACCTGAAAAAGCAGGGTATAACAACCACACCCAATAATTCGTTCGGCAATCTGTATGGACTAAACTCCAATATAGTTCCGGAATACCAACTTAAAAGCGAGCTCAACCAAGAAGAATATTAAAGAGCTTTATCTCTTTTTCTCAATATAATCAGCAAATCAACAAATATAAATCCGTGAGCCTGATTGATATGAGAAATAACTTGGACGGTACCAAAGTCCAATGTCTAAGAGTCAATCAATTTTTATCCAACAACCAAAATTTGGATTTTGAAAAGACGAGGGTACCCAAATATACCTCAATCTAAAACTTTTCCACCTATTAGTCTTTTCTCCGAAATTGATTGTCTATGGAGTGAGTCGAGACAATACAACTAATCGGTTTCACACTTTGTGTGATCGTCTATAGATACGAGATCGAGACAATAGAACAACGAAGTATGTTTACTTGATAAATGGTTCGGACTTAATCAAACACAATAGGATTACTATCAAGTAAATAGGAATTAACGTTTTTGTAATTTACTTTAAATTATAATAACAACAATTATAATTGCGGAAAATAAAAGTAAATGACACAGCAAGATTTTGTTAACGAGGAAACCGCAAATGCAGAAAAACCCCGAGACCTTGTCCATAATTGAATACTCTCAGTATTAAGCCGTTATACAAAATCAAACCAACTTCGTATAGTTGAGACCAAGCAACTAAACCGATAGTTCACCTAGTTCCGTCTGTATTCCCGCGCCTCCAACTTGTAATAATTCACGTACTTGGAACAATTCCTTTGGTTCGTATTCCAAACAGTAAAGGAATAAAAAATCTGTTTGGTATCAACTCTTTTCAACCAAGTGATATGAGTTTGAGAAAAGTCTCTTCCATTTATCACAATATACTGCTTTGTCAGGTCCTTAGATCTATCTAATAACAACTACCAAAGTAATTGTCTAGATTTTGCAATCAATACTGTGAATCACAAAGAATTGTATTGATGCCGATCTACTCAACTAATCAATCAATCTACCACAAGGATAAACCTATTATAGTTGGGTCCTCTTTAACCGAAACAAGTATTGTGCACACCAAAGATTATGAACCCAAATCAGAAATCTTCTTCGTCTTTAAATCTTCTTAGATCTTCAATAAACACCTGCACACAATCAACTTGAATTTCTTGTGATCAATCACGCACAGAACGGAGTCTGTCAACAATGGATTATCACAAGACGTCTTTAGATCTACAAATAGTCTGAAGATCCCCGTCAAAACTTCGATCTAGTTTGAGTGAATCTTATATCAGAACAGAAGATTCCCAAGCATAAAAAAACAGGTGCAATCGAAGTTCAACAACCGTTAGTCAATCAAATCAATTGAAAACTAATAATAAACCCCAATTTTCTAGTTTCCCACTAACGGTACTAATAGAGCTTCTCAATCCCAAAAAAGTCTTTAAACCGAGCGGCCGTAAGAGATTTCTTCTAATTAGGTTACTTTCCTCTCCGAATAGGCGGCTCCACCAGTAACAACACAACTAGGTAGTTTTGCTGGCTTTGAGGATTAGTTTGCTCGAAATGCAAACTTTGATATTTATAGATAAGGAAGTTTGGACACCAAGGAATTTCCAAAACCGAAAATATTCTCAAGATATGCAATATATTCCAAATTCGGTTTCCATAATTCCTGGAATTGCTCTGTCCAAACATTGACCGAAAATCTCTTAGAAAATCTCCAACTAGTAAATGCATATTACTAATTTTCATTTTCCAAAAATAAAACTAAAAACCTTAATTAAAAGATTCTCAACTTATTTTTTCGATCCGGGATTTTTTTTCCTTTAGCTATATTAAGGAATATCTTTGAACAATAAAAGATAAGCGTTACTGCACATGTTCAAAGTATGTCGACATCTTAACTTTGTAAGTCCCCTTTCATAATTACAATCTTGAAACCGATTTGCCACACTTCCAAACAAGTATAGAATTGGTTCATATGACTTTCAAGAACTATGTGATTGATCAAGAACACTGAATCACCGATCATACGGTTTTACCAAAACAAGTTTCGGTTCTACCTCCATGTGAGTACTGGATTTAGTCACACTAGCTTTCCAAAAATTCGATTGACTAGGTACTAGAATCGGTTCCCACATATATATGGTATCTAACTTGTATTTGTTGCACATGTGCATAAGATCGGTTCCCCATATCTAAAAACGTGTTGCACATGTTCATAGGATCGGTTCCCCATATCTAAAAACGTGTTGCACCTCTTATAAGGATCAATTCCCCTCTTTTGATCGGTTGCACCTCTTAATAGGATCGGTTCCCCTTTGGCTAGAGTTGGTCATACCAATAACACTAAATCGATCATACCATCTCAGGTGATTACTTAAGATCGGTTCCACTAATAAAAGTCATACCAATACAAAAGTCAGGCCTTTGTGAATAGTTTTACCAAGAACATAAACAAGTCATGAGCGGTTATACTAATCACACATATTGGTAGTTAAAAATATATGCAATGAATAACATTACCAATAAGCCTGGCGATTTCCCTTTTGATTCACAAAACAAGTTCATGAACTTACTTCCTTTAAACGAATGTAAAACATTGTTTCCTAGGATGAAATATTCACCTTATACCCATACATAATCACAGTAGCATTCATAAGATTATGTCGATGTCTTATAAACAAAGTTTAATGGTTAAGTAATAAACCTCTATTGTATTCCTTAATACTACGTCTAACTAGATTATAATCATTCATGCTTCACAGTTATGTTTTCAATATGCACGACTAGAAAGATATGTTAGGGAATGAAACAGTTCAAGTCAAATATCACTAACCTCAAGTGGAAGGATGATGTTGTCTTTGTAGCTCCTTACTTCTTCACTTCTTCAAGTCTTTATATTACTTGTAATGTCTCATGTCATAATACTTTCAAGGTAACCTATACGAAGTTGACTCTAGTACATAATCAAGCGACTCTTTAAATGCGTTTTGGTTCACTAAAATATGACAACCAAACTTGACATACCAACACTTGGTGGGTTCAACCGAGGTATGCTCTAACAGATTTACTAATTGATTGAACTATGCACAACCTGTGGTATTTCAATTATATAAACAAGTTAACTTCGGACTGGAATGTAGTTGATCCCTAACCAAGTATCACACAGATTAAGGTACAGTCGTGTTTCTTACGCCTCTAGAACTACTCCGGATTCTGCGCACTTGATACCCTTAGCTCTCACACTCTTATACTCCCGAAGAGCAGCCTAAAAATATTAGTCACCTCATAATAACCTAACTGATTAACTGAAGATGTTATTGCGGAATCACAAGAGTTTGAGACGAAGAACTGTTGTAATTATTTTTTATATCTTACCTGTCGGAGATAAATCTCGAGTGAATCTTAGAGAAGATAAAACTCAATACGATAGAACAAGTAAGATCAAAATACGCAACTACAGAGAAAATAATAGGATCTGGCTTCACAAATCTCAAATAAAGTCTTCAAGTCGTTAATCTATAATGGTTTTGGAAAAGCCTAGGTTAAAGGAGAATCGACTCTAGTTTACAAATAGGACACATGAAAGTGCCGGGATTAGTTTTTCCAGTTGCTAGAGTTCTCCCTTATGTAGTCCTTCAAATCAAGGTTGGTTACAATCAAAGCTAAGATAACTTAGTAACAAAGCATTCAATATTCACTGTTAAATGAAATCCTGATTTAAGATTCAAGCTAAGCCTGCTTAGAAATTAAGCAATCATTCTCCACCGTTAGATGATCTTATCTTGTTACACAAAAATGAAATATACTTTTATTTAGATATGGGTAACTGTACCTAAATGTGTATATTAAGTTGTCTCAGTAATAATTAATCGAAGTTAGCCATATGAACACTATTGTCTTAATTGTATTCATCTAACACTTCTAGATAAAATATGATGATGAATCAATCATGATAGATAATCTAATGAATCTAATTGTGTTTCAAAATAGAGTTGTTCAATTGTTCACTATCTCATATATATATATCAACTCAGTTCGTAACACATCGTGACCTTTCATAGTATCAACAAGATGCAATTTTGCTTCCTCAAAGTATTTAAGAAAATCATGAACAACTTCAGCAGAAATCATCTCATCATGCTCTTCATCTTGATGAGTATATGTGTCCTCAGAGTTTTGAGATTTGACACGGTCATCTTCTACTAGTGTTCTTTTCTTCTTCCCTTTGGATCCGTAACCAACACCCTTATCAAGAAACCCTTTCATAAAATCACAAGTGTGAGAAGGAGAAGACATTCTTGATATAGGAAAAATAACCTAAAGTGAGATAAATTAACTCAATAGGAAGGGTATGTAAACGGTTTTAGGAAATATGTTTTTAGGGTTTTAGAGTCGGTTCGTCACTTCCTTATTTGGGTACCCGAACGAACATCCTATCTTAACCCAAAGAAAAACTTTAGAGACGTTCATTTGCAACTTGAAATGGTTATACAACAATTTTTGCTAAGTGAAAGTTTTGTTTCACAAATCTTAGCTCAATAAATTAATGTTCTCAACATAGAAAATTTAGCGCACAAGAGTAGCACAAAAACTATTTGTAATCATTTTAATGATACAAACCATAAAAAATTAGACACTTTGAAGTGATTCTCAACAAGGAAAATACTTACGTAATGTTGTCTGTAGACAATAGATAAACTAAAGAGGAAAAAATCTTGACTAAACAGAGCACACATTTCCATCAAGTATACATGATTATTAGCGCATCTGAAAAGGCGGGGGTCTAACAACACCACCCAATATTTCGCTTAGCAATCTGTATGGACAAACTCCAATATACTTTTTTATGAGAATCAACTAGACAGTCAGACTCAATCAATAAAAAGATATATCAAAGAGTTTATATTTCAATCTCTCGGTTTGATCTTTACTCAAGCAAATAGAAATCTGCGAGTCTTTATCAAAGAGAGATAACTTGGACGGTACCAAAGACCAATATCCAAGGATCAATCAACTACAATCAACAACCAAAAGTTGGATTAGAGAAGTTGATGATCTTAATGCACAACCTGTATTATTTTAATTATATAAAATATAATGCGAAAAAGAAATAACACAGACACCAGAAATTTTGTTAACAAGGAAACCGCAAATGCAGAAAAACCTCGAGACCTAGTCCAGATTGAATACACATTGTATTAAGCCGCTACAGACACTAGACTACTGCAAACTAACTTCGGACTGGACTATAGTTAAACCCCAATCAGTCTCCCACCAATCCAAGGTACAGTTGTACTCCTACGCCACTGATCCCAACATGATACTACGCTCTTGATTTCCTTAGCTGATCTCACCCACAACCAAGAGTTGATGCAACCCAAAATCACAGACTTGATAATAAACAGATCTGTGTCACACAGAAAATTCTATCAAAGGATAAATCTGTCTCCCACAGATAAACCCTATGTTTTGTTCCGTCTTTAGATATAAAATCAAGGAGAACAGGAACCAATTGATAATCCGGGCTTATATTCCCGAAGAACAGCCTAGATTAATCAATCACCTCTCTACAATCCTTCCTGAATACACAGGAGGTTTGTCGAGGAATCACAAACAGTGAGACGAAGATGTTTGTGACTTCTTTATCTTGCCTATCAGAGAACTCTCACGATCTCAAGTCAATCAATCGATTGTACTCGTACAATAGAAGATGCAAGATCAGATCACACAACTACGATAAAGTAGTATCGGTCTGGATTCACAATCCCAATGAAGTCTTTAAGTCGTTAACCTGATTTTGGAGAAGAAAATCAAAGTTTAATGGAGATCGACTCTAGCGGGCGCACTAGTAGCACACATACGTGTGGGGATTAGTTTTGCACAATGCTAGATGTCTCCTTTGTATAGCCTTCAAATCAGGGTTTTGCCTTAGTTACAAAGCAATCCTTATTCGCCGTTAGATGAAAACCTGATTTAGATTCAAGCTAATATTTCTCAACCGTTAGATCGAAAAACCTAGCTTGTCACACACATTTTGGTAAACGTTTACTGGGTTCGTGAAAACCATGCCCAAATGTGTACGTGTATGTTGGTTCAACATAGTAACCCAAAAAGGTCAACCGTATGAGCATTTCATATTAACATTGTTCTTCTCCACCATAACTAGTTCAATTGACTCAAATGAACTAGTTAAAGAGTTGTTCAATTGCTATGAGATCTTATGTAACTACACAAGACACAATTGAAACAAAGATGATTCGATTCGATTGAATCGACTCATGAACTTTATAGCCACGGTTTGCATAAAGCATTCCTTAGTAATTTAAGTTTCGTGTTCAGAGCACATATTTAGATCATAACCTCTTAAGTTCACAAACAAGTTCGCGGACTTAAGTTAATCGGTTGAGTTTTCCAAACTCGGAAGAAATTCTCGGAAAGAGAACTTCCGCAAGTTCGCGGACTTAGCACACAAACGAGTTTTGGAAAATCCAGCAGAAATTCTCGGTCAAGAACTTCCGTCAGTTCACGGACTGAGTCTGCGGACTGGGTTCGCGGACTTGGCAAGCCAATTCCACAATCCTCCCGATTTCTCTTGATCAACAAAGTTAGAAAACTTCGGCTCAAGGAATACATGGTTATGTAATCTAAACTCTAATTTCAATCATTGAGAAATTCTCAGAGGACGCTATGTAGCCGTTATTCACAGACCGATTCACGTCAGAGAAATTCTCAAAGTGATTGAAACTTTTCATGACTTTCGTCTCTAGGTGAAGATAAACTTGATCAAAGTGAAACGCTTTACCAACGCATGATTTCGAGATATAGATAGGCGAGATATACTCGGTCGAAATATAAAATGTGTATGATCTAGTCTATATAACATACGGCTTTTGTCTCATAAGAAGTAGGAGATAGAAGAGATAGAATTTTGAGTGATAGATAAGTTCAAGTCTCCACATACCTTTTTGTTGATGAAGTTCCACGGTTCCTTGTATAGATCTTCGTCGTTGTATGATGAATCGCCATGAAGTCCTTGAGCTCAACTACACTTTTCTATCCTAGTCCGAGACTTAGCTATAAGAGACTAGAAATCAAGACTTATAGTTTTGATCACTAACATTGACAAACATACTTGAGATAGCAACGCATGCGAGGTTGACCGAGCTATGCTCTAACAATCTCCCCCTTTGTCAATTTTAGTGACAAAACTATTAATACATATGGAATACAAAAAAGATAAACTTTAGTAGCTCCTATTCTATAGTCTAATCTTCAACGTTCCTTGAAATCTTCGTCCTTCCAAGTACTCCAATGATCCCAAAGGTTGTAAGTTTAACACCATCGTTGTTGAAGATCCGTAGCTATAACAATGAGAGAAATCGAGATTCTCGATCATTATTATACAGTGTCATAGTAAAATTATGTAACATCAAAGTCCAATTGTATCACGACTTTAACAATGATACTACGGTCATATGTATCACTCCCCCTAGTCAATACTCCATCTCGATCATGGAAACCACTCCCCCTTACACAATGATCCGAAAACCATATGTATTTGTAGTGTGAACTACAATATTTCTCCCCCTTTTTGTCAATAAAATTGACAAAGGTACAAGAATGGGATCATAATGAAATTTCCACAAGAGACATTTCACTACCAAAATAAAAATACATACCAACTTAATTTAGATGCAATCTAATAGCCGAAGCTAGCAATATTCATCAAGGAGTTTTAAGATACAAGATAACCCCTATAAAATTCCACAGTCGCACACCCCGCAAGATATTACCATTAAGCACAAGTTCAAAAGAACTCTCCCCCGTTTGATATCATTCCCGAGAGAACAACCAGAGCGACCTTAATTTCGAAAGAAAAGAAGGATTTTTTAATTTGGACACTAAAAACCATGAGAATGATTTTCTATATCCAAAATTTTCATAAGAAGTTTCCTAGAAATAAAGACCTCTGAAAAATTATTTATCGTCTCTGAACTCCTTGTCATCAACAACCATTGGAACATAAGGTTCATGAAGAAAGGAGTCAATTCCAACAAACCTTCTTAACTGATGTCGAACCAGCGCCTTCTGAAATTCAAGAGTCCTTAAAACAGTAGCCTTTATTTGTTGAATCTCATTCCTTGTTTCCTTCAACTCTTCAAGAACACCAGAATACTTCTGAAGATTAGAGGGCATAACCCTTGGTTTTTTCATATTCTTCCTTTTTCTTTTCAAAGTTGTAGAAGAATGAGATTTATCTTTTTCCTTCATGATTGATGGATTAATAATCATACTAACATCTTTTCCATCTGCATAAATGGTGCTTGGAGTCTCCATTCCAATAATGGGATTGTGAGAATACACAAAACAGACTATACAAGCAGTCTTGTGATAAAAAAGAGTTTTCAAGGAAGGAAAAAGGAATCTAGGGTTACGGAACCTTTATACAAGTAAAAGGATTCACGTACGACCAATTCACATCCTTAGAAAAGGCCGAATTCTCGAAATTGACCCTCTTTCAATAATCAAAAGGGAAAATCCTTTCCTATACCAATTTATGATATGAAGAGATCAACAGAATTCTATAAAAAAAGAAGAAAATAAAGCAAAATAATTTTCTTTTTTTAAAGCCTGATTTGTGCACAACTATTGCCTCTTTGACCAGGCACATGAGACAAGATGCACCTTCAACATGATCAAGTTTTGTTGGGGTGAACAATAATTTGTCCACCATTTAATTCTTGTATGTAATTACTAATACCCTTTTTCACAGAATGTTTAGACCTTGTTCTTTTCCGGAGAGGTCTAATTAATTCTTTAGAAATTAACTTTTTTGGAGAAGAATTGAGTTTACTTACCTCGGATGAATTAGACTTCTGAACAAGTTTGATCTTGTTTGCTAATCGATTTGCTCTCCGTTGAAGTTTATTGACATATTATTTTGTGTTCGTACTTGTAACACTTAGAGAGTTCATGACCCTTAAAAGTAAAATAAGAACATGTCAATGTGGAGGACGGTTCAGACACCATAGCCGAGCATGCTGCTAAACAAATTGAGGTACCTGAAACATGTGAAATAGAATTTTCAGTAGACAGGGAAAAATCCATTTTATCCTCCATAGTGGTTGACGAAGTTTCTCCAGGAAGAATATCAAGATTTATGTACATATTGCTACAATTATCAAAATCAATATTTTCATCAAGGAGTGCAATACTTGACTTTTCATTATCGTTAAAATCATAGTGATCAGACATTTCATCAAGAGTTGCAGCAAGACCTTTGTTCCTAGTGTATTTTCTACGATTTGGACACTCATTAGCAATATGACCAAAACCTTTACACCTCATCATCAATATCGACGGTGTCTCTATTTTTGGGGGGAGCACGGTCATGAGTTTGACTGATGACCTAGGTTTATATCTGATGAACCGTTTACTTCTCTTCAAAAGAAGATCTCTAAACTGTCTTGTGATCAGTGAAACTGAGTTGTCAAGATCTTCATCTGATGAATCAGTCTCAATAGGATCAACAATAGAGTTTCCAACACTTTTACTTTTGTCAAGCCATTTAGTGTTCTTTTGTGCTTTGAAAGCAATATCCTTTCCAGATTTGGATGTATGCTCATGATCAAAGATCTTTAACTTCCCAATAAGAGTATTTCTGGATAAAGTATTAAGGTTATTTACTTCAATGGTGGCATGCTTCCTAGAATCGTATTTGGATGGCTAAGATCTGAGAATTTTCATCGCAATGTCCTTTTCAGGAATAGTCTTACCCAATGTAAAAGATGCATTAAAAATTTTAGAAAATTGTGATTAAACTCATCAAATAAATCTTCATAATCCATACGAAGGTTTTCCCAATCAGAATTTAGGTTTTGAAGCCTAGCTTCTTTCTTAGAGGAATTTCCTTCGAATACAGTTTCTAAGATATCCAAGGCTTATTTAGACTTAGTGTACGTAGTCACATGTTGCTGAAAATATGAGGTAATGGCATGAATGATAACATTTAATCCATCATAATTTTACTTTAAAAAAAGAATCACGGTAGAATATACACCAATATCTTTTGGAACAGTTACATCGCCTTCTGCAATAACCGGAGGATTATAGCCATTAACTACACGAACCCATGAATGAAAATCACGCGCTTGAAGATAGGTATGTTAGAGCAATGCTCGGTCAAACTCGCATGCGTTTATATCTCAAGCATGTTTGTCAATGCTAGTGATCAAAACTGTAAGTCTTGATTTCTAGTCTCTTATAGCTAAGTCTCGGACTAGGGTAGTAAGTGTAGTTGAGCTCAAGGACTTCATGGCGATTCATCATACAAGAAGAATATTTACTCAATGAACCGGTGGAACTTCTCAAAAAAAGGTATGTGGAGACTTGAACTTATATGTCACTCAAAAGTCTATCTATTTTATCTCCTACTCTTTGAGACAAAAGTCGTATGTTATATATATATATAGACTAGATCATACACATTTGGTATTTCGAGCCGAGTATACCTCGCCTATCTATATCTCGAAATATGTATTAGTAAGCTTTTCGCTTCGACCAAGTTTATCTTTACCTAGTGACGAAAGTCACGAATGTTTCAATCACTTTGAAAATTGCTTTGACGAGAAATAGTATAACAACTATATAATGTTCTCTAAGAATGTTTCAATGATTGGAATGAGAGTTTAGATTATATAACCAATGGATTCCTTGAACCTAAGTTTTCGAACTTTGTTGATCAACAGAACCGGAAGTATGGAAAGTGCCAAGTCCGCGAACTCAGTCCGCGAACTGCCGAAGTTCTCAAACCCGAGAATTTCTGCTGGAGTTGACAAAATACTTGCGTGAGCCAAGTCCGCGAACCCAGTCCACGAACCTGCGTATTTCTCGAACCCGAGAATTTCTGCTGGAGTTTGTAAACTCTATCCGGTGTCTTAAGTCCGCGAACCTAGTCTGCGAACTTGAGAAGGTTATATATCTAAAGATGATTTCTGAACATAATCTTAAAAGACTAAGGACTGCATTTGCAAACCATGGCTATTAAGTTCATGAACCGATTCGAGTGAATCAAATCATCTTTGCTTCAATTGTGTCTTGTGTAGTTACATAAGATTTCCTTGCAATTGAAGAACTCTCTTAACTAGTTCATTTGAGTCAATTGAACTAGTTATGGTGAAGAAGAACATGGTTGGTTTGAAACGCTCATATGGTTAACCTCTTTGGGTAGACTATTGTTGAACCAATAATGTACACGTTTGGGTGCGGTTAACAAACCTAGAAGCGTACAGTCATTTGTGTATGACAAGCTAAGTTTTCGATCTAACGGTTGAGAAATATTATCTTAAATCTAAATCAGGTTTTTATCTAACGGTGGATATTGATTGCTTTGTAACTAAGGCAAAACCCTGATTTGAAAGGCTACATAAAGGAGACATTTAGCATTGAGAAAACTAATCCCCACACGTCCGTGTGATACTAGTTTCTCTGCTAGAGTCGATTCTCCTTTAACCTTTGGTTTTCTTCTTCTAAAACCAGGTTAACGACTTAAAGACTTCATTGGGATTGTGAAGCCATACCGATACTATTTTTATAGTAGTTATGTGATATGATCTTGGATCTTCTATCGTAACAGTACAATCATATTAATTGGCTTGAGATATTTTTATCTAGATTGAGTCTGACTGTCTAGTTGATTCTCTAGTAAGTGTTTCGGTGTTAGTCCATACAGATTGCTAATCAAAATATTGGGTGGTGTTGTTAGACCCCCACTTTTTCAATTGGTATCAGAGCAGGAAAACACGTTCAAGACCTTACAAGTATGTGTTTGTAGCGATCTGACTCTATGGACAGAGATGTTATCTCAATAAATGCGCCACCAGATCCATGGATTGAAGAATTCTCTTCCATGTCTGATTTTATCATCTTTGTTGAAGAATTCTTGTCTAAACCTTCTCCAGGTTTAAAATCCCTTGCAGTGTTTTCAGATATTGAAGAAAGACTTGAAAGCATAACTTCTGATGTTGATTTATTCCTTCAGAAGGAACAAGAATCTCTTGATAGACTAAATCAAGTTATGATAAATAATATTCATGTTGAGGTTGACATTGATTTATTAATCAGTCAGAGCAATGTTCCTCCTCTTTGTAATCTAATGAGTTGTAACAAACTAAGTGATTCACATGAAGAGTTTAAATCTAAGTCTTATGACTTTATTACCTCTAAGCATGAATCAATTTATTGGTCAGTTCCTGATACATCTCACCAAGATAAAATTATTGTCACTCCTTGTGAAAGAATTAGGATGTCTTTTTTTGCCAAAAAAGTTTCCCTGTGTAGTTTAAAAAACTATCGTCATAAAAGATGGAAGAAGAGAAATCAGAAAAATTTGGTTCTGATTACGCTCCTTGATAGTCTTGTAAAGTCTTTGATCTAGAAGGATTACAATTTTTTGAGTTGTAAAAATTGCTGGAAAGAAGCCCTTTCTTGGTGTCACGCTATAAAAAATTAGTTTTTGTTTCTACAAAAATTAACTCAAATAAAGTCGTGTTTTTCCTTCTTGTTTGTATCAAACGAACCCTTGGTTTGCACACGAGTGGTTCACGTACCTTGAACCACAACCGTCTCACGAACGAATCTCGTTTTCGAACGTGTCAAAATGGTTCACTCGACACATAAAAAGGAAAAAGAATCACCTTGGTTCCTTCACCTTCTTCTTCGAGTTTGCAAACACTAAAGAAACCGAACAGTTCACACACCTCTGGCTTCATCGATTTTTCAATTCTTAACCAATTTGATTTTGGTTTGTGTCCTTGAACTCAGGAGAAGCTCGCATACCTTAGGTTGAGAACTGTTGTCGTGGGTTTCGACTAATTGAGGTTCTGCCATTAGTAACAGTTCACGAACCAAGTAAGTCTCTCAAACTTTTCATTCACATACTTTACCAAGAATGTTTTCTAGGAAAAAAGTTAATCGTGGAGAGAGTTCGGGTACCTAAAAGAATGATGAATCTTTTTATATCCAAGTTTGAGAGTTAGTTTTGTCGATCATAAGGCTCGTGACTATTATGTAGAATACAGCAAGAAGAACCCCATTATGGAAAGGATTTATGATCCATCTGAACTTAGGGTAAATGGACTATCCAAGTTTTTTAAAAACCATGAATGGGGAATTATCCATCGTCCTATGGGAACAACCCATTTATAAATGACATCCCAGTTCTATGCAAACCTGCATGATCCAGATTTTGAAAATTGTATGTTCAAAACTATGGTCCAAGGAAAAACCTTCCTGGTAACCAGACATGTTATTGGTAAACTTTTGGATATATCTCGACCAGGTAATTTTCTCTTACCACCACCAGAGCATCAGAGACTCTCACCAAATGCATTGTCAAACTTTCTTCTTGCAAAGGATGTTACTTGGATGGATGGCAAGATCGATGTTCATGAGGCTGCGTTATTTCTCAAGGTAGCTAGAAAACTCTTGTTGGCAAACTTAATGCCTAGTACAATTGATAGACCAGTTTGGACCAATCCTCGTGTTGAACTGGTTTATTATGTTGTCGAAGGGAGAGATATTGATTTTTATGGTCTCATTATTCGTCAAATGATCAGTGTAAAACAGGTTTCGAAGAAGACCCCAAGCTTTGCATGTCTAATATCAAGAATCTGTAGTTATTTTGACATTGTCTCTGTTGGAACTAATCTTGGAGGACCCAAAGTCTTAACCATACAGAGCATTGAGAAGATGTCAATATCTTCTACCGCATCCAGCCCTGAGGTCATACGTCTTCAACAACAAGTTGATTGTTTGAAGGAGCAGGTGGATTATGCAAAGACTGCTTATCCTGAATTGGGTGAAATTTTTTATGAAATTACTAGAGATTTCTATGAGATGATTAAATAGTCTTTGTTTTGGTATGTCGAACAATCTAAAGCATGGTTTATGTTATCTGTTTAAACTTCTGTTGTTGGATTTAAAAGTTTATGTCTTTGTGATGTAATAACTTATTATGGCACAATAATCCTGGATGATTATGTTCTTCAATTAAAAGTGCTATTTATGTTGAATCCATGAGAAGTACATATATATTTTTTCAAAAGTAAAGTCGTTCATCATCGGTATTCATGTATTGGTTTAAGAACGAATAGACTTTTGACATATACAAAAGTTAAGCCTATATTTTCAACCCTTGACGGAAGATAGGTTAAAATCTTTTGTATCCAAGGATTATTTCTATTGTATATTCTTGTGCAAAAGAATGAATCCTTGTGTATTCCACGGTATAGATCTTCATTGATCCATATTTTTGTATTACCATAAGGCTCCGTGATGTGTCTTATGTTGAGCATGATACAACTAAGTTGATTATTCTTGATTAGCTTGGTTGGTTGTTCCGTAAGGTACTTTATGTTGAGCATTTTGAACTAAATTAATCATCTTGTTTGGTTATTTAGTTATTGCTCCGTAAGTTTTCTTATGTCGAGCAAAACAATTGATAATTAAATTGATTACTTTCGTAATTAGTTTGATTATGTATTCCAATTAGATTAATTATGGGATCTCTTGTAATTAGTCTAGTTGAGTTTTCATATATTCCATGAGTTTTTCTTGTGTTGAGTATATGAACGGCTATCTTAATCATTTTCCAATGGTTATGTTAGTCGTTGCTCCGTAAGTTTACTTATGTTGAGCACAATGAATTAAATTGATCACTTTTATGGTTAATTTGATTATGTATTCCGATTAGATTATTCATGGGTTTACTTGTGAATAATTTGATTAAGTTTTGGATATAAAAATCATTCTCATGGTTTTGGTGTCCAATAAAATCCTTCGTTTCTCTTGAAATTAAGGTCGCTCGTTTTTGTTCCCTTGGGAATGACATCAAATGGGGGAGAGCTCTTTTGAACTTGTGCTTAATGGTCATATCTTGAGGGGTGTGCGGCTGTGGAATTTTAGAGGGGTTATCTTGTATCTTTAAACTCCTTGATGAATGTTGTTAGCTTCGGCTATATGATTGCATCTAAATAAGATGATGTGTGTTTCTTTCTCTCAGTCATGAAATGTCATTTAAAAAAATTTCATTATGATCCCATTCTTGTACCTTTGCCAATTTTATTGACAAAAAGGGGGAGAATTAATATGTAGTTCACACTACAAATACATATGGTTTTCGGATCATTGTGTAAGGGGGAGTGGTTTTCATGTGAGATGGAGTATTGACTAAGGGGGAGTGATACATATCACCATAGTATTATTGTTGAAGTTGTGATACAATTGGACTTTGACACTGTGTGATAATACTATGACACAGTATAACAATGATCGAGACCGATGCTTTCTCATTGTTATAGCTACGGATCTTCAACAACGGTGATGCTAAACTTACAACCTTTGGGGATCATTGGAGTACTTGGAAGTGACGAAGATTTCGAGGAATGTTGACGATTAGACATGTGGAATAAGAGCTACTAAAGTTTCGTTATCTTTTTTGTATTCCATATGTATGATAGTTTTGTCACTAAAATTGAAAAAGGGGGAGATTGTTAGAGCATTGCTCGGTGAAACTCGCATGCGTTGCTATCTCAAGCATGTTTGTCAATGTTAGTAATCAAAAGTATAAGTCTTGATTTCTAGTCTCTTATAGCTAAGTCTCGGACTAGGGTAGTAAGTGTTGTTGAGCTCAAGGACTTCATGGCGATTCATCATACAAGAAGAATATTTACTCAAGGAACCGGTGGAACTTCTCAAAAAAAAAGGTATGTGGAGACTTGAACTTATCTGTCACTCAAAAGTCTATCTATTCTATCTCCTACTCTTTGAGACAAAAGTCGTATGTTATATATATATAGACTAGATCATACATATTTGGTATTTCGAGCCGAATATACCTCTCCTATCTATATCTCTAAATATGTATTAGTAAGCTTTTCGCTTCGACTTTATCTTTACCTAGTGACGAAAGTCATGAATGTTTCAATCAGTTTGAAAATTTCTTTGACGAGAAATAGTGTAACAACTATATAACGTTCTATAAGAATGTTTCAATGATTGGAATGAGAGTTTGGATTATATAACCAATGTATTCGTTGAACAGAAGTTTTCGAACTTTGTTGATCAAGAGAACAGGAAGTATGGCAAGTTCCAAGTCCACGAACTCAGTCCCCGAACTGCCGAAGTTCTCAAACCCGAGAATTTCTGTTGGAGTTGACAAACTACTTGCGTGAGCCAAGTCCGCGAACCGGCGTAGTTCTCGAACCCGAGAATTTCTGCTGGAGTTTGTAAACTCTATCCGATGTCTTAAGTCCGCGAACCTAGTCTGCGAACTTGAGAAGGTTATATATCTAAAGATGATTTCTGAACTTAATCTTAAAAGATTAAGGAATGCATTTGCAAACCGTGGCTATTAAAGTTCATGAACCGATTCGAGTAAATCAAATCATCTTTGCTTCAATTGTGTCTTGTGTAGTTACATAAGATTTCCTTGCAATTGAATAACTCTCTTAACTATTTCATTTTAGTCAATTGAACTAGTTATGGTGAATAAGAACATGGTTGGTATGAAACGGTCATATGGTTAACCTCTTTGGGTAGACTATTGCTGAACCAACAATGTACACGTTTGGGTGCAGTTAACAAACCTAGAAGCGTACAATCATTTGTGTATGACAAGCTAAGTTTTCGATATAACGGTTGATAAATATTAGCTTGAATCTAAATCAGGTTTTTATCTAACGGTGGATATTGATTGCTTTGTAACTAAGGCAAAACCCTGATTTGAAAGGCTATATAAAGGAGACATTTAGCATTGATAAAACTAATCCCCACACGTCTGTGTGATACTAGTTTCTCTGGTAGAATCGATTCTCTTTTAACCTTTGGTTTTCTTCTTATAAAACCAGGTTAACGACATAAAAACTTCATTGGGATTGTGAATCCAGACCGATACTACTTTTATCGTAGTTGTGTGATCTGATCTTGCATCTTCTATCGTAACAGTACAATCATATTGATTGGCTTGAGATCGTGAGAGTTCTCCGATAGGCAAGATATAAAAAGTAATCACAAACACCTTCATCTCATCGTTTTTGATTCCACGACATCTTGTTTCGCTACCATAAGATTAAGATTGTTGTGAGGTGATTGAATAATCTAGGCTGTTCTTCGAGAATATAAGACCGGATTGTCAATTAGTTCCTGTTCACCTTGATTATTATCAAAACACGGAACAAAAAACTTTTAGGGTTTTTCTGTGGGAGACAGATTGATCCTTTGATAGACTTGTATGTGTGAGACGGATTTGTTTATTGTTAAAGCCTGCGATTTTCGGTCGTAGCAACTCTTAGTTGTGGGTGAGATCAGCTAAGGGAATCAAGTGTGCATTATCCTACTAGTATCAGAGGCGTAGAGAGTACAAATGTACCTTGGATCAGTGGGAGACTGATTGAGGTTCAACTATAGTCCAGTCCGAAGTTAGCTTGGAGTAGGCTAGTGTCTGTAGCGGCTTAATACACTGTGTATTCAATCTGGACTAGGTCCCGGGGTTTTTCTGCATTTTCCGTTTCCTCTTTAACAAAATTCTGGTGTCTGTGTTATTTCTATTTTCGCATTATATTTGTTTATATAATTGAAATAATACAGGTTGTGCGTTTGAATCAATCAATTGGAAATCCGACCTTTGGTTGTTGATTGATCCTTGGACATTGGTCTTTGGTATCGTCCAAGTTATTCCTTGTGTTTGATTATAGACTCGTTGATTTCTATTAGCTTGAGTTAATCAAAACAAGAGAGAGATATTAACTCCTTGAGATACTTTTATCTAGATTGAGTCTGATTGTCTAGTTGATTCTCTAGTAAGTGTTTCGGAGTTAGTCCATACAGATTGCTAATCGAAATATTGGGTGGTGTTGTTAGACCCCCGCTTTTTCAAGGTACACATAAAATTTTTCCACCATAAGTAATTCGAGCCATCGAAGACTGTTGGTACGTTTATAGAGATAACGTTTCTGTGCATAGAGTCAGATTGCTAAAAACACAGACTTATAAGGTCTTAAACGTGTATGCCTGCTCTGATACCAATTGAAAAAGCGGGGGTATAACAACCACACCCAATATTTCGTTTCGGAAATCTGTATGGACTAACTCCAATATATTTTCAAGAGAATCAACTGGACAGTCAGACTCAATCAAGGAAAGTACATTCAAGAGTTATATCTCTATTTTTCAATGTAATCAGCAAATCAAACAGATAGTGTAATATCATACCGTTTGCAAGGGGGGCCCTTCGAAGATTTGATATTTTATTTATCCTTGTCCTAGGAGATTAGAAATATTGTAAATTTAGGGTTTGTCCATTTCCTTTTAATACCTGATTGTAAGGAAAGTGGGAACTTATATGGGAGAGGAGATAAAAAAATTGAAGGAGAAAAAGAAAAAAACATAAGAAGTAGCCGCACTTTCTAGTATTCCAGACCCATAGGTTTTGGGTAAAGAGATTTATTAAGAAGAGATCGGTGGTGGTGCGTAAGTGTTAAATTGATCGATGGTGTCTCTTGGTTTAATCAAATTTTCGATTTAATTATATGTTGATTCTCTCGTTTTATTTTTCAGTGAAGGTAATTCTACAAAAGGTGGAGGGAACTGGTATTCAGCAGATTGAGGCAAGTTTGCTTCTGTTCTCTGTGTTACGACAAATTTAAGATTTAAATTGGTTTATAGACTATGAGACTTTAAACTTTAGGATAGAAATTTAACTTGTTCTTGAATCCTTGTAGTCGAGTAGTATATATACCTGTCTTGGTGTGTGTTGAGTTGTTGTGGTGCGTGAGTAGATCTTGTGATGTAAATCAGGCTAGTATTAGAAGAGGTAAATGTATGATTTTTAAACTATCATTTTTTGGGTATCCCTTTCATGTTCTGTTAGCTATATGAGAAGTCAAAGGTATTCTAGTTAATTTAGACTTAACTAAATTATTAGGTAGTTCTCTTGTTGTGGATATACAATGCTGGTAGTTTGAATGATCTTGTCGGCTAATAATGCAATATATTGCTTACCTCTATAGTACATGTTCTGATGCTACGGATGTGAGTGATAGTTTAGTACTTCCATGTTAGGTTTTTAGGGATTTAGTTATGAATGTTTAGATAGTTATCTCATGGAACTAATTGAGAAACTTAGCCAAACAAGGTAAGCTTAAGTCAAACCTGCAACATTTTCGTATATGTGCTGTGTTGGTTATCTGTATGGTATTTGATCTTCTTTACGGTCATGGGTGAATGATAGAGTGGTGGTAGCATATTTTTATCAGGGAATGTTCATTCTTAGCAAGAGTTTTCGGTACACTTAAGAAATAGACTATGTTTTACAACAAGGGATAGTAAGCCTTGGGAAATGAGGTGTGTCCTAACATAATGGCTAAGGTCGTGTGTTAACGAATTGAGACAAATATTAGTTCTCGTGCTTGGAATGTTAAATGGCATATGGGATTGGTTCTGTTATGTCATTTAAGCTAGTTTTTTCTAAAAAGAGAAGCTATATTCAAACGTTTAAGTTGATCGATGTATGAGGTATGTCCTATTACATCGTTTCAAAGTCTTTGTCGCCGAAAATGGGTGACTTGGGTTTGTCCTTTGCTAGTGATGTATGAGATCGGTTCTGTTACATCATTATAAGTGTTTTGACTTGAATTTTTCTGGCGTGTGAGATTAGTTCGATTACATCATTAGTAGCTAGTGTAATGCTTGGTATTCGGGGATGATGTGGGAGATCATTAAGAATATTTTATGTTTAGATTTACATTTTTCTCGTTAGATAATTCTAGTTCATGTTTTTGAATCCTAATACATAGTTGTTAAAAAAATTTAGTGGTATAGCTTCTCCTCTCCTGTTAAATTATGCTATTATAATTTATTGCCCATTAATGTGACAACTTGGTTTGAATCTTGGGTTTATCGCCCAGAGACTTTAGAGAACTTGCTTGAAGTTTAACTCTCGTTGATAATTTTTTAGGTGTTATTAGAGATCGGGAAGGAGTTGATAGACTCCAAATTTGGATGGATATTTGGAGATATCTAGTTGAGGATGGATACCTGATTGTTTTCTTATGTATCAGACGTTGTTTCCTCCGGATTATAGTTAGTGACGCAGTGGGGATATTTTATTTTGGGTAGTTCTCATTTTTTTTTGAAATTTAGAGCCAGATCATACACCTTGTCTCCCTTTAGTATTTTCTTTATCAAAAACTGGGATAGCTGTAAATTTATTTTTGTAATAAATACTTTGTATAAACAAAACTTTGAGGTTTCGTAGATTTTAGCTAGTAAGATTTAAAGACATATTCTCTATGTAATCATCGGTCGGGGTTATGTAAAGATAGGGTTGTTACAGTTGGTATCAGAGCCGACGACGGGTCACCTGCCGAGGATGGAAACGTACGCTGGACGGGGTTGTTCCAGGTGCTTCTCATGAGGGGCAAGGAACGTTGGAGATCTGGGCTTGCGAATATATTCTGGAGCCGAGGACTGCTCTAATTTAAGTTGGTGGTATTGTAATACCCCGATATTCGGCAGTGGTTGGCCGAATGGAATATAAGTAATGATTTGTCCTTTCCTAACACCGAGGCCTTTTCAGCACAATTGGTTCCAGAGTTAGCAGAAAACTCTGCAGTTAAGTGTGCTCGGACGGGAACAATCCAGGGATGGGTGACCTTCCGGGAAGTTGCTGCTGGATTACTAGAACGATGCCCGTTGAAAACCCCACACTGTCGGATGACCGCAGTGGCTAAGTGGGGACAGTATCGGTGGAGGGACGGGTCATTACAAATGGTATCAGAGCTTATGTTAGAGAACCATTATGAACTGGGGGTGGAGCTTAAGACGTTTTCGCAGAGTATATTCATGGGTTGGATGCACTATTTTGAAATTGTTAATTTGGTCGAATATTCGATAGATTTACGTAAGGGTTAAATATCTTGTGAATTGTGTTCCATGCATGAAGTTGTATTTAGTGACTTGTTTGTGCTTTAGTCAAATTTTATTGTTGGTTAATTGTTGTCTAATGAGATTCAGTTCAAGTAGCTCTTTTGATATATACTAAGTTGGCTAAGGTAGTAAGTATAAATGAATCTAAGTATTATGGTTCGTTAATGTGTTTTGTTACTTACTAGATTGGTGGCTTTGATTTAGTTATTTATTTGATGGTACGCATGCTGACTAGTTGATTAAATTAGTGAATTGAATGTGAGGGGTAGATATCTAGTGAACCTTAATGGTTTCATTTATAATATTATTGCTTATCAAGTACTGATATTAAGCATATTACGAGCTTATCCACCAAGTCGAACATTTAAACGGGAATCTTTATTACAACATTTAATTGTTGATGGATGAAATATTCTTGGTGTCCATTTTAGTCATAAGTACTTGCTATGTACACTATAATGTGTCACATTATATGTCAGGCTAAAATTTGGTCATGAGGATTAGTGTCTTGTATTTGATACTATGTTGTCATGGTAGCTTAGACGGCAGTTACATCGGTAGTCAGACACTTTGGTTTAAGTGTATATACTATTTTCTTTAAATTAAGGACTTCAAAATTTTTATCAAACATATATGAATTCCTTACAGATACTAGTTCTGTAAGCTTCGAAGTTCTGATGTGATAGTTGTATCTCTGGAGTGAGACTACAGACCTGGAGGCTTTGCTTAAGCCTTTAAATCCAGTGAAATTGACCTCTTTCCTAGGTGGAATTATGAGATAGTGAGATATGTTCCCTTATGTACATGTACCGGTGAGTTGTTGCAGATATGTTCTGAGCATAGTGAGATTGTGGGTAGATTCCAATAACACCAATGAGGAGGTTAGTGTGCCGGGTTACATTTCCTAATTGGTTACACTATTTAGATGTATAGAATCCGTTTGATACATTTCAGTGTTGCGTGCGGTTGTGGTTTTTCTTTGGATGAGTTCTCCAGACTGTGATCGTACCATATTCAGGTATATCGGGTGTGTTCCACATATTTCCGTGTTGTGAAATGTTACTGATTAAATTTATTAGTGAACAAGGTTATATTTTGGATTTCTATTGGTTTCTTCAACCATCTATTTATAGAGAGTACTACTGTTATATTCGATGCCAATGGTGATAGTAATCGTGGTTGTGTCCCTACTGGTCCTTGTGCAACTGCCAATTAGGTAGGAACATATTTTGAAGATGACCTTGCACAAAGAGTTGGAAAACTCAAGAATGGTATACGTAGGTCAACTCCTAAGATTGTGAACAAGATATGGCTCACTAATTTATTTATTTATTTGCATTACTTATCATGGGATAAACAAGGACGCCATAAAAATTATTGTTCCTTACTGAGGATATATGACACGTCTGACTAGTTTAAATGAGCTAGATGGCTTTCGCAGATCGATTGACGATCTAGTTAGAGGCGACTTTGTGTTAGAGAGAGGTATATTCATAAATCTGCGCGTTCTTGACTCTATATACTATGAGTTTGTGCTGATATCTTGTGAGTTTGTGGTGATATCTTTTGTGCTTATGAATGGATCCGTAGTATTTATGGACCCCATGAATCGAGTGTCAGAAACCTTATGATCGATTTTATATCGTTTAATTAATGATATTCTTGTATATTCTAAGACTAGGGAAGAACACAGGAACTCTTTGATGCAGTAGGGAGCATTAGTTGTTGCGCCGTTTTCGAAAGGTAATTTTGGCAATAGCTAGTTAAGTTTTTTCATGGCATGTGATATCAGTTTTTCAGGTCTTTGGATACCCCCAAGGAAAACAAAAAACATTTTTTTTTTTGAAAGAAATAACGTTGAGTTGGATATAATTAACCCACGACAGTTTTGGAGATCTGAAACTTTCTTGATCTTGTTAGATATAACCATCGTTCTATTAAGGATATTCTCCTTTTGGTAGACCCTGTGTTAAGGTAACTAAGAAATTAGTACATTTTTGGCATTTTAAGTGTGAAGATTATTTTCAAGAGCTTAATACTAAGCTTATTTCTGCATAATGTTGTTGACCTTACCTGAAGAAAGCAAAGAACCGGCAGTTTACACAGATGCTATACTTTTGGAGTCGGGATGTGCTTTGATTCTGGTGAGTAAGTTTATTGCTTATGCAGGAAAGTAAGTTTATTGATAATTTCATACCCATGGGAATAATTATCTGACCAGGACTTAGAGCTAGCTAAGATAGTCTTTCCTTTGCTTTTCTTTTTTTTTCTCCCGTAGTTGTGGCGTCATTACTGGTATAGCTAGAGATTGAGTTTTTTATTTTTTTATTACCGATCATAAAAATCTCAAGTATCTATTTTCTCAAAAGTCTCAAGTATCTATTTTCTCAAAAGGAGTTGAATCTGAGAAAACTTCAATGGTTAAAGCTCATTTGGGATTACAATTGGCTTACAGCATCACCCTGGTAAGGTAAATGTTGTAGTTGATGCCTTAATTTGAACACCAAGAGACTTAATTGATGTCATGATAGTGGATCGGTTGACTAAGTCGGTACACCTATTAACGAGTGCATACTGTTTACAGCGCAACATCGCAGATAGATTGTGCAAGCACTATGTAAGAGTAAATCGTAGTACTTCATGAAATGTTGATCTCAGCTGTTTCATTTGGGGGTTAGCGGTCACCTCGATTTTTTTTTAAAGAAACAGATGGTCGATGGAAATAAGGAACCAGGATATTGGAGAATGTGCTTTTAGTAGTTGTTTGAGATGATCAATATTTTACTTTTGGTTGTGTTTCCTTTCGGTGGCGTTTGCTTTTGAATTCCTTATGGATGACGCGTACAACTTAAAAGTAGATAGAAAATCTACATATACATTTGAAGAATACCGTTAGCTTGAAGTTGGACTGAAGTGTATTTTAAGATGTCGCTCATGAAAGGTGATGGGCTTTGGGAAGAAAGAAAAATGGCTCCTAGATTCATATGTATACATATAGGACCTTTTCCTATAATTAAAAGGGGAAATTAGGGGGGAGACCAAAAAAAAATAATATTCTCATTCTCAGGTTCACAATTAATTTTGTATACCGTGACACCCATAATTATTTCACTGACACCCAAAATTATCCAAAATTATTAAGAATTAATACATAATTCGTTATGAATACTATTTTTTCAGGCATAACTCGTTATACAGCCTAATTTTTCAGGGGTATAATTGACAACGCAACTTGGATAAAACATATCTAAAAATCCGCGTCTTGGAATTTTACAAATTTTATATTGTTGGAAATCTTTTTAAGAGAGCTACACAACGAGTACAAACAACAATATCAAATTTTTGTTTTTCACGAAAAAATCGGAGGTGATCATCATTTTAGGCTAAATTTTTGAAAACTTGATACATAACCATTATGCAGTCACCAAAAAAGATGCATAACACCTTCTGCAGACGCATAACGAATTATGCAACCATTTTCTCCACTGCATAACAAATTATGCCACTGCATAATTTGCATAACAAAGTTATGCATCTATAACAAGTTATGTAGTCATTGTATTAGTGCGTAACTACATAAAAAATTGATGCATAATGCATTATGCATCTATTTTCTCGATGCATAAAAGATTGTGCAACAATTTTCTCGATGCATAATGCATTATGCAGACATACTTTCGGATGCATAACAGGTTATGCATCCATTTTCGCGACTGCATAACATGTTATGCAGATATTATTATAGGTGCATGACAAGTTATGCGGTCTTTGTTTTTGTTATGCAGATATTATTATAGGTGCATAACAAGTTATGCTCTCTTTATTTTTATTGGTTTCAATAGTCACAAAAAAGTTACTACATAACGTGTTATGCAACCATTTTCTAAATTGCATAACAAGTTATGCAACAACTTTTGTATATGCATAACAGGTTATGCAACAATTTTCAAATCTGCATAACTAGTAATGCATCAATCAAGTCTTAGCTTCCTTGTTCAGGTCATGGAAGCAGCAACACCTCTGATTCAATCGACTACTCATACATCATGCATCATCTTCCCTCCACTTCCTTGCTTATTCTCTGACCAGCTAACCAACAACAATATCTCATCTATTGTCGACTAGTGCAGCCAACAAACATCTCCACTTCGAATTCAAATCAGCCAACAAACAGTCCATCTCCGAGTTCCCATTGCAGACGCAGTTTTATCTCCACATTCTCTATCTTTAATTCACAGTATGAACCACAGTCTTATTTCGATTCCAGTTTCGCCAACTAAAATTATCTAAGTCATTAGAGGACGCAAAGCCAACACAGCTAACTCCAAGTCATCACCGGCAACAGTTGTTCACCCACCTTCGACTTCCTAACCTCCAACTCTCGACAGTTTTAACCCTTGTTTATCTTTGCCAAACAACACCATTTTTAGTCATAATCTACTGTAGATTGTAGAGAAAAAGCATCCATACCTTCATAGATCGAACCCTTTCGTGCAGACACTAAACCGATGGCAGCGACAACAACTCGAACACAACACCCATCCTCCATTCGATCAAACATCCAATAGACCATTCATCTCCTTTGCGAACAACTCCATTGGACCACTTGACATTTCTCTTCTTCAGTGATGTGCATTTCTTTCCTGCCCGGTAGTAACAACTCTAACCATCTACCCAATCCAACAAACATACAATGAGCTCAATCTTTCCACGAATCCCATTTTCAGTCTGTGCATCAGCTTCTTGTTCACGTCCATGGAAGCGATCTCAATTTCCTCAACTCTACACTTTATGCAGAGCCAATTTTGCTCGCTGCCAGTTCCGCTTCTCGGCTACAACTCAATTCTGTTTCTCCCTGCCAGTAACAACTTACCCTCTCCTTGTTGTTTCTCATCTTCTCCACAGTAAACTCACGTCTAAAACTCCACAGATCCATTATATTCCACCATCTGCATCTCCCATTAAGCATACGTGGAACCATCTAGTACTTGAGAAGGTTGTGTGCAGCCCGTGGCGTAGGTTGTGTTCTTCGAGTGTACTTGAGAAGGAAACCTTCGGCTGAGACACCTGGTACTCGTAAAATCCATGGAAGAAGATTAATAGATACACAATCTGAATTGAAATTGCCATCCGAAAATAGTAAATGCATAAAGATTTACTAGAAGCCTAGAAAATCTCCAATTAATTATAATGTCTTAATCTTGCTTGAAATTGTCCGGTTCACTACCAGATTCTCTTTCTGTTCATCACAGCAGTTTCTTGCTTGAAACCCCCATCAACCACTATATTCTTCAATAGCAACAACCCATGGCAGTAACAGCTCCATTAACCTTCTCAGACCCTATAATCAACCAAACACATTTGTTATTTCATCACATAACTTCAATTTGTCCTTCTTTGTTCTCTGTTGCAGCTCAACTTCATGTCTTCATTGTAAACTCTAACACAACCACCGTAAATCCATTTTTCCATCTACGAATTCAAACCCCCCTTCCTATAATTCAATTTTTATACCTTTAGTAAACCCTAACCTTCTATATAATGACCTAATTAAACCCATCATAACACACTCCTCAATCGTCAACAACATCAGGGATTCAACTTCCAAATCCCACATCGATTTTCAACAGTAAAACCACTTCAAATAGTATTTTTACTGGGAAGAAGAAGGTCCAGAAACAACATCAACAGATCTAGAAGCAGATATCAATGAAGCAGATAATAATCTTTTTCCTCTTCTTCTCAATACAGCGACAGCCATGGAAAAAAAAGAAATCTCGGGAAAACATGATTTTTATATATTTTGGGTTTGAGAATAATTTTCTTTCAGAATTTGGGTGCGTGCCTGTAGTTTTGGGAGCGTGGGTTTCATAATAGAAACATCAGGGAGAATGAGTCTCCCTGTAGTTTTCACTAATTAAAAAGATTGGAGACGTGGATACCATCTTTAATTAGTTACCTCCGCAGTTGGACGGAGTGCATAGTATTTCATGTTTTTTTTTGTTATGCAGACACTAAGAAATAAGAAGCGCGCTCAACAAGCAGACTATAGTGAGATAGTTGTGCAGCCGGATGCAACATATGGAGATAAGCAGATTCGTATTATAGGATGATAGGTAAGACGACTATGGCCTCGGGCAGTACCATTTGTCAAGGTGTTATAGAACCCACAAGACGAACGACAGTTTTTTTGGCACATGAGGATTGTTCGTCGTTCTCATCCCATCCCTTTAATAACAAGGTTAATTTGATTATGAGGAAAGAATCCTTTTCTAGTGGGGTTGATAATAATATCCTACCGTTTACAGGGGGTCCTTAGAAGATTTGGTATTTTATTTATCCTTGTCCTAGGAGATTAGAAATATTGTAAATTTAGGATTTGACCATTTCCTTTTAATACCTGATCGTAAGGAAAGTGGGAACTTATATGGGAGAGGAGATAAAAAAATTTAAGGAGAAAAAGAAAAAAACATAAGAAGTAGCCGCACTTTCTAGTATTCCAGATCCATGGGTTTTGGGTGAAGAGATTTATTAAGAAGAGATCGGTGGTGGTGCGTAAGTGTTAAATTGATCGATGGTGTCTCTTGGTTTAATCAAATTTTCGATTTAATTATATGTTGATTCTCTCGTTTTATTTTTCAGTGAAGGTAATTCTACAAAAGGCGGAGGGAACTGGTATTCAGCAGATTGAGGCAAGTTTGCTTCTGTTCTCTGTGTTACGACAAATTTAAGATTTAAATTGGGTTACAGCCTATGAGACTTTAAACTTTAGGATAAAAATTTCACTTGTTCTTGAATCCTTGTAGCCGAGTAGTATATATACATGTCTTGGTGTGTGTTGAGTTGTTGTGGTGCGTGAGTAGATCTTGTGATGTAAATCAGGCTAGTATTAGGAGAGGTAAATGTATGATTTTTGACCTACCATTTTTTGGGTATCCCTTTCATGTTCTGTTAGCTATATGAGAAGTCAAGGTATTCTAGTTAATTTAGACTTAACTAAATTATTAGGTAGTTCTCTTGTTGTGGATATATAATGCTGGTAGTTTGAATGATCTTGTCGGCTAATAATGTAATCATATATATTGCTTACCTCTATAGTACATGGTCTTATGCTACGGATGTGAGTGATAGTTTAGTACTTCCATGTTAGGTTTTTAGGGATTTAGTTATGAATGTTTAGATAGTTATTACATGGAACTAATTGAGAAACTTAGCCAAACAAGGTAAGCTTAAGTCAGACCTGCAACGTTTTCGTATATGTGGTGTGTGGCATTTGATCTTCTTTACGGTCATGGGTGAAAGATAGAGTGGTGGTAGCATGTTTTTCTTAGGGAATGTTCATTCTTAACAAGAGTTTTAGGTACACTTAAGAAATAGACTATGTTTTACAGCAAGGGCTAGTAAGCCTTGGGAAATGAGGTGTGTCCTAACATAATGGCTAAGGTCGTGTGTTAACGAATTGAGACAAATATTAGTTCCCGTGCCTGGAATGTTAAATGACATATGGGATTGGTTCTGTTATGTCATTTAAGATAGTTGTTTCTAAAAAAAGAAGCTAGATTCAAACGTTTAAGTTGATCGATGTATGAGGTATGTCCTATTACATCGTTTCAAAGTCTTTGTCGCCGAAAATGGGTGACTTGGGTTTGTCCTTTGCTAGTGATGTATGGGATCGGTTCTGTTACATCATTATAAGTGTTTTGACTTGAATTTGTCTGGCGTGTGAGATCGGTTCGATTACATCATTAGTATCTAGTGTAATGCTTGGTATTCGGGGATGATGTGAGAGATCATTAAGAATATTTTATGTTTCGATTTATATTTTTCTCGTTAGATAATTCTATTTCATGTTTTTGAATCCTAATACATAGTTGTTAAAAAGATTTAGTGGTATAGCTTCTCCTCTCCTGTTAAATTATGCTATTATAATTTATTTCCCATTAATGTAACAACTTGGTTTGAATCTTGGGTTTATCTCCCAGAGACTTTAGAGAACTTTCTTGGAGTTTAACTCCCGTTGATAATTTTACAGGTGTTATTAGAGATCGAGAAGGAGTTGATAGACTCCAAATTTGGATGCATATTTGGAGATATCTAGTTGAGGATGGATACCTGATTGTTTTCTTATGTATCAGACGTTGTTTCCTCCGGATTATAGTTAGTGAGGCAGTGGGGATATTTTATTTTGGGTAGTTCTCATTTTTTTTTTTTTGAAATTTAGTGCCAGATCATACACCTTGTCACCCTTTAGTATTTTCTTTATCAAAAACTAGGATAGCTGTAAATTTATTTTTGTAATAAATACTTTGTATATAACAAAAGTTTGAGGTTTCGCAGATTTTAGTTAGTAAGATTTAACGACATATTCTCTATGTAATCATCGGCCGGGGTTATGTAAAGATAGGGTTGTTACAGATAGAAATCCGCGAGCCTGATTATTATGAGAAACAACCTGAACGGTACCAAAGACCAATGTTCAAGTGTTAATCAATTTATATCAACAACCAAAAGTTGGATAATCTAATTGATTAAACTACGCACAACCTGTGATATTTCAATTATATAGAAAATATAATGCGGAAAAGAAATAACACGGATACCATAAATTTTGTTACCGAGAAAACCGCAAATGCAGAAAAACCATGAGAGCTAGTCCATATTTGAACACCACATTGTATTAAGCCGTTACAGACTCTAGCATACTACCAGTTAACTTCGTACTGGAATGTAGTTGAGCCCTAACCAATCTCACACTGATCAAGGTATAGTCACGTTCCTTAGCCTATGAATCCCAATGTGACTCTACGCACTTGATGCCCTTAGCTGATCTCACCCACAACTAAGAGTTGCTACGACCCAAAGTCGAAGACTTGATAAAAAAATCCGTCTCACACAGAAAAGTTTATTGAATAGATAAATCTATCTCCCACAGAAATACCTACGAGTTTTTGTTCCGTCTTTAAATAAATCAAGGTGAACATGAACAAATTGATACACCAGACTTATATTCCCGAAGAACAGCCCAGTAATATCAATCACCTCACAATAATCTTAACTGTATGGTAGCGGAACAAGATATTGGGGAATCAAAAAGAATGAGACGAAGCGCTTTGTGATTACTTTTTATCTTACCTATCAGAGATTGAATCTCGAAAAAAATCTTAGAGAAGATAATACTTAGTACGATAGAACAAAGTAAGATCAGAACACGCAACTATAAAGAAAATAGTTGGGTCTGGCTTCAGAATCCCAATGAAGTCTTTAACTCGTTAACCTATAATGGTTTTAGAAAAACCTAGGTTAAAGGATAATCGACTCTAGTCACAACTAGTATCACACATGAGGTGTGGATTAGGTTTACCATTTGCTAGAGTTCTCCCTTATATATTCTTCAAAACAGGGTTTGCAATCAATGTTGCCTTGGTAGCAAAGCATTCAATATTCACCGTTAGATGAAAACCTGATTAGATTCAATCTAATATCTTTCAACCGTTAGATTATCTTAGCTTGTTACACACAAATAAAATGTACCTATATTTGGATATGGGTAACCGTGCCTAAACGTGTACACTTAGTTGGCTCAACAATAGTTAAACGAAGTTAGCCATATGAACACTTTCATATCAACCTTGTTCATCTTAATCACAACTAGTTCAAATGACTCAAATGAAACTAGTTATAGAGTTGTTCAATTGTTTATATTCTTATAGAAGTATACAAGACACAATTGAAGCAAAATTGGTTTTGATTCACTCGAATGAATTCATGAACATTACATCCATGGTTTGCAAAGATTGCATATTTGTTCATGAGAAGCCGATTTTAAAACTTAACCAACTCAAGTATACAAATGGGTACGCATACCTAGAGTTCCCGGACCTGGTCTGTTCGCCAGTATGCAAACGGGTACGCATACTGTCGTTCACGACCGAACTCAGATAAAATCAGTACGCATACGGGTATGCATACTATAGTTCCCGGACTTCACCTATTGAATCAGTACGCATACGGGTATGCATACCAAATTCCCGGACTTGGAATATACTTGTAACAGTTAGCATACAAGTACATATACTGTGTTATATCCACCCCATTTTAATCATTGAAACATTCTTAGAAGACGAGAATAGCTGTGTCACACAAACTATTAGCTCCAAAGCAATTTTCAAGTGATCATTTGATCAATACGAAACATTCCGAGTCTACATCAAATGACTTTCTCACACAAATCATATAAGATGTTACCAGACGACTTTCACATGATCATCTTTTGACTTTCTTCAAGAATAAAAGATGAACTTGGTTAAAGCGAAAGCTTACCAACACATATTTCGAGAAATATGTAAGCGAGTTAAACTCAACTCGAAATATCAAATGTGTATAAAGTAAAGTCTATATAACTATACGACTTTTGTCTCAATAGGAGATAGAATAGAAATAGACTTCTGAAGCTCAACTACACATTATATCTTAATCCGAGACATATCTATAAGAAGACTAGAAATCAAGACTTATAGTTTTGGCAACTAAACTTGACAAACAAGCTTGAGATAGCAACGCTTGCGAGTTCGACCTAGAAGTGCTCTAACATATACAACCTGTATTATATCCAGACATGGTAGTCATTCTAAAACTCTCATTTAATCATTGAAACATCCTTGGAAGACAACAATGGTAATATTACACATACCACTAGCTTCAAGTAATTTTCAAGTGATTATTCTATCCATACGAAACTTCCCAAGTTGACATCAAATTATTGTCTCACACAAATCATGTAAGACGTTTAAGGTAATTTTCACATGATTGATCGGTTGTCAGCCGAGCAAATATAATTTCACTTTCTCACTCAATTAGATATAAATATAGTACGTGATAAGAAAGAGTTCATTCCCACAGAGAGGCTTTTGTTGTTATCAAATTTTCAGATTCTTAAGTAACCGAAGGGGGGGATTTTTGTTTTATCTAAATAAACAAAGCAATAAAAGTAATCAAAAGCAATAAAATAATTTGAATAATCAATAAGGAGAAGATATTGGTCACGGGATAGTATCATTCACAAACATGTATTTTCATCAATGACTAGAATTGAAATTTTAATCTCTCATTTACTAAAAGTCCTAGGATACCTTGATCGCAAGAGTATCCCGTTTATTTCCCGATTTTATCACAAACAACATTAAAAGATGCTATTGTGAAATCTACCTAGAAAGCAACCTAAAGTGTAAAAGCACAATTAAGTTTAACTCCCTAAGAGCAATAAGTTCTATGAAAAAAGACTAATCAATGCAAACAAACGTGTAAAAGCACTAATTCGTTTTAACAAAGGTTATGATTCATATGTGACTAGTAGGATATATCACTACAAGCACTACTCACATTTATGCTACTTGTAATCAGGAATTATCGCTTTTTCGTATAATAACCCTAATCTAGCAATAAAGATGAATGTAAATCGGATTGATTCCGGGATCAACCAAACAAACAATCAAATCATATGACAATATTAATAATGAATCATAAACAATAGAGTATTGAAACAAAACTAATTCATTGAATCAAATAACATGTTGGAAATCAACCTTATCTCATAACCAATAATATGTGTTTAGATACTCATATCTTTTGAGTTCATCATAATCATAATCAAAAATAAATTGAAGAAGATGAAAAATAAACGAAAACAAACCCTAGTCGCGGCTGTCTCCCCAAAGCTCCAAGAATAAATACGTGATAAAAGAAAGTAGAAAACTTTTCTTTTTATAGCTCTTCTTAGGTCAAGTCTTCAAAAGCCCATATCCAAAGAGGTCAACCAAGCCCATGTGTGTGAAGAACCTATGTAGAAAATATGTCCAAAACTTATCGCCAAAAATTGACAGGAAGTCGGCCGGGAACTCGCCGGAAAAGTGGCCGGCAAACATCTCAGGTGACCGGCAAAGTCCGCCCGGTCACCGGTCAAACATAACAGTCAACCGTTAAAGTTAACGGCTGACTAACGGTCAAACTCAGTGAATTGAGTCAATGTCTGAGTGGTCTGAGTCAGAGTCCAACTCAACAGCTGACTAGACCTGGCCAAACTGTTGCACAACCCGAGCCATCTTGCACATACCAAAATTGTGTTGCACAATGATTGTGCTTCACCAAGTCACAACCATTGTGGCACTACATCATCCTCCACCTGCAACATCAGTTTGCAACCCACAGACTGCAATCAAGCAGCAACATCCTTTCCATTCCTACAAGCATGTGACCCCATGAAACTCACAACAACAACCAATTAAGTCACCACCATCTTCCGTTGCAGCTGCACTGCAACAAAACACAACCAACACATGCCACAATCCTTGCTCTCAACTGCACATGCCACACTTCCTGTAACAATAACAACGACAGCAACTTTACTGCTCTACTATGACCTGCAATCCAAGACCAACAACATCTCAGCTTTAACTGCATTACTTCAACTGCAACAAGCTGGTTCCCCTCACAACTGCTTCTTGGACTTCAAATCTACTTCCATATTTCAGCACCAGCACCTGCAACCTCATTCATGCCTCAATGCCACAATCACTACACACAGCACAAACACCATCTGAACCTAAGCATCCATCTAAATAACATCGCTACCAGATTCCACCTGCCATCTACAGCTCTTGACTGCACTTCAGACTGTCACTGCAATTCATTTAATCTGAGCATCACCATATTGTCATTCATTCCATATGCACCTGCACTGCTATGGCCAGCTTCAGTTCAGCTCTTGAGATCCCATTCCAACAAACTACCATGAACATCTGTAATTCAGTCTTCATCATTTTGCTTGAATCAGTCTCTTGGTTCCACCATTAACAACACTTGTTCTTCCTTTCTCAAATTTTGTAACAAGCTCAAGTAAAACCCTTCTCTCTGATTTTCCTTCTCAATCTCTCTCAGATTCATCTCTGGTGAAACCAATGATAGGATAAACTATGAATTTCAGGTCTTGTGTAGGAATGATTATGGATATATGCACCCTAGCTCTGAATAAGACACCCAGGATGATTCTAGGCACCCATATCTTGGATAGAGGCCACTAGACTGGGGTGCCCCATTATTACTGAACTAGTATTAGTGATGCAGATCGTCCCTGGTCCTTGACTGGCTCCGAATATCACTCGCTTGCATATGAGAATGGCGCTTTTGACTTTTTCGCTCTAAATGAGTGATTTCTCCTTTTTTTGCTCTCAAGGACTCCATTGCACCTAATAACTCAAAACTAAACATAAGAGATGCAATTCATAAAGATAATAGCAAATAAAGCAGTAATACTATATATAAAATGAGGTGTTTTAGACACCTATCAAATTTCCCCACACTTAGACTTTGCTAGCCCTCGAGCAAATGAAACAAAACTTATTCTGAAATATACATACAACTCTCGTGAGGGTTTACTAGAGATATACCCGCAAAACCTACTTTTTCAACTTACTAGTTCTCCGTAAAGATAACATCCAACGCGCTAAGAAGACATAGAGATTCTGCACACTAGTCATAATAAGTTAGACACATAAATCAACACAATCTCATCCTTAAAAGTTGAGAGAGAAATAACCATCCCTTCTCGAAAGAAGTTCGGGTTCGGAGTGATCAAAAGTCTCGACTCTGCCTCACAAGAAAGGGTTTTATGAAGTTTCTCTCAATAATAAACAGCTCTTTATGAGTCACACATGTGTCCAGGTAGGAATGAAGAGAGAATCCTGCGACACCTTGAATGGTAGGAAGGTAAAAACCCTTCGAAGTATTTTGAAAACCCACATCTTTTATTCATTTTGAAAACCATTTTTCTGACGATCTCTAAGAAAGGAAATCAACCACTTAACGAAGGTGGGAATATGCTTACTTACCTCGTTAGCCGTTCGGCGTGCAGTTAGCACCACTCTCACAGCATCCATAGAAACGTCTTCGGTCTTGAATCCTTGTCTTCATCTTCGTCTTCGGTCTTCAACTCTTGATGATAACTCTTGAACTTCGTAGAATCTTGACAATGTGATTCTTTTCTCTAATTCCTTGTTGCTCGAAACTTCATTACGGATATTTCTTCTTCCATTGGATTTATTAAATGAATCAAAAACCAAAAACGATCTAAACAAACCAAAAATGATGCAATGATTTTTTTTTTGATTTAATGGAAGATAAAGTAAATACAAAATAAAAATAAACAAAATACGAAAACTAATGATGAACCTAATAAAAAATTTCTCTTGTCTTTTTTTTTTTGAGATAATAGAAAATAATACAAATACAAAATAAAGATAAAAATAAAAATGCAAGTACAAAGGCCATGGTGTAAGTGCTTTACCGCTCGATTCTTCACAACTTGTATGTCTCGATATCACAAACTTCTTGAATTCTCATCTGAATAATCTTCATTCTTGTACAAAGTCTTCAACTTGTAAAAATTCTGCTCCTTGTCTTGTTGCTATACTTGAATCTGAAATCTGCTCATTTATGTACTGTTGCTTGTAAACCTTGAACGTCTTCAACTTTCCTTCGAATTTGTGATGCTCCTCTTGTTGCTGATGATGGTGTTTCTATGGACATGTTGGTGTAGAGAGAGGTAAAGTGGATGGTGCTAACTGTGAACAAGATTACAAGTGGTATGTAAGTTAGCAATTCGATGTCACCATTCATGATTGATAAAATAGCACTCAAGAGATCAAAATAGTGCTTCTATTGGTGAGAGGTTGGGTAGCTCACCATTCTACCCGGAGTTTACGTACGGTGACACACACTCTAAAAGCACATATTTAGACAGGTACACAAAATTGAAGGTCGGTGCCTCTCATGATGTAACATGGGTAGTCTCCACTATAGGGGATCACAAATCTAATCCCGAATTCAGTCTGCACCTTATTTTCCACTGGGATGGTTAAATCCAACTTTAACTCTCATACAAGTAAGAAACCCGATCATGTTCTCTGTCATCTCTAAGTTCAGTCACTCTTATGAGAATCTCGATGTAATCTTAGCGACATGTATACTATGTGACTCTAAACTAACTACAAGTTGGAGTTTTCTTATTCACTATTTTACAAAAAAAGTTGAAAAATTTGAAAATTTTACAATGCAAATGCTTAACCACTCCCCCGCACTTAAACTTTACATTGTCCTCAATGTAAATTGAGTCATCCAAAGTAAGTCAAGGTGGGAAATTCTAACATGATAATGACAAGAAATCAGAACAAATAAATGCAAAACAAGACAAGAAAATAAAAATAAGACAAGAAATACTCATCCTATGGGTTGCCTCCCATTTAGCGCTTGGTTTAAAGTCGTCAGCCCGACTATCTCCTTGCTTTCTATGCCTCCTCCATAGGGAGTGCATCCACAAAGTTAGATCTTTCCACCACTTCGGAAGTGAAATTCTCATAATATGGTTTCAACCGGTGCCCATTAACTTTAAGTTCTTTGCCTGTAGCTATGCTACGAATTTCCGCTGCACCATGAGAAAACACATTAGTAACAATGAAAGGTCCAATCCATCATGACCTTAATTTACCCGGAAATAAATGCAAGCGAGGATTAAACAAAAGCACTTTCTTCCCATACAAATTTTTTTCCTAGAAATCATGTTATCATGAAATGCTTTCGTCTTTTCCTTATAAATGCGCGAGCTTTCAAATGCATCATTGCGGAGCTCCTCTAGCTCTTGGAGTTGTAACTTCCTTTGCTTTCCAGCCCCATCCATCTCCATATTGCATTTCTTAATAGCCCGAAACACCTTATGCTCAGTTTCAACGGGTAAATGACAAGGTTTACCATACACAAGCCTAAAGGGAGACATCCTGATAGGGGTCTTGTATGCGGTTCTATAATCCCACAAAGCATCATTAAGTCGCATGCTCCAATCTTTCCTTGTTGGGTTCACCGTCTTCTCAAGAATGGATTTCACCTCACGGTTGGACACCTCGGCTTGTCCATTTGTTTGGGGATGATAAGGTGTTTCAATCTTGTGCGACACATTGTACTTCTTCAACAAGGTTTGTAAAATCCTGTTTTTGAAGTGAGAACCCCCATCGCTAATTATGGCTCTTGGAATTCCAAACCTTGCAAAGATATTAGCTTGCACAAAATCTGAAACCACTTTAGAATCATTAGTCGGGTGGCCTTAGATTCCACCCATTTCGAGACATGATCAACAACAAGTAAGATATAAAAATTCCCATGAGAGCTGACAAAAGGACCCATAAAATCAATACCCCATACATCAAAAACTTCAACAAATTGAATAAAAGTTTGTGGCATTTGATTTCGGGCACCTAGATTGCCTGTTCTTTGGCACCTATCACAAGTTGTACAAAATGTATATGCATCTTCAAACAAGGTTGGCCAATAGAAACCGCTTTCAAGTACCTTGTGAGCGGTTCTCTTACTCCAAAAATGTCCTCCACAAGCATAGGAGTGACAAAAAGAAAAGATAGAATTAAACTCGGATTCGGGAACGCACCTTCGTAATACTTGGTCACTACCTTGTTTCCATAAGTATGAATCATCCCATATGTATTGGTTCCCTAACCTCTTATGTTTGTCCTTCTCAGTACGAGACAAATTCTTTGGGATTTGTTTAGACACCAAGTAATTGAGAATATCGGCATACCATGGTTCTCCAAAGGCAATTGAGAATAGTTGCTCATCCGGGAACTTTTCACGCAATGGGATAGCTTCCTTGTACACAACAAGACGGCTCAAGTGATCCGCAACGGTGTTCTCAATTCCTTTCTTGTCTTTGATTTAAATATCAAGCTCTTGCAAGAGTAAGATCCATCGTATAAGCCTCGGTTTCGCTTCTTTCTTCATTAGCAAGTACCTAAGTGTTGCATGATCAGAAAAGACAACAACTTTTGTACCAATTAGATAAGAGTGAAACTTTTCAAAAGTAAAAACAATAGCCAACAACTCTTTTTCAGTGGTTGTCTAGTTTTGTTGGGCCTCATTTAACGTTCTAGAAGCATAATAAATAGCATGAAGTATCTTCCCCACACGTTGCCCAAGCACCGCACCAACCGCATAGTCACTTGCATCACACATGAGCTCAAAAGGCTTGTAGTTGCAGGAAATCCCACACTACACCCCTCATATGATTTCATTATTATTCAACTCATTTTTAGGTTTAAACTCTTAATTTTATTGATCAATCTTAGAATCTTCTTACAAGAAAATATAAAGAAATTAAGAATAATCTTTGCTCTAGACTTTCTCTCTCCTATTTACTTGTTTCTTACTTCAAAAAAGATCTCTCCCTCTCTTTACAACTCGAATGACTATTTATAGGGAAATACATGGTAGATGACAGCTAATCTGTCCTTTATTTTCGGGTATGGTCTGCGACATTCTCGCAACCTTACAAATGTTAATTTCGCAAACTCTAATTTTCGCAGGACTATCATATATTTCTCGTGATCTCAGCTGACGTCATTTATTTTATCATTTCCGAAATTGTTCTGCGACGCTGTTGTGCTGTGTCATTGGTAATTTCGCTGAAACATTATCATTGCGAGATTCTGTTCCCACATATTGCCTCTTCTCATATCTTTTCTGCGAAGTAGAGAATGATGTGAGAAATGCCGCAGCTGTTCTCCTCTTCATATTCTGCATTTATCACACGTATTCTTTCCTCCATTTATTTCTCGACACGTCTTTTGTAACCGTTGATTTTTAACCGCTTATATCTTTCCGTATTAATCGCTTTTATTTTCTCGATGAGAAATTCCCTCTATACATATTCATTCCCACTATCTTTTTCTTTCTTTTTATTTTCTCTGCAACTTCATCGTTCTTCTGCAAATTCCATTATTACAATTTTTATTCTTTCTTCTTTAATCTTTTAAGTTCTTCTTCATTTTCATATTATTTCTTCTGCACATCTTCATAGTTCGTAATTTTCTTCTAAACAATCTCCCTGCTGTTGTCTTCCATGGATTCATCAAGGTTAGTTTTCTTTTTTCTTCTTTATGAGTTTTGCTGAAACTGATCTTGTTTATTGCCTTTTTTGATGTTGTTTATGTGATTCCCATACTCTTGTTATTTCAGCAAAAGCGCCTCCAACACTAGGTTTACAGTTCAGAACCCTAACATTCCCAAATCGCAGCATAAGGTTGTTGCACATAAAAGAAAGTCTGCGAATGAAAAGGTAATAAGAAACACTATATTTTTCTAAAAACAATATTGTTGCCTCTGTTTCTTATCTGGATTGTAATTCGCAGGGTGACAAAGATGTTAATAAACCTCCCAAGAAATCTCGCCACCTTAAAACTGTTCCAACTTCTGTTCCCTTCCATTTACTAATCTCTTCTAAATCTTCTGCGACATCTTCGCAAGATAAACCTTTATCTCCAATTCGCGAAAAAGATGCCTCAGACTTCATTTCTTCAGCTGACCTCTCAATGATTGAAACTCCTCTTGTTGATCCTGCTGTGAATGAAACCTATTCTCTTCCCATTGAGAATGTTTCTCAACCTTTTATCTCCGCCAGTTCTCTACCTAAGTCTCTTCCTATTTCAAAAGAAACTGTGGAGGGGATAAATATTGCCTTCAAAGTTTTATCTGAAGTTCTGGATGATGTCAAGAAGTCTTCTATTGATCCTATCAAGTCTAATGTTTGCGAAATTCTGAGCAAGTATTTGGGTTCTGACAGAGCTGCTTCGCAGACAACTTTGGAAAAATAATGTAATGCTCTTCGTCTCGAAAATCAGAAACTTCAGAATGTTTTACTGGATCGTGACAATCTTCGCAAGAAGAATGATGAATTGACAGGTATGATTTTCTTATTTGTGTCTTTAATTTTCCTTTTTAATGGTTTTATCCTTCCCATATTTAATTATCCTTGAAATCCATCTTTCGCATGTTAAGCTTTAAACCAGAAATGAATAATGGAGATATATCAATTTGAATCTGCTGTTGAAGAAGCCCGTGTTGGTAAAGAAATCTTTATGGATCAATATAACCAATTAGATAACCTCTATTCATATTCTCTTGATCATATAAATAATCTTACCAATGAAAATACCCAATTAGTTCAAAGACAAGATTTATTAAGTAATGAAGTATCTCGTCTTTCTTATTCTTTAACTAAAGCTAATTTAGGGATGGAAACTTTATCAGATGAGAATAAAACCTTATCCCAAGAGAAGAGAACTTATTTAAACAAGATGGCGATATCTTCGCAACAACTTAGTATTCTTCAAAAAGTATGTGATGACCAAGATCAATCTCTTCGTTCTTTGAGAAATGAACTTAAAGACTCATTCAAGGTAGAATAGATTTAAATGTAAAGGCGAATCAGCTTAAAGAACAATATTCCAAGTTAGAAGAATCTTATTCTTCCCTTGCGAAGAAAAATGTCTTTCTTATTTCTAAAAAGAAAAATCTTCAGTCTCGACTTAAAGGTTTAGTTGGAGATAAATTTGATGACGCAATGGACCGTTGGGAGAATAGTTGTCTGTCTTTGATTCAACACCTTATTTCGCAAAAGGAAGGTAGTCATAATAGTTTGACTGCCTTAATTATCTTTTCTTTGTCATATCTTTCTGAATTCTTTATCTTAATGAAATTTTGTATTATATCTTTCCAAGAGTCTGAGAAGAATCTTCATTCTTCCATTTCTGTTTTGGAGGATAAATATGCCAAAATTCGCAAAGAAAATGCATTTCTCGTCTCTACCCTTACTGGTTCTCGCGACCGAGCAGAAAGAAGACTTGATTATCTTGCGTATTTTAAGGATATTCAAGATAGGAATCATCAGAGAGCACTTCTTCACCAAGTCAATCTCCGGGATGAAGTTCTTGTAAATGACATTTTATTGTCCAAATCTCTTCCTCCTACATCGATTGATCCTTTATAAGTAGATGATGATGAAGTTCCTCGTCCTGCTGATAGTGATTATGATTACGAAAGCGGTGCAGTGGATAATTTCTTGAAAGATGAAGAAGAAATTCCTTCTAAAGAAGCATCTGCTTGTGTTATTTAAACTGAGAAAGAAATTCTCCTGAAGAAGTAATTGCTGGCGATAATCAAGATGCTAGTCAAGGCGAAGATCAAAACCGAAATGAAGAAGAAGCTTGCGAGAATATTGGCGAAGAATTTCTGTTATCTCCTGCTACTGAAATTAATACTGAAGCTTGAGATTCTTATCTAGCTTTGTCTTCTTGAACTGTCTTATTTTTATCACTTTTGCGAGTTACATTTTTCAACCAACTTTGGAGTCAACTTTTCCTTTTAATATTTTGTTGATGAGAAAGATAATGCTTCTTGTGTATTGATTCCCATACTTGCCTCTCATTATCTTTCTTGCAAAAAATAATCTGTTACGAATACTTATAAATATTTTTTTTTATCATATGGTCATATTTTTCCTTCCTAATTAAAGGTCTTATTATGCCACCTCTTGTCATTGCGACAAAATCGCAGGACGTCCTTGCACTTTCATGCAAAAACCCCTTGATCTTGCCTTAACTTCTTCTTTTGTATTATAGCCTCTTCAGGAATGTTGCGACAATATGACATGCCTAAATATTCTTGCGAAAATAAAGCCCCATGACATTGCCGTCTTGCGACGAAATCGCAGGACGTCTTCGCACTTTCATGCGAAAACCCATTGATCTCGTCTTATCCTTTTCTTTTGTATTATTGCCTCTTCAGGATTGTTGCACAAATATGACAAGTCTTAATATCCTTGCGAATAAAAAGCCTCATGACATTTGCGTCTTAAGACACTTATCAGCTCCCTAATGGAGGGTGCCGCCCTTATCTCCCCCTGGTTGCCCCTTCAAGGAGGCGTACTTCTACCATACAAGGTTAGCTCCTCCCATCCAGTCTTAACAACAACCAGTTTTTTTCGCAGCCTCTTATCCCTTTTACCTATAGGGCTTATGGTTACGAGACTGCACCCTAAGTGGGGTTTTCTTCAGGCCGAGTGCAGTATAAGCCAAGACTTGTCAAGAATGGCAAGGTACGCTTCAAACGTCCCTGGACTCTTGACTCAACCGTGTACCTCGGCGCTTGATCAGATCTGCACTCCTTGGGAGAGTCCTTATTACCTTAGTCGCCCAACCCAAGTCATATGCTTAAGCTGAGAATCCAAGGTGCCTCTCCCGGATGGGCTTTATTGACCCCAAATCTCCATGACTCAGGTTCCGGTGGCGGTGTAGCCTTTCCCTGAGCCATGCAACAGGTACCCCCTAATATGACGTACTTTAGGTCTTACATTTGCCTCTTGCGAAATTTTATTCGCGAACTAGGGTGTACGCCATAAAGGTTCGCCCCTTTCTTTTATGTCATTGTTCTGTGATTATCTCTGCGAAAATTTCGCACATCATGATCTTGTTTTGATATGAGTAATCTTGCAATTATTCTTTCAGAATCCATAACTTCTCAAAGCTTCTTACGGATAATATCTTTTTAAGTACAACCTGTTCCATGGTCTGTCTAATCTATGACCAACATCTCTTCCTTCTGGATCCATTAATCTATAAGCTCCTGTTCCAACTATCTCCTTATGATGTAAGGTCCATCCCCTTTTCGCTAATTTTCCACCATTTTCTCGCTGATATATTGGTGTTTCTCGCAGAACTAAATCTCCTGGTTGAAATTCGCGTATTTTGACACGTTTATTATCTCCGGGCTAATCTTCGCTGATAATTCTCCATATGTTGTAAAGTTTTTCTCTTCTTTCTTCTAATTCATCAAGTTTATTTAAAATCAAGCCCGCACTAAGATTTTTCTCCCAAGCTTCTCTTTTTGTTGTCGGAATAACAACTTCTGTTGGTAACACCGCTTCAACTCCGTATGTTAAACAAAAAGGTGACATTCCAGTAGCTTCTCTTCTAGTTGTATTATAAGCCCATACTGCATTATGTACTTGTTCGCACCATGCTCTGTGATGTCCTTCCAATTTCTTCTTTAATATATCTGCAATTGTTTTGTTTGTTGCTTCTACTTGCCCATTAGCTTGTGGATACAAAGGAGTAGACTTTCCACATTTTATCTTGAATGCATTAAGTAGCATTTCTATATTCTGTCCTTCAAATTGTTTCCCATTATCAGATACCAACTGTGCAGGAATTCCGAATCTGCAAATGATATTTTCGAATATGAATGTAAAGATATCTTTGTCGCGAATATGTTGTACTGCCTTCACTTCTGTCCATTTTGTGAAATAATCTGTTGCGACTATTAAGTATCTTCTTTGTCCAGATCCTGGTAAAAATGGCCCCACAATATCTAAGCCCCACTTTCCAAAAGGCCACACACTGGTTGAAGATGACAATGGTGCTCCAGGTGCATGTATTTTCTTTCCATGCCGCTGACAATCTTCGCAACGTCTTGATATTTGTTTTGCATCTTCATGCATATATGGCCAGTAATAACCTTGCATTTTTGCTCTATGTGCCAAAGATCTTCCTCCACTATGATTGCCAGCATCCCCACTATGTAACATTTTTAGCACCTTTTTCTTCCTCTCGTGTCAAACATCTGAGTGATGGTCCATTAAAGGATTTTCGGTATAGCAACCCATCTCTTAATTCATAATTCGTTGCACGGCTTTTTAACTTGTGTGTTTCCAATCTATTTCTTGGTGTTTCTCCTTTCGCCAAATATGCATGAAGTTCCATTCTCCAGTCTGCGATATTGTTCATTTGTTCTTCTTCTTCATTGTCTATTATCATCACGTCCACGTCTTCTTCTTCTTTATTGATTGATGGTGACAGAAGTGTTTGTATTTTTATGCATCTCGCAGTTGGATCTGTCATCATGCTTGAGATGAAAGCAAAAGCGTCTGCGAGTCTGTTATCCTTTCTTGAAATGTGCCTCCATTTTATTTTTGGGATTTTCGCTGACAATTCTTCAACCAGCTTGTATTTCTTCAAGGATGGTTCATTTGTAGTATACTCTCCCTTTATTTGGCGAATAACTAGCTGCGAATCACTAGTGATCCTGGCATTTTCTAGTTTCATTTCTATTGCGAATTTTAAGGCATGTATACAACTTCATATTCTGTTTCATTATTAGTGGATGCAAATTCCAATCTGAATGAAAAAGCCATTTTTATTCCTTCTGGCGAAATTAAACAATTCCAACTCCATTTCCTTCTCCATTTGATGATCCATCTACCAATATCTCCCATCTATTTGGTTATGTTAATAAATCTTTTGGATCTCCATGTTCTTCTTCTACATCCATCATTTCTTCTACTGCTTCATCTTCTTCTAAAGGAAATTCTGCCAAGAAATCTGCAACAACTTGTGATTTTGGTGAAGACAAAATTTCATATTTAATATCAAAGTGGCCTACTTGTGCATTCCATCTCTCCACTCTTCCTGATCTTTTAGAATTCTTCATCACTGATTCAATTGGTACTTTTGTTAATACCTTTATCTTGTGTGCTTGAAAGTATATGCGGAGCTTAAATGATGCATAAACTAATGCTAAGATTAACTTTCAATCTTTGAGTAATTCTTCTCAGCAGTATTAAAAGTTTTGCTAATGTAATAAATGGGTATCTCCACTCCTGCGTCTACTCGCAATAACACAACACTTAATGCATGCGACGTCGTCGCAAGATAGATCAATAATTATTCTCCTGATTCTGCTTTTTGTAAAATAGTTGTATTCATAAGATGTTCTTTGATTCCTTGAAAAGCTTTTTCACATTCATCAGTCCATTTAAATTTCGCACCCTTCTTGAGTATATCGAAAAAATATTTGCATTTGTCTGAGGATCGCGAAATGAATCTCCCCAACGAAGCTAGAATTCCATTCAACTTTTGTACATCTTTTATTGTTGCTGGTGTTGGCATGTCACGAACTGCTTGCAATTTTTCTGGATCAACATGTATTCCTTCTTTTGATACAATGTAGCCTAAAAATTTTCCCGATGCAACTCCAATAGTACACTTTTCAGGATTCAATTTAATGTTATACTGCCGCATTTGTTCAAAAATCTCCCTCAGGTCTTGTACATGGTCTTTAGCTTCTTTACTCTTTACTAACATGTCATCCACGTATACTTCTAATGTTTTGTGTATCCATTTTTCGAACACCTTCTCTACCATTCTTTGGTATGTCGCTCCCGCGTTTCGCAAACCAAACGGCATTTTCGTGTAACCATATAAACCTCTTGGGGAAAAGAAAGCAGTATGTTCTTGATCTTCTTCAGCGAGAGGGAATTGGTTATATCCTTTGTATCCATCTAAAGATGATACCCTATCATTTCCCGCTGCGTATTCCACCATTTGAGGAATATCTGGTAACGGAAAACTATCTTTGGGGCAAGCTTTGTTTAAATCAGTGAAATCTATGCAAATCCTGATTCCTTTGTTTTTCTTTGGAACAATGACCATATTCGCTATCCATTCTGGGTATTTAGCTTCTCTTATGATTCCCGCCTCAAGCATTTTCTGTAGTTCTTCTTCTATTTGGGAATGGTAAGTTGTTGCAATTTTTCTTATTCTCTGTTTAAATGGTCTCACATTTTTGTTAATCTCCAACTTGTGGCATGCAATTGATGGATCTATTACCGGTATCTCATCCATGCTTCATGCGAAAACATCTTTATATTCTCGCAACAAGTTAACAGTTCTTTCTTCTTCTTCCATATCCATTTTGGTTACGATTCTCAATATTAGAGGTTCCTCTATAGTCCCAACGTTTATTTCTTTTTTTGGTTCTGCGGCAATGTAACTGGGTTTAGGTTCTCCCGTTGGTGTTGGTTCTTTTATTATTTTCATAGGTCCTTCTCCTTCTTCCGAAATTTCGCTGGGTATTCCTTTCCCTTCTTTTGCCCTTATCATATATACTCTAAATTCTTCTTCTTTCGTTGCTTCCTTTGCTAACTTTCTGCGAAATTGTTTCTTTTTTGCTTGTCCTTCATAATGCTTTACTTCAATTTGATGACATAATTTCGCATTGTCAACATCTCCTCTGATTTCAGCTATTCCATTTGGTGTGGGGAATTTAATACATTGATGCAACGTTGATACCAAAGCTTTTATCGCATGTATCCATGGTCTTCCTAATAACATATTATGTGGTGATTCCATATCCACCACGCAAAATGTTACATGTGTTTCGATTTCTCCAAGTGGAATTCGTAGCACTATTTCTCCTTTAGGTTTTGTTGTGGATTTTCCAAAGCCGTGAATAAAATATGTTGAACTGGACATTTATTCATCTTTAAATCCCATTCCCCGGAATGCATGATAAAATATTATATCCACTGAACTTTTTTTATCGATTAAAGTTCTGTTCAATATCCATTCTCCTGTGGATTTTGTTGTTGTCTCCTTCTCTTTTCGCGTAAAGGCACTGTGATAACCAACGGAGATGTGTGCTTCAAATTTTCTTTTGATATTTCTGCCGCCATGAATGTTATTTTTTTCTTTTCCCAATCTTTCAAAAGTGATGTCTTTTCTACCGCCATAACTTTCCTTCCTTCAAAATTTCGTTTATGTATTCTTCCTTTGATGTTTTCATGGAATTCATTAATCATCGTTTTTGTTATCATATTACACTCCAATCTTTTGTCATCTTCATTAATTCTATTCATCTTTCTTCTAACTGATTCACTGATTTATTTAATCACTTTCTTGATTTGAATATTCTCAACAACAATCTTCAACTTCCGATCTTCAATGTCCCTGTTTCTAACGCCATTATGTAGTTGCAGGAAATTCCACACTACACCCCTCATATGATTTCATTATTATTCAACTCATTTTTAGGTTTAAACTCTTAATTTTATTGATCAATCTTAGAATCTTCTTACAAGAAAAGATAAAGAAATTAAGAATAATCTTTGCTCTAGACTTTCTCTCTCCTATTTACTTGTTTCTTACTTCAAAAAAGATCTCTCCCTCTCTTTACAAATCGAACGACTATTTATAGGGAAATACATGGTGGATGACAGCTAATCTGTCCTTTATTTTCGGGTATGGTCTGCGACATTCTTGCAACCTTACAAATGTTAATTTTGCAAACTCTCTAATTTTCGCAGGACTATCATAACTTTCTCGTGATCTAAGTTGACGTCATTTATTTTATCATTTCCGAAAATGTTCTGCGACGTTGTTGTACTGTGTCATTGGTAATTTCGCTGAAACATTATCATTGCGAGATTCTGATCCTACAAGGCTTGCTCCAATCCGGTGGTTTAATGATAGGGGCTGAAATCAAAAAAAATTCAAACGATTGAATGCCGCCATACTCTTTTCATTAAAGTTAAAAACCACGTCTTTTTGCAATAAGTTGCAAAGTGGTGATGCTATCTTGGAAAAATCCTTGATAAATCTACGATAAAAACCTGCATGACCAAGAAAGGAGCGTATCTCCCTCACTGTAGTGGGAGGGGCTAAAGCACGAATAAGGTCTATTTTAGATTTATCGACTTCCAAGCCTTTAGAAGATATTATATGGCCTAAAACTATGCCATGAGTTACCATGAAATGGCACTTCTCCCAATTTAGCACAAGATTTGTTTCAACACATCGTTCAAGGATTAATGACAAGTTGTGCAAGCAAAGGTCAAATGAATCACCAAAGACACTAAAGTCATCCATAAACACTTCGATTACGTTTTCAACATATTCTGAGAAGATACTTACCATACACCTTTGAAAGGTAGCTGGAGCATTGCACAAGCAAAAAGGCATCCTTCCATAAGCAAAAGTACCGAAATGACAAGTGAAAGTGGTTTTCTCTTGATCCTCCGGCGCTATCATAATCTGATTGTAACCTGAATAGCCATCAAGGAAGCAATAATAAGAATGTCCAGCTAAACGTTCAAGCATTTGATCAATAAAAGGCAATGGAAAATTATCCTTCCTAGTGGTGGCATTCAATTTCCTGTAATCAATATAAACCCTCCAACCGGTTTGCACACGAGTTGGGACAAGTTCGTTCTTATCATTCTCCACCACCATCACACCTGATTTCTTTGGTATTACTTGTACCGGGCTCACCCACTTGCTATCGGATATGGGGTAGATAACACCCACGTCCAAAAGCTTTAGTATCTCCTTTTTCACAACTTCCATCATGGGAGGGTTCAAACGACGTTGCGCATCCCTTGTAGGCTTTGCATCGTCCTCCAAACGGATTTTGTGCATACATACGGCAGGGGTTATACCCTTGATATCGGCAATTGTCCATCCTATGGCCGTCTTGTACTTCCTTAGCACCCTTGAAAGTTTTTGCTCCTGTAATTCACTAAGCTTATTAAAAACAATTACAGGTAAATCTTCCTTGTCACCCAAGTACAAGTACTTTAGGTGATCGGGAAGAGGTTTGAATTCTAACTTTGGAGATTTAACAATTGAAGGTACAATCTTTTCATCACTGCATGGTAAAGAAATAAAAGAGATATTATGAGTTTTCGGGCATCCTTGTAGTGAATTAAGATCACCAAGGGATTCCTTGACTTCATTACCACACTCTACACCATTATCCATGGATGTAGTCAAAACAGTTTCCAAAGCATCATGACCATTCAATTCAAATATTTGTTGTCCCAATGTATCCATAACATCAATGGAGAAACAAGAGTGGACATCACTAGGATATCTCATCGTCTCGAAAATGTTGAAACGTATTGTTTCTCCATCAAACTCCATAGTTAGCGTTCCCTTGTCCACATCAATAATGGTTTTCGCCATTTTCATGAAGGGACGCCCAAGTAGAAATGGAAGAGACGAGTCATGTGACCCTTCATTCATATTTAACACGCAAAAGTCAGCTGGAAATACTAATTGATTAACCTGCACAAGAACATCCTCAACAATACCCATTGGGTAGACATTAGAACGATCGGCTAATTGCAATACAATTCCATCCTTTTTAAGAGGACCTAACTCAAGTGAATTGTACATAGATGCAGGCATAACATTAACGGATGCACCTAAATCCAACATAGCTTTGTTATATATGGTGTTACCAATTGTGACTGGAATGTCAAAGCTACCGGGATCCTTACATTTCAGTGGGAGTTTGTGTTGTAAGATTGTCGAAGCATTCTCCCCCACACTTAGCACTTCATTACCTTTGAGCCTTCGCTTATTGGTACACAAGTCCTTCAACACTTTCGCATACTTGGGAACTTGCTTGATAGCATCAATGAGTGGTATGTTCACATGAATCTTCTTTAGAACGCCTAAAATCTCCTTTTCAAGTTCCGCCTTCTTGTAACTTGCAAATCTGCGAGGAAAAGGTAAAGGAGGACACATAAGTAACACCGAGTTTTAGAGTAGGAATGGTACCTCGGTGTTTGGTAATTTCATCCCTTTCGTTTCCTCCAAAACCGGCTTCTTTGGTGTTTCCACCTTCCCGAATCAACCTCGGGTTGCACAAGTTTGTACCACTTCTCAAACGTATAGCATTGAACCCTTTTTTGGGTTGATAGGTTTGAGAAGGGAGTTTCCACTCTTTTGTGCCTTCACTGTTTATTATAAATCGCCATGGAGCCCATTGTGTCTGCAACTCCTTGATAGCACTCTTATTTTTTGTTTGACTTTCCTTAAACATGGTAGAAATGCCTTGTATAAAAGTTTGAAGCTTTGCATCGATATCGAAACCTTGATTTTGCATCGATTGTTGTGGGTGAAATCCACCCGAACGGTTGAATGTAGGTTGTTGAAGCGATCCTTGCTTGTTTGCGTAGCTAAAGTTGGGGTGATCTCTCCATCCCGGATTGTAAGTGTTGGAATAGGGATCATACCGTCTTTGTTGATTTGGAAAGACCGCACTAGATTGCTCCAACTCTTCACCATATGAAGGTAAAAGAACCGCACCCATCTTTTGCATCATTTGTTCCATGTTATACATCCTTTGATCACGGTGTGATGATGACTCCGTAACTTCATGCACTCTCCTAACCATTGGTTCACCTCTTGTGTAGAATTGTTGCGAGTTCGCAGCCATACTTTCAATCAACTTGGTAGCTTGGGCCACCGTCTTGTTCACTAGAGCTCCACCACCCGCTGCATCAAGAAGATATCTATCACTTGTTTGGAGGCCTTCATAAAAGTATTGGAGTATCATAGCGTCACTGAATTGGTGGTGTGGACAGCTTGCCACCAATCTCTTGTATCGCTCCCAACATTCATACAAAGATTCTCCTACGTGTTGTTTTATCCCACAAATGTCTTTGCGAATTTGAGTAGCCTTTGACGCAGGAAAATACCTCTCTAGAAAGAGTTTCTTCAACCCGTTCCATGTAGTGACACTTCCGGATGGTAAATAATACAACCATTCCTTAGAATTGTCCGCCAAAGAAAACGGAAAAGATTTCAACATTGCTCCATCCGCATTAGTATCCGGTGGAAGCATAGCCATGATAACGTTGTGGATATCCATGAGATGCTTGTTTGGATCTTCATTCGCCATGCCATGAAACTTCGGTAACTCTCTAATCAACCCCGGCTTGATCTCGAAGGTTGAGTTTGTCTCAATACACCACCGTTGTGCATCAAGCCTATGAGAAGCCAAGTCCTTGAGTGTACAATTTGCATCACCCATTGCTTCTTATTCTTCTTCAACTAGTGGTTCTTCTACAAATGGAACCTCTTGTTCTTCTTCCAGTTGTAATTCTTCTTCCACTTTTAACTCTTGTTCTTCCGTTGTGTCTTGACTTGGTTGGAGTATTGTGCCTCTTCGAGTAGCTATCCCGCACCTTGGATAGTTCCAATCTTTAGAAACCAGGGATTAGGTACCTGGAAAAAATTCTTGCAAACAAGTGAGAAACAAGACAAGAAAACAAAAAACAAATATGAAAGCAGAAATGATGATAAGACACTAAAAACTTAATAACAAGCCGTATGCCTCCCCGGCAGCGACGCCAAAATTTGATCGGTTGTCAGCCGAGCAAATATAATTTCACTTTCTCACTCAACTAGATATAAATATAGTAGTGATAAGAAAGAGTTCGTTCCCATAGAGAGGCTTTTGTTGTTATCAAATTTTCATATTCTTAAGTAACCAGGGGGGGGGGGATTTTTGTTTTATCTAAATAAACAAAGCAATAAAGTAATCAAAAGCAATAAAATAATTTGAATAATCAATAAGGAGAAGATATTGGTCACAGGATAGTATCATTCACAAACATGTATTTTCATCAATGACTAGAATTGAAATTTTAATCTCTCATTTACTAAAAGTCCTAGGATACCTTGACCGCAAGAGTATTCCGTTTATTTCTCGATTTTATCACAAACAACATTAAAAGATGCTATTGTGAAATCTACCCAGAAAGCAACCTAAAGTGTAAAAGCACGATTAAGTTTAACTCCCTAAGAGCAATAAGTACTATGAAATAAGACTAATCAATGCAAACAAACGTGTAAAAAAACTAATTCGTTTTAACAAAGGTTATCATTCATATGTGACTAGTATGATATATCACTACAAACACTACTCACATTTATGCTACTTGTAATCATGAATTATCACTTTTTCGTATAATAACCCTAATCCAGCAATAGAGATGAATGTAAATCGGATTGATTCCGGACTCAACCAAATAAACAATCAAATCATATGACAATATTAATAATGAATCATAAACAATAGAGTATTGGGACAAAACTAATTCATTGAATCAAATAACATGTTGGAAATCAACTTTATCCCATAACCAATAATATGTGTTTAGCTACTCATAGCTTTTGAGTTCATCATAATCATAATCAAAAATAAATTGAAGAAGATGAAAAATAAACGAAAGCAAACCCTAGTCGCGCTATCTCCCCAAAGCTCCAAGAATAAATACGTGATAAAAGAAAGTAGAAAACTTTTCTTTTTGTAGCTCTTCTTAGGTCAAGTCTTCAAAAGCCCATATCCAAAGCGGTCCACCAAGCCCATGTGTGTGAAGAACCCACGTAGAAAATATGTCCAAAAATGATCGCCGAAAATTGGCCAGAAACTCGCCGTAAAAGTGGTCGGCAAACATCTCAGGTGACTGGCAAAGTTCGCCCGGTCACCGGTCAAACATAACAGTCAGTCGTTAAAGTTAACGACTGACTAACGGTCAAGCTCAGTGACTGAGTCAATGTCTGAGTGGTCTGAGTCAGAGTCTAACTCAACAGCTGACTAGACCTGGCCAAACTGTTGCACAGACTGAGCCATCTTGCACAGACCAAAATTGTGTTGCACAATGATTGTGCTTCAACAAGTCACAACCATTGTGGCACTACATCATTCTCCACCTGCAACATCAGTTTGCAACCCACAGACTGCAATCAAGCAGCAACATCCTCTCCATTCCTACAAGCATGTGACCTCATGAAACTCACAACAACAACCAATTAAGTCACCACCATCTTCCGTTGCAGCTATACTGCAACACAACACAACTAACACAGGCCACAATCCTTGCTCTCGACTGCACATGCCACACTTCCTGTAACAATAGCAACGACGACAACTTTACTGCTCTACTATGACCTGCAATCCAAGACCAGCAACATCTCATCTTTAACTGCATTACTTCAACTGCAACAAGTTGGTTCCCATCACAGCTTCTTCTTGGACTTCAACTGTACTTCCATATTTCAGCACCAACACCTGCAACCTCATTCATGCCTCAATGCCACAATCACTACACACAGCACAAACACCATCTGAACCTAGGCATCCATCTAAATAGCATCGCTACCAGATTCCACATTCCATCTACAACTCTTGACTGCACTTCAGACTGTCACTGCAATTCATGTAATCTGAGCATCACCATCTTGTCATTCATTCCATATGCACCTGCACTGCTATGACCAGCTTCAGTTCAGCTCTTGAGATCCCATTCCAACAAACTACCATGAACATTTGTAATTCAGTCTTCATCATTTTGCTTGAATCAGTCTCTTGGTTCCACCATTAACAACACATGTTCTTCCTTTCTCAAATTCTGTAACAAGCTCAAGTAAAACCCTTCTCTCTGATTTTCCTTCTCAATCTCTCTCAGATTCATCTCTGGTGAAACCAATGACAGGATAAACTCTGAATTTCAGGTCTTGTGTAGGACTGATTATGGATATATGCACCCTAGCTCTGAATAAGACACCCAGGATGACTCTAGGCACCCATATCTTGGATAGAAGCCACTAGACTGGGGTGCCCCATTATTACTGAACTAGTATTAGTGATGCAGATCGTCCCTGGTCCTTGACTGGCTCCGAATATCACTCGCTTGCATATGAGAATGGCGCTTTTGACTTTTTCGCTCTAAATGAGTGATTTCTCCTTCTTTTGCTCCCAAGGACTCCATTGCACCTAATAACTCAAAACTAAACATAAGAGATGCAATTCACAAAGATAATAGAAAAGAAAGCATTAATACTATATATAAGATTAGGTGTTTTAGACACCTATCAATGATCATCTTTGAATTAATATTTAGTTTCCAACAAATAAATTTTTTCAACTAAACTCGTCAAGAATACGATGAACTTAGCTAAAGCTAAAAGCTTCCAACACGTATTTCAAGAAGTGGATAAACGAGATAAACTCGGCTCGAAATATCAAATGTGTATAATGTAAAAGGCTATATAGCTATACAAATTAGTCTCATTAGAAGATAAAATAGAATATACTTCTGAGTGATAGATAAGTTTTAGTCTCCACATACCTTTTGTTGATGAAGTTCCTCCAAGATCCCCAGTAGATATTCTTCTTCAATTGGTAAACGCTGTGAAGTCTAAATCTCAACTACACACTTCTATCCTAAACCGAGACATAGCTATAAGTAGACTAGAAATCAAGTATGTAGTTTTAATCAACTAAACTTGACAAACAAGCTTGAGATAGCAATGCTTGCGAGTTCGACCGAGCAGTGCTCCAACATTAATGCTCGATGGACCATTAGTAAATGCCAAAATTCTCCGGATTGGTCCGCGGATAGCATGGTGACATGGGCATGCCATCATGGCCAGTCATGGTCGGCCCTTTGGATTGCAAAGTCCGATCTCACCTCTTTTGATGAATTTTGACCTAATTAATCATCCAGAATCTATGTTTGGTTCAAACTACTTCATGCAACTGGGAATGGTCATCCACACACCATCAGATGGTCCACGACCACCAAGGGCCGGTTCTACACCCCTTGGTCGGTCCCTCTCTTTCCATAATTAGGTACTACTACCTACTGCTTAGTCAAGCACAATTTTAGTAATGATTAAACATCAATTAATCATCCTTTAACCAACTTTCTGTAAAGGGTTTTGGTAAATGCTCAGTCTAGTATCCAGATAGTCGGTCCATCACTCACAGAGGAGGTCATCTCTCATCAATTGGTTGATTCTCAATCATCCATTGATCATAATTAGGGTTTTGAACTGAATGTTATGTCTAGCATAATTCTGAACAAGTTTAAACACTAATATTTTAATATTGATCCAACAATCAATATTTTAATTAATTAATTAATAATATTCGGTCCAGCTACCAGTATTTTTTAATTAATATTTTTATTAGGTCTTGCTACCAATTATTCATGGATCTAGTAGTATTTGCTCTGAATAGCAATAGTTGCTCTGATCATCAATGCTACATTTTTCAATGCCATAATTGCTTCAGCTAGCAATGGTCATGGCCAATAGGGTTCAGAACCGACACTTCTGGCAATATTGATTCAACTATCAATATTTAATTGCTCAGAGCAATATTCCTCATATTGATTCGGCTATCAATGTTTGAGTTGCAGTATTTCTCATGTTGATTCAGCTATCAGCATTTAAGGATTTCATACCAATCCAATTCTCAGTATTGGTTCATCAACCAACATTTGGTCCGACAGTCGGCCATTATTTTAATATTATAATCTCTCCTCGTCATTCGACTGACTCATGACACATGGATCGAAAAAGACCTTTTGTGATCATTCAGTAATGATTATTTTCATTAGTGCTCAGTGCACCAACATAATGGTTTATAATCGATTCAGCAATCTCATAAAATCATCATTCAACTATCATTTACTTCTTCAACTAGCACAATGGTATATCACAGTCATCAGTGACCTAATTCAACATTCATGGTTGTTGTTCCAACATTCCATGTTTCATCCATCATAAACTTGAACTTCGTCTGTTCAGTTCATAAGAGTCATAGTCTTAGGTCAAAGATTGACTACTCACAGATGAGACATCAATTCATGTCACATGACGGGATATCACTAGGGTTTTGGTCCGACGGCCTACATCACGTGCGATGTGAGGTGTAGGATCAGAATCTCTCAGCAATAAAGCCTCAGCAAAATTATTAACAACACAACACGGCAGCGTCGCAGAATAACTTCAGAAACGAAATAATAAATGACGTCAGCTAAATCATGAGAAAAATGTGATGGTCTTGCGAAAATTAGAGAGTTTGCGAAATTAACATTTGTAAGGTCGCGAAAATGTCGCAATCCATATCTGAAAATAAATGACATATTAGCTGTCATCCACTATGTAATTCCCTGTAAATAGCCGCTCAGTTGTAAAGGAAAGAGGGAGATCTTTTCTTAGTGAGAAGCAAGTAAACAGGAGAGAGGAAATCTAGAGTAGTGGTTATTCTCGATTCCTTTATCTTTTCTTGTAAGATTGTTCAAAGATTCATCAATAAAATTAATATTGTTAATCTAAAAAGAGTTGAACATTATTGAAATCTTGTGAGGGGTGTAGTGTAGGATTTCCTGCAACTACATAATGGCGCTAGAAACAGGGAACGATGGAAGATTGAAGATTATTCTAGAAAAATTGAAGATTAATATTGAGATTTGTGAAGATTTGGAGTGATTGATTAAGAATTTTACATAATCTCTTGCAATTCATTAATATTGAAGAAATGGCTAGAAGAAGAAATACATCAGAACAACCAACTACTGTTAGAAGAAGCAAGAGAATTGATGGAAGGGAAAGAAGTGAAATTGGAGAATCTAATATAATGAGAAATGATGGAGAAAATCAAATTCAACCACCAGTTCAACAAACACTAATACAAGGAAGGAATACAGATTATGATAGGGTGAGTATACGCACTTGGCAGTCAAATTCAGCAGAAGAAGTAGAAGAAGAGAAGCAAACCAGAAATCATAGACAGGTAGAGAGAAATCAAGAAGCAGATGAAGGAATAATTCTTGGAGATAAGTAAATTGGAGCGTTAGAAACGTTGAGACGAAGAATACATGAAGAAAGAAGAGCTGAGGCAGAAGAACGTGCGAATCTAACAAGGCAAAATCACGAATTGAGGATGGAAAATATGAGACTACAGAGTAGAATATCGAGAAGTATTACAAAATCATATTCAAGATCGACTAGAAGAGAGATGAGGCGAAACTCACCCACAACTAATGCCGGAAATAATATTCAAGAAGAAATATCAAATCCTAATGAAGAACATCGCAAATATAGAGAAATGAATGATGATCGTTACGTTCCACAAAATGAAACTTTTGATGATAGGCAAAATGATAGAAATCAAAAAAATGGACAACGTCAGGGACAAAATAATCAAGATGGCGAAGGGAATCGAGAGGAAGGAAGGAGAATTTTACATGAGAGAGAAGCTCAAAGAAATCAACAAACGATTGAAGAAGAAATTGAAAGACATTATGCTGAACAAGCACGTTTAATTTGCGAACGTGAAAGATTGAGAGCGGAAATGGAAGAACAAGAGATTCAGGAAACAATTCGCCAGAACAATCACGACAATCGAGAAAGAAGACGAACACAAAACCGGAATAACGGTAATATCAATGAAGAGTATGATAGAGTACAGAGGATGGCTGAAAGACAGCGAATGGAATTGATAAGAAATGAACAAAATCATGGAGGGGAAGATGAGAGACATCATCATATGCGAATTCAAGATAGAGATGAGGAAGGGAATCGCAGAAGAAGACGAGATGAAGATGATGAAGAAGAAATGCAAAATTTAGCGACAGAAGAAAGACATGAACGCAGAAGAAGAGAGACGAAATTAAAAAGACCAATGGATCAAAATTCATGTGTAAATAAACAAATCTTAAAAGAATTAGAAGAAATGAGAGGAATGCTAAATAATAGAGGAGAAGTGGGCAGAAGGCAATTAGATGAATCTATAGAAGAAGCTGCGAAAACTCCATTTACAAGGGAAGTACAACTAGGAAGAATACCACCGAAATGCAATTTTCCCGCATTAACCAGCATTTTTGATGGAACAACTTGTGCAATTCAACACATTAAATCCTATGTGAGGTGCATGTTGCAATGGGAAAATCATGATGTTGTTTTTTGCAAGTATTTCGCATCCAGCTTAACAGGGGAGGCATTAAAGTGGTTCGAAGGTCTACCAAAGAATACAATAACATCCTTCAATCATTTGCAGACTACATTCCTGGGGGCATATATAAGTAATAATTCTTCGCGACCTGATATTGAAGACGTGTTTGGATTAAAACAAAGGATTGGAAAAAGTTTGAAGCACCTAACTGAAAGATGGAGGACTATGTGTAGCGAAATGGCTGGCCGTGTAGATGAGAGATATCTCATCTTATCATTTATCAATGCTATGTTTGCAACCAACCTTATTGTATATCCAAATTTTCAGAGTCAAGAATACAATCACAATGACTGAATTGCGAGAACTTCAGGAAGAATATATTGCTCTAGAGGAAAGTAAAAATGAAATGGAATCATATCCGGTTGCGAACACCAGTTCACAAACAGCAAATGCAAGCTTATTACCCAAACTAATAAACACAGTGGCGAGCAATTCGCAAGTACAACAAGAAAAGGTGACGGGAAACAATCAACAGAAATTGGTGGCTATGGGAAGTCGAGATCAAGAGGAGTATGAAAGAGAAAGAAATTTATACAATCGTGGTGGAAATAACAAAATTCAAAGACTCGATCATCCGCAAGAAACTTATGGAGGTCAAAGACAAAACTATAATAGAGGACAAGGAGGTCACAAAGTGGTATGGGAAGAAATCAAGATACCACCTCTAAATGCAAGTGTGGAGAAAATATGGGAAGCTATAATTTTGATGGAGAATATACCAACACCATGGAACATGGGAACGGAACCACCTCCAAACCACAGAAGTCATGAATTCTGTTCTTATCATCATTTTCATGGACATATTACAAATGATTGCAGAAATGTAAAAAGAATTATTCTGAGAATGATAGATCAAGGAAAACTAAACCACTTTTTGGTAGAGCACCCGCAATCTCAACCATTACCACCATCACCAGAGCATCACAAAGTAAACACGATGAAAAAGAATGAAACATTCTTCATAGAAGTTGGTGCAAAAGCAAAGAATCTATTCTGTCACTCTATCAGACATTCATACAAGACAATTGAATATTTTCATGACAATGTTTTCAGTATAGTGTTCGCAAGAGATAATGATGGAAGAGAAATTATGAATATTGCGAAAATCTCACCACTAGAGGAATGGCAGAAACAAACTATTTCTTTTACCGCAGAAGAAGTCCCCGAAGGTGGAGAGGTACATGACAATCCATTGGTGGTAAAATTAGAAATTAATCCAAAACCGAAAGAAGATGAGGATGATGAAGATGAAGATTCATGGGCAATTAATAGGATTCTAATCGATACTGGAAGCTCTGTGAACATCTTATTTTATCATACTTATAAAACTATGGGAGGAAGAGATGATGATCTTATACCATCAACATATAAGATATATGGTTTTAATGGTACTGCCAACAAGCCTAAAGGGGATTACTATGCGAATTCCATTGAAGGGAATATCTTCTGAAATCCTTTCTGTGTCGTTGATGTAGTCACCCTACAATGCATTAATTGGTCGACCTTGGCTACATGGGATTCTAGGTGTAGCTTCAACTTTCCCAGTGCATCAAATTCCCTCACCCCAGCGGTGTAGGAATCATAAAGGGAGATTGGGTTGAAGGAAAGAGGTGTTACGAAACTGAGGTAGAATCCTGCGAAGGAAGAGCAAACAAGAAGGAAAGTTGGCGACAAAAATCAAAGAGACACAAAGAAGTGAGATTGATGGTGGATGCAATCGAAAGAAAAGAAGAAGAGATGTTGCGAAACTAATGCTAGCTCAGAATAAAAAATGGTGAACATACCACTACCAAGGAAGCAGTAGCAGATAGCAGAGAAAATAACAAAGAAGATAGAATGGCGAAGGTAATAAATAAAAATTATAATATTGAATGACAAAATTGAGATTGCGAAATGCAAATAATATGATGATGTGCAAGAATCTCGCAGAGATGAATTCTACAAAAGACAATCAGAAACAATGACAAAAGAGAAAGGGGCGAACCTTTATGGCGTACACCCTAGTTCGCGAATACAATTTCGCAAGAGGCAAATGTAAGACCTAAAGTACGTCATATAAGGGGGTACCTGTTGCATGGCTCAGGGAAAGGCTACACCGCCACCGGAACCTGAGTCATGGAGATTTGGGGTCAATAAAGCCCATCCGGGAGAGGCACCTTGGATTCTCAGCTTAAGCATATGACTTAGGTTGGGCGACTAAGGTAATAAGGACTCTCCCAAGGAGTGCAGAATCTGATCAAGGCGCCGAGGTACACGGTTGAGTCAAGAGTGACAGGGGCGTCTGGAGCGTACCTTGCCATTTTTGACAAGTCTTGGCTTATACTGCACTCGGCCTGAAGAAAACCCCATTTAGGGTGCAGTCTCGTAACCATAAACCCTATAGGTAAAAGGGATAAGAGGCTGCGAAAACAACTGGTTGTTGTTAGGACTGGATGGGAGGAACTAACCTTGTATGGTAGAAGTACGCCTCCTTGAAGGGGCAACCAGGGGGGAGATAAGGGCGGCACCCTCCATTAGGGATCTGATAAGTGTCTTAAGACACAAATGTCATGAGGCTTTTTACTCTCAAGGGTATTAAGGCTTGTCATATTTGTGCAACAATCCTGAATAGGCAATAATACTAAATAAAAAGATAAGACGAGATCAATGGGTTTTCGCATGAAAGTGCGAAGACGTCCTGCGATTTCGTCGCAAGACGACAATGTAATGGGGCTTTATTTTCGCAAGAATATTTAGGCCTGTTATATTGTCGCAACATTCCTAAAGAGTCCATAATACAAAAGAAAAAAGTTAAGGCAAGATCAATGTGTTTTTGCATGAAAGTGCAAGGACGTTCTGCGATTTTGTCGCAATGACAAGAGGTGGCATAATAAGACCTTTAACTAGGAAGGCAAAATAATACCACACATGGATGAGATTTTGAAAAGAATCAAAATTCAATTTGCATATGATTGCGAAATTATACATAAACAACTGCGAAGTTGAGGCACAAAATAATAAAAATCTTCAAAATCTCTCATTTGGATACAAATAGCAGAGGCAAGTATGGGAATGAATGAAATTAGAAAATGTTATTTGTCTCCACATGATATATTTACGCAAGAATTAAAAAATTGATGATTATATTGATTAACCATATTGCAAGGAAGAATTGTTTTAATGAATGCAGGTCAAAATGAAAGAAACTCATATATTAAGGAATATGGAGAACCAAAAGAATTCGCAAATATACAGAAAGGAGAAATAAATGTACAAGTATTATAGAAGATTAAAGAAAGAAACAAAGACTACTTCTTAGTTAATCCTTCATCATCTTCATCAGACTTGTCCCCTTCTTCATCTCCATCAGAACCTTCATCATCATCAGCTTCGCTATCAGAAATAGTCAGACTAGGAATGTTCTTTGGGATCTCCTCCAAGAGACAAGGATAAGCAGAATGAGGAATACTATGGTCATCACAAATCATTTGAATAGTTTGATTGCGAAAATGCATAGCATCATTCTTAAAGTTCGCAACAGTGATCTTGATTTGATTCTTTAATCTAGAATACTTATCGTTGCGAGAAGAAAGATTCTTTGCGAGTTCCTCTTTTTCAGCTTCAAGTTCCTCAATTTGTTCGCGATATCTACTTTCAAAATATGCAAGCAAAAGGAAATCAATTAATAACTTGATGAGAAGTCATAAGAAACAAAATATTAGTGAAGAAGAACAGTTAATAACCTTCTCTGTCAGAAATCATATCTCTAATCAAGGCTGTATGCTCAACTTGGAGACTAGCATTTACACCTAAATCTTTTCTGGCATCGTCTAAGATTTTCGCAGCCCAAGCGAATTCATCCTCATTATTTATAAGGAGACGAGAACGAATTTGGTTTTCTCTTTCGCAGAGCTCGGTATTCTTGCGGTTAGCTTCATCTCGTTCAAGTTGAACTTCAAGAGGGGTCTCTTGGAATTTCGCCAGAGCCTTAGCACCTTGATCATAGATGCGATCCTTATCATCTATGAGACCACTAATTTTGGTTCTTAGCTCATTGATTTTCTCTTTAGAATTAAGAAAGAGACGCTTAAATCGATTGGCTAAGCCTAAACTAGATCTATGGTCAATCTCTAAGAGGCGAAATTTGGATCTCAGTTCATTCAGAGAAAGAGATGAAATTCTATCATTTGAAAAACTATTTAAAGATTTATTAAGACGCTCAAGAAGAGTATCATTATCCAAGGCATTAGGAAATGAACGAAGAATGGTGGCTTCATCAAAAAGACCATAAATGTCTGCAAAAAGGATCAATTAAACAAGATAAAATAACAGGATGAATGAGTGAAGGGAAAGGAGAAAAGTAACATACCATAGAGTTGATTATTAGCTTGCTGAAGACTAGAGATTTTATTCTTGTACGAAGAAGAATCAATTTCTAGTTGTTTGTTCTTCTCGCGAAGATCTTTGACTTCAATTTCCAATTCCTCATTCTTTGCACGAAATTGAAGATTCTTCTTTTCAAGAATTTCGCGTCTCCTCTCCAGATCTGAGGCAACAGCGAAAGAAGCTTTTCCAGCCTGCGAGAAAATGTAAAAAGTATTAAAATAGAAAGAGATTTTGAGTTACGGTAATGAAGAAGTAAAAATACGAAAGCATACCAGACTATTGAGAGAATGCAGGAAGTTGGGAGTAATCGATCTAGAAACTCCGCGAAGAGAATTATTACCATCCAGTAAAGGAACATCGCAAATTGTAGCGAGATATTTACAGGTATTAGCGAATTGACTATCTCCCATTCCTTTCAAAGAATCAGAAAAGAGGTCAGAGAGCTTAGCCATAGAAGATTCAGATGGAGAATCTTCATTTGCAGCAAGGTCATCATTATCCTCATCATTCTCATCACTCTCGGAATTTTCATGGGAAGGAATATTTGAAGGAGAGGAAGAACGGATTTTTCTCTTCTTTGAAGGAGGAGCAGTTGGTTTTTCCATGCGAAGAGCACCTTTGAATTTATCACCAGTCTGCGCAACATGGACAAGCTTTTCTATTTCAGCAATAACCTTCACACACAGATAGAAATAAGAAATAGAGGCAACATTATACTGTCTAAAATCATAAGAGAATATTTCTTACCTCATCTGTGTATGAGCGAAGAGCTAACAAGGTACTAGCCTTCCCAATCCTGTGATAACTATCTTTCAGTTTCTGGATCAGCGAACAAAAGAATAAAGATAAATAAAGAAATGTAAAGTGGGTGAAACTAGAAGAGACATACCTCTTTCTCCTTCTCGTTCCAAGAGAATACCCAAGGTTGATAGGAAGCGAGATTCTAAGGAAGAACATTTGACCCAACAATGTAAGGTCCTTTCAGCATCAAGGGAAAAACACACTATTTATCATCTTTAGATTGGCGAGGAGTTGTGTTCTTACCAGAGTGCCAATCAATGTCTTGCATGAGTATTTTAGCCTCATCAATGTTATCTTTCCTTTTCAAGCGAATACCCCAGCGAGTATTCTTTTTCTTCATGGAGATCAATTCATAATTCTCAAAGAAACTCGCTACTGTATATTTTTCAGCGATTATCTCCAAGTCTGCGAATTTAGGATCCCTAAGTTCTTTGGAATAAAGAGATCCTTTACTAGCACCACGGTTAGCGAACTCCAGCATCAGAAGGATGCAATCCCCACTCAATTGGAAGATAGCTCGCGAAAATCCCGAGTGAGCGAGAATTTCATAGAACAAAGGAATATCTGGGTCATAAAGAGGAATGGGGAGACCTGCGAGAATTTGACCTAGCGAAATTATGATTGATTGATCATCACAATATTGATCAGAGAAAAGTTTGATAGAAAGAATTGACTTGGCACTTTTACCAGGAATGGTAGAAAGTGTGAAACCTTTCTCAGCAAGGTCTTTTTGGACGTCTTTTAAATTTTTCTCATGTTTATGGCCACTTGGAGGCATATCTGAATATAAAGTATGGCAATGGATAAAAAGTAAGAAGATTGAAGAGGGAAGAATTACAGTAGCAGAACTTACGGAAGAACAATAGAGTTACAGAGATGAGAGAATAAAAAGAGAAGAGAAAGTAAAAAGAAAATGGAAAGAAGAGTAAGAAGAATATATAAAGAAAATTTTTTACTCGAAGAAATAAACACCATTAATGCGAAAAGACGTAAACGGTTGAAAAGCAGCGGTTACAGAAGACGTGTCAAGAAATAGATGGAAGAAAGAATACGTGTGATAAATACAAAATATGAAGAGATGAACAACTGCGGAATTTCTCACATCATTCTCTACTTCACAGAGAAGATATGAGAAGAGGCAAGATGTAGGATCAGAATCTCGCAGCAATAATGCCTCAGCGAAATTATTAACAACACAACACGGCAGCCTCGCAGAATAACTTCAGAAACGAAATAATAAATGACGTCAGCTAAATCATGAGAAAAATGTGATGGTCTTGAGAAAATTAGAGAGTTTTCGGAATTAACATTTGTAAGGTCGCGAGAATGTCGCAAGCCATATACGAAAATAAATGACATATTAGTTGTCATCCACCATGTAATTCCTTATAAATAGCCGCTCAGTTGTAAAGGAAAGAGGGAGATCTTTTCTTAGTGAGAAGCAAGTAAACAGGAGAGAGAAAATCTAGAGTAGTGGTTATTCTCGATTCCTTTATATTTTCTTGTAAGATTGTTCAAAGATTCATCAATAAAATTAAGATTGTTAATCTAAAATGAGTTGAACATTATTGAAATCTTGTGAGGGGTGTAGTGTAGGATTTCCTGCAACTACATAAGGTATATTCACGATGAGGGTTGTGGTAAGTTGTGCTGGCAGTTGAAGGATAAAATGGAAAGTAGATGGTCGATCAACCAAGTCATCCATGCAACGTGGAAGCAGTTTCGACACGATCTTCCACTTCCCTATCTTTCCACTTACTTCAACTGTCACCACTTACAGGAGATTGATGTGATGCAATAAATAAGTTCTAAAACCTATGCTTTGACAAGACTAAAAAGATTCGTTAGCAAACCTGCGAAAAGTCAAGTTATCAAACATTTTCAGAAGATTTATCTCGTCGACACATAGAATCATCTTCACAACAGTTAAACACGCCACACCACCTACAGATCAATCTCCATTGATCTCCACACAATCTCAGCTTCCCTCCTTACAGACCGACGCTTCTCTCCCTCTTGTGACCGAATTGAACCTGGAACGACCATTGTCTTGGTTTAGGCCAGGGTCCTACAGATTAGTCTCTCGAACTCAAAGTACTCCCATGCATTAAATTTGTTTAAAGGTTCAGACGATTTGTTACTTCGAGCATCTGCTTCAGTGAGAACTTGCCTCCTCCACCACTTTTTACCGGAAACTCCCACATGTCGTTTTTACCCGAAAACGAAAACAAATCAATGTCAAAAGATATGTACCCAACGATATCAACCAAATAAGCCGAGGAATACAAACTTAGGTTGATTTCAAATGATATTTGATGATATCGAAAGAATTCGAGTTCGTTGAGTAGAATACGACAAACATAGGTACATTTAGGCTTTCGTTTGAGATTCCTACTAAATTGACTAGGTCTCTAAGCAGGATATCACCAACACAGATATATTTAGGGTTTCGTTTGAGATTCTTACCCAATCGACTAGGTTGCTAAGCATTATATGACCAACATAGGTACATTTAGGATTTTGTTGAAGATTCATACTCTATCAACTATGTCATTAAGTGTGTTGAAAGAACTCAATGGTTGGATTCTTATTTCATGTAATCGAGATATATAAAAACATATTCAATTATAATATCAAACGAGCTCCAGATTCTGATAATTGTTTCTTGGAATCATTTTATGTTAATATTTAAACATGTAACTTAGGTTAATCTCATAGCAACTCCAATATGTCTAAAAATTTGAGGGATCATACATCGACTTCGGTTAATCTCGTTGCATGCATATTCATAAGAACAAGGTAGTATTCGAGAAATTATTATCGAATTAGGCCAATCTCATAGCATATCTAGTGATATCAAATAATTCAAGGAATCTTCATCGACTTAGGTCAATCTCGTAGCATATTCCAATGAAATAGGAAAAAATTATAGGAATTTATATCGGCTCGGGTCAATCTCATAGCATACCCAACAAATCATATATTCACTTAGGTCTATCTTATTACATATATATATTTTTTATGCCCCAGACTCTAGACTACTTCCAAACACCTTAAATGGAGTGGATTCTGGCAATTACGGGGTTCGAACCCCTACCTCCGCAGTGGGAGGGAGCATGAGAACCATCAGACCACTTGATAGTTCTCAATCTTATTGCATATCCCAATAAGATATAATGAATTCTGTATAATATTATCTACTTTAAGGTTCATCTCTACTTAGGTCAATCACATATAGCATTTTCCAATGAAATAAAAAATAATACAAAATTTAAGTCAATCGGATATGATCGAAAGAATTTGAGGAATACAGTTTTAGGTCAATCTCAAAGGATGTCATACGTTATCGAAGAAATCTAAGTATTGTAGACTCAACTAGATCTCAAATGATACTCAGTTAAATCAACCAAAGAACTCGAGGAACATAAACTTAGGTAAATCCAAAATGATGATATCAACTAAAAAGTACGAGGAATATAATTAAACCCGGGTCGATCAAAAGCATATCTGGTAAGATCGAAATAATCCAAGGAATACATATGTACGTATGTAAACTTGTAATTAATGTTTAGACTCAGAACTACTTACGTCGTGAGATAAATTTCAATTCACGCGAATTTTATTATAACTCATATTTCAGATTGTGGAAAGGAATTTGAGGAATATAGACGTACCTCAATCTCAATGAATATCTAAGATCAAACCATTTATAGATTCAAATAAGTGTTTTTTTTTATCACCCTATGTAAGCCTTAGACAACATACAATTATACATACGAACGAACTATAAAGTTATTCTTTCATAGAATCGAGTTATGTAAATCTAAAATCATGACTAATTACAAGATCAAAAAAATTCTAGATCCGAATAATTGTTTTTGTGAGCATCTTATGTAAGAGCAATATATTTATAGGATCGAAAGAACTCAATATTTGGTTATTCTTTTATGCAATCGAGTTATACAAATATCAAAACATATTCAATTATAAGACCAAACGAGTTATATATAGATTTAATAATTGTTTTTTGGGATCATCTTATATGGATCTCTTAGAACATCCATTTGTAAGATCGAACGAGCTCAATAATTAGATTATTCTTTCATGAAATCGGGTTATATAAATATCAAAACATGTTGAATTATAAGATCAAACGAGTTCTAGATTAGGATAATTGTTTTTTGGAATCATCTTATCTGAATCTCTAAGCATATCCGACTATTAGATCGAATGAACTCAAGAGTTGGATTATTATTTGATGAAATCGAGCAACATTGACTTAGGGAAATCTCAGAGAATATACGATGATATCGAAAGACTTTTTTTTTCTTCTTCTTTTATATATCTATCCATATCGTACCAAAGTCGAGGCTCCAAGCTCTTGCTTTTCGAAAATCGAAACCAAACTCAAATAATATATTCAAACTAGATGAGATTCGAGATCTTTTTGCCTTGCAATTTTGCTCGTCAACAAGAATTTTAGTGTCTTGTTTTCAAAGTTACATATTTATTAATCATATAATGTTTTTTTCTTTTCTTTTTATGTACTCATTATCTATGCACAAAAGAATCTTCTCTGCGATTTATTTTTGTAAATTTATTTTAGTTTTATTTTCCAACAAAACATTTTCACAAATCACACATATGTTTGTTTTCCTTTTCTTTTTTTTTTTAATTTTATTTTACGGATTATAGAAAATAATTAGTAAGATTTTAGAGTCAGATAGTTTTTTTTGCAGTGCAATAGTTTTTCTTTTTTTTTCTTTATAATTAAATTTTTTTATTAATCTCAATCAATTACGAATTGAAAAGAGTCGGAGTCAATTGGTAGCCTAGCAAACAAGCTGGGAACCATTACCTTTTTTAAAAATGACTTACTTATAAATCTCAAATAGAAATAATTTATCCAAAATAACCGTAATTTTGTTGTGTTTTGACATGTGAAGAAAACCCCCATAAATAAGTGAAAATTGTATAAATACTCCTCATTTTCATGGATGTCATAAATACCCTTATCCATCAATAATTATACCCATCATCTTCTAAAATGTGATCCATTTAATTTTGAATCATATAAATACCCTTTAAATATTAATAAAAATTCCGATGAAAATCATTTCATTTGGTATCTCACATGCTGGAAGTGGTGGTGGTGGTGATGCCGGCGATGGAGGTGGTGGTGCCACCAGATTTGGGATCAACTTTTGTTGTTGATGCCAGATTTGGATCAACTTTTGTTGTTGGTACAAGATTTTGGTGTCAACTTGGGTTGTAGACACGTAATCTTGACCTAACTAATTTCCGAGTTTTCAATTTTTATAAAAACTTGGATTGTTGACACCAGATATGATATCAACTTCGGTTGTTGACTCCAAAATTTGGTGTCAACTTCGGTTGTTGATACGAAAATCAGGATCAACTTTGGTTGTTGATACAAAAATCTGAACCTAACTTATTTCTAAATTTTCAATTTTGTTATCAACTTGGCGGCAACGGTGGTGGATTTGGAGGAGATGGTAGTCGCAATTGGGTGGCGGTGGTGACGATGAGTTGTGGTGGAGTTGTGATGGTGGAGTGTTGGTGATGGTTGTGGAGTGGTGGTGATGGTTGTGGAGTGGTGGTGGTGGTGAATTGCCGTCGGTGGAGTTGGAGGCAGTGGTGGAGCGATTGAGAAAGAAAATTATTGCTTTTTGAAAAAAAAAGAAAAAAAAGTTATGGGTAATAGATTACTAAAATAGTTTACTTTTAAAAGGATACGCTTTATATATAAGAGGAAGAGTATATTTATAATGTGATAGGGGTATGTTTGAAGGGTTCCAAAACTAAAGGTATTTAATTAATATACCCCATAAATAATCGTATGGTTAGTGTGCTCTACTTTTGTTTCATCACACGGAAAGAAAGAATGTAAATCTACTAAAATGAAAATAATAATTATGATCCGTTTAATATTCATTAGACTGATGGAAATCAAAATCTCTAGTCTGCTGGAGTCAAGTTGAACCTGGCTGCTTGCGTAAACGATTACGAGAATCAGCTCCATATCGATCATTGTGAATCCATGGAAACCATTCTTCAAATGATGTCATCCCGGGCCTTACTCATTGGCAGAGTCCTCTCAAATTAGTTTGGTTACTTTCCTTCCGGAGGTTCCATTGCGGGGTTCCTCGGTGAAATGCGTAGTACCTTTTTTTTAGCTGTTGTGGGTGGGTTTCAATTGGATGTCTTCACCAGCTGCAACTGAGTTGGAGAGTATTGTTATGAATTGGCTCGGCCAAATGCTTACACTTGGCAAATCATTTCTCTTTCTGTCGGATGGAAGTTCAGGAGGAGGGTCTTACAAGGAGCTACTCGTGTGAAGCCAATTTATGTACACTTACTCATTGTGCACGTACTGCAAGAAGCTGGTCAGATTGCTGGTATGTGAACCCAAAGAACTTCGGTGCAATCGCTACTTCAGCCTCTCTCCTAATTCACTTCAATCTCCAATTCCCGCATGCAGTTATCGAATCCGGATTAGTTCCTATGTGCTATCGCCGGTACAACTTCATCAACTGCAGTAGATCCTAATGGTCCACTTTGCGAGGTTGCGGAAATGTATGGAATTTGGGTTCATGTGGATGCAGCATATGCCGGGAGTGCTTGTATTATCTGCCCGGGGTTCAGGCACTTTATTGATGGTGCATGTGGAGGAGGCAGATTCATTTACTACTTCAGATTGTTGTCATTTATGGGTGAAAGAATCACTTGCCTTGCCAAGGCATTATGTATTAACCACCATCTCGACTTTGTAAACCATTGGGAGGAACCTTGAAGTTTCCTGCTCTATTTTTGCTACTAAGCACACCAAATACGATGCCTTATTTGTTTTTGCATTGATGAACAATTGGTAACAACCAGATGCAAGGATGTAAAGTTGGTTTTCAATTGCTATTTTTGCTGCTAAAATGGAAATAATAATTATGATCCGTTTAATATTCATTAGACTGATGGAAAGACTCCAGTTGCCCTTCAAGGCAGTATCAACAAATCCATAATTCTCCCAATGCACGTGGTAGTAGGAAGGAAGGTAATTAAATTTATATCGACTTTACAAACCATTTGGTTGGAACCTAGCTAGAAGTTTCCTCTACATGTTCAGCTTTCCATTTTTGCTTGTAAACCATATGCCTATATATGATTCATCGGATTCTCAATTGAAATACACGCCGTTAAGAAGTTAGACGGTCAAATATTGTCAAAGAATGGTCAAGTTGTTTTCCCTTCAAAGCTAGTTAAATTGAAATTACGGACTAAATAGAGCTAACCACTGTTGTAGCGCCGTTAACAAGTTATTTTATTAATTAACTAGAATTGAAATTGGTTTGATACGGCGGTCAATACAGCCAAAACTATTTTCTCTGTTTTTCCGTTCAGTAAAACGATGAAAATTTCAGACAATTCAGATGTGATTTACCCAATGATCAATGTGAAATCACAACAGCAAAGCGTAGATTTACTTAAATTTTATATATATTCCAGTTCCAATGACAATTCCAACTCCAATATAGAAGAGTGATACATATTTTCAGTGAATAACTAATCTACGAAATAAAACCTAAAATGATAAGAAATCATGCATATATATTTTAAGACAAGAGAGACGTGCTATTTCATTATATACTTCAAGCTCTGCATTTGAATCCCTTGATTCCCTTCCCAACCTTTAATTCGGACACATTCACGTTACCACCAAAGTAATTAGAGTCGTACATTTTTTTTCAGTGAATTACTAACACCAAAGTAAAGTAAATGATGATGTTTCAAGCTCTGCATCTCAAACGATGCCCAAGTTTTGAACCCGAGACATTCAAATTGTATACCGTTGCACCAGGGATGTTCTTCTCCTTCTTTTCCTTCTTCTTGTTCTTCTTCCTGGAGCAGCAGCATTTCTTTAGAATATAAGCAATCCAGCACAGCAGGCTAGAGGAGGCGGCCAAGGGTGTCTTATTTTCAATGATCCAAGAACCAGTACCCTGGAAAATGAATGAACCGGAAGCATAGAGAGAGCCGGACATACTGGGATTCTGAGGCTGGGAAGATGAAATGTTGTTTGTGATATTATGGTTTGCAGGTGATGAAATGTTGCGATGATCATCAAGAGAAGATGAAGATGCAATTGTTGAAGAAACATTAGAAATCATGTTGCGATGATCATCATCAAGAGAAGATGAAGATCCAATTGTTGAAGAACAATTAGAAATGTTCTTCACATTGGTCATTCTTCTGTTTTTCTTCATGCTCCTCATTCTTCTGTTTCTGAGAGAGTGAGAATAGGTAGGGTTAAGGTTGGTATTTACAAATGGTCCCATGTCTTTCGTTGTAGCACGAAAACATGGAACTTGATGTTTTTGTGGTGGGATCTTACTCGGGCAGGGCCCTCAGAATTTTAAGGGCGATCCTTGCATCTCAGTGAGCCGGAGTGATATAATACACCTTTGGGTTTCAGCTTAGCATCCGATCCACCTTGAACAATTGGAGCTTTGAGGTTAGCACCCAACCTAATCTTCACATATTTCTTCCAAAACCAAGTTACAAGCTACTACTACTACCTGAGAATTCTCTTTCTGCAGTCATTCTCTTTCTGCAGTCATTGTGAGATGGTTTCCTCAAACGCAGCAAAACAAGGTATTTTTCCAGTTTCATTGATCTTGGATAAAAAAATCTAGAGCTTCATCAGTTCGGCCACATTCTACAAGCGTGCGTGCAATACCTTTGTAAGTATACCCATCTGGTCCTAATCTCTTCTCTTCCATTTCCTAAAGAACATCCAACACATCTTCAATTTTGCCTCCACAATCACTGCATTATACAGGTTACTCTTTTGCAACCCAAGCACGGAAGATCTTAACAGCCCTGTCTATCATCTCGGCTTTGCATAGTCCGTGAAGAAGCAATGCACTAAGATCACTCTTAAATCAGTTTGAAGTAGAATTGAAGTGCTTTACTTACATCTTCTCCTTTGCAGTACCCATGTAATTTCATCAGGAACCAATCCACTGTCTAGTAATCTGGTCACCGCTTCTTCTCCAATAACTACATTGTAGGTCACAACACAAGGAGGGATCTCTTTCTTCTTCATCTCATCCGAAAGCTTCGACGCGCAATCCACGACGACACTCCCTTAAAGTAGCCCTTGATTAGTGTACCATAGCTAACCTCATCAAGATCATAACCCTGTAGATAGCTCATTTGCCATTAGGAAGTTTCTTGAGCTCGCATGACCTCCAGCAAACAAGTCCATGAGATTCTCAAGTACTTGTTTGGTATGCACTCATAGCCGCACTTTCAAAAACAAGGTAAGCAGCATGTAACTGCACAACAGCTTTAGTAAGGCATACTTGAATCGGCGCCAGTACACAATCAAACTGAGCATCAACATTTGTTGTCCACTGCCACCGCAGGGAGACTGCCAACTGCGAAACACAGGAGTTAAGACCAACCAAGGCAGAATTCGTATTTCCATGTTCGCCATTCATAAGGCACCACCTCGAGCTCCACAATTTTAGACCACTTCTAGTAATCATATAAATCTCTCCATAATCATTCACTTTTGTGCAATTGTATATAGGAACAGTACCGAAACCTCTCGAATGAGAATTCCATGATAATAGTTCGTGCATTTTTCCTCTGTCAAAAAGCAAACGGCAACTACCCATATAACCCGGTGCTCCAGGTAGCTCGACGGCGAACCCTACTGTACCACCACTCTTCTCCGTACTCCATATAAGCTGGTTAAGAATGGGCTGTTGAACTCCATAGAACCCTGGCCAATGTATTTTCTGAACAACTGTAGCATCAGAAAACTTTATAATAGCTAATTGGATTTCCCCTAGCCTCTCATTTTCCACACTCCACCAACCTGCAGAAAATAACTTGAATTTCCACTTCACGTAATCAAGCCATATCAACACCTTAGGAATTTGAATCACAACAAGTAAACACTTAGCCCTGAAGCTATATAATTCCCTTGTAAGAGCATTAAGTACTTCAACTGCCAATCCAATACCACTAGAAATGCCTCTGGTAACAATAGTCTTGAGCGTGTATGTAGTCGCAGAATATAGATTATCCACTCTTTGAACTTCAAAAAGCTTATTAGGAACCGAACACTTGGCTGTAACCCATAAAGTAGCTTGTAACTGCTCACAAACTTCAGCTCATCTGAGGGCATACTCTAAGAGAGGAGAAAATAACGAGTTTCACGACAAGAGAACTAGGTTCAGACCCATTATGAATCACATCCTGAGCATCATGGTCTGAAACCAATTCCCACTTCTGAGGTACCCAAAACTTGAATACTGGTGGCAGATTAGTGAAAACCTGAGTAGTTCTATAGATCACATGTGAAGTACTTGGACGGTTCCAGCTTTTAGAATGAGATGGCCATAATTTGGAGTCAAACCACTTTCCTCTATTAAACAGCAAACGACTACCACTCAAAATACCAGTACCATTTCCCTTGCTGATAGGTACACTTTTAGCAGCAAAGCTCCAATTGGGTAATCTCATGAAAGTAGCTGCCAGTTGATTATGGACCTCAACCATGGAGAACACATTGCTCCTATAAGTTCCTTTCTTGTCACATCTCAAAACTGAGAAGTGAACTGCCATATAACACTTCTCACCTTCCTAGAATCATACCAATCAGGTTGGAATACCAAACTGCTACTGAGAAACTCTCGCAGGATTCAGGTATGAGAAAATAGAAGTATAAGAAAAACACAATTCTTGAGAATATAAACACTGCAAGAATTGTAAACTCCTTCGACAACATATGCAACACATCACCTTCGCCACCACCATGTAAACTCCATAAACCAGTTGAAGACAATTTGAGTTTCCACTTCAAAGACTACTAATATCAACACATTTGGGATGTAAAACATAGTAATCCATCTGAAGTAATCCAGTCAACCCCACCTCTAGCTTCAAGTTTCAGGTGACTCTCGTAGTAATTACTGAACCAAACCCAAAACCACTCTCTCAGTAGCTGCAACCATACCTTTGAGACCCACTCTCCACAAACTAGTGGAAGGCAGTTTGAATTTCCACCTCAAATAATCTACCCACATCTACACATATAGAATTAGAATTGCCTGGGGCAAGATTTGAGCTGCCATACTTGTGCGCAGTTCCCCAGGGTGAACAGCTGCTTTATCATCATTACTACCAGCGAGCTGAAAAGCCGGTTGTTCAAGGAATGATGCAGTCCAGTGATGTATAGTTGCAAACATGTCGGCTGATGTGCAGAAATCTTCAGTAGACTCCAGATTAGTGTGCTTGCACAACTCTTTGGGCGTCATAATATCTCCTCTGACAACAAGGTGGACTGCTTGTAAGTTTCCGTCAGTTGCAGCTTCTCCTTCTCTTTCCCACAGAGAAACCATCATCAGTAGCACCTTTGGATTGTGAACCACCAAGAGCCTGAATTGAAGTTCCAGTATCCCTCCATCAAATTCCAACTTGATAAAACCCCTCACTGGTTGAAACCCCAGAGCCCACAGTTGGTTGCAGTAAAAACACTCATGTTGAACATGAGCATGCAAAATTAAACCCCTTCGGAAGAATTTGAAACAAGTGAAGCATCCTAAGAGAATGGTAATGAAATCTGAATTTCCACCTTAGGTACTCTACTCTCACCAACTCGTGTCGAATCTTAACTACCACGAACAAGGCCCGAATTCCAAGTATATTTTCCACATTCAACCCCTGTGGAATCACAAGAAGCAAGAGTGGGATTTCCATCATCTTTATAAGAGATTCTGTCGAGTTATGATTCTTCCATGTTGAGTACCCAAAAGTCTTCACGTGGCTACATACTGGAGGAAAATTCCAAACACCCAACCTGAGTGCTCAACTGGTTGTCTAACAAGAGCTTGAATAGTGAGTCTTGTGGAGTATTATGTAAAACAAGTTGAAGCTGCAAGAGAATATCAGCATCACAACAAGTCCGTCTCCACCTACACTTCCAACTAACTTAGCAAGGAAGGGAATTTCAAACTGCGCAAGCCTTTCCACTAATTCACAAATGAGCCTTAAAACACAATCTGCAACAATCTGAGTATGAATCCCTGCTTCACAGAACCTATTACTCCACCAACCAGTTGAGAACAACTTGAATTTCCACCGCAAGTACTCAATGCACAGCAACACATTTACAATCTGAAGTACCATGAGCAAGACTTGAGTTCTCAACCTTCTTACATAGTTTCTGGTACATGTATCATCTTCCTTTGCTTGTTGTACGAAACCCAACCAACAACATATGCTTGAGAGAAAAAATTGAGTTTTACCACTAATCCGAATTGATAATATAAACAGTGAAAGAGATTGAAACTCCTTCAGAAAAATCTGGAGCACGTCACTATGTCTAGCAACTATAACAATGAGTAATTTCTCGTGAAAACCCTTTGCAGAAATAAACTAGAGTATATTGTATTTTCCACCATTGAAACTCCACCATTGGGTACAAACATAAGGTTCATTTTGAGTATAATGCAAACAACACAGTCCACGCAAGGCAGAGTTCAAAAATTTTCATTAAGCCAATCATAAAAGGAAACACCATCATCAGTAAAACTCCTTAAAACACTATCAGGCAGTGCACCCAAGAATTGCGGTGCCCTTCCAGTTTTAAATACCTCAATCCACATGCGTATCAAAATTGCATTTCTCTTAGCCATATTAACAAACACTTCCTCTGCCTCCCCATATTTAACTATCCTTGCCAAAACAAGTGTAAAAATTCTATTCCTATCTGGCATTTTAACAAACAGCTTCCTCTCATCAACAATTTCAGCGTCATTAACAACACTTGAAGGAACAACAATCAATTGTATAGATGAAAATTTTGATTTATACCCAAAGCTAATAAGTAATCAAAGAATCAAAGTAATGATTTGACTTCTGGGAGTTTTCTGAAACGAATGAGTGGAGGAAGAATGAGGAGAAGTGTGTTTATGGGTTTTGTGAAATCTGGAAGATGACGTTGACACCATTTGAAGAATGAAAGCAGAGTCGTGGGTTTTGATGAGAGTGGTGGTGGAGACAGGATTGATAGGATGGATGATGGGTTTAGGTTTGGTATGTATTGAATCAGTTGTTGTTCATGAATTTGAAAAGAAGAAGAGGATTTGCAAGAGGTCAGAACTGTGATTACGTTTTGCATGATTGATTGATTTAGTGGCGGCTGTGATGGTGGCGGCTGTGATGGTGGAGGTAGTTGTGCTTCCATTTCTTTTTCTCTCGATCAAACTCTAAGTAGTACCTATTATTACAAAAGGGATGGCTTGACATAGACTTCCGAAATTACCCAGCCCTATCATTTTATTTCCAATGATCAGTCCATTCCCTGCTCGCGTACTGGCGTGGACCCTAAACGTGTCCAAAGACTGAAGTACTGGCCCTGGGAGTCTAGAAGAGAGAGCCCTTGTAGTTTGGCAGAGTAATGTACTAGTAATTGTCGTTTGATTTCGTTGGGTTAAGAAAAGGAAAAAGTAGGGCAACATTGGTTCCAACGTAATGGAAACTTGCTCACAATTTCTCCAATAAGATATGGTCAAATGCTTTCTGCATCTGACGACCCTACTGCTGGACTTGGTTAAGAGTACATCTATAATGCGCTCTCGCGACCCCACGGCCCAAGCTAACCTAATACAGTCAAACCTCGATAGATAAATGTTCGCCAAATCAATAATTTTTGTTGATCCCGATTTGGGCCGAGATGATAAATGAATAACCCCGTTTAATGCATTAATGAATAAAATAAATTAAATTCTTAAAGATCCTATAGAAATATAAACGAATAATCACTAAATTCCAAACAAAAAAAATACATGTAAGAATAAAACAAAATACATAATCAGTAAATTTTACATAAAAATATATGTAGAAACAAACTCAAAAGAATTCATTTATGGTTAGATGTTTTTTTTCATCCAAACCAAAATGCATCGCATCCTTAATTTTATGGAATGCTTGCACAATTTTTGGAATATTTTGCTCATGTTGTATCAAGTAATTTTTTAAAGTGATCATCGCTTGAAAGGCATCTTGAGATGAAACATTTGGTACGACGTTACTATCATCTGATTCAGTATCATTCTCGGCATTCATTACTGACTCAATAATTTCTCCGTCTGTTGGAGATTTCGTAACTGCATAATTCTTGCTATGATAGTTTAAAACATGTTCGACGTCCATCACATTTCTATAACGTAAATCAAAATGACACCTTGGATATCTGTTTCTAATTTACCATTTTCTAGTTCTAAAACATCTAAATTTTCGAACCAAATCTTACAATGACGGAAACAGTTTGAAATTGTTTTTTCCCTCTAGCTATATTTGTACATCTTCTCTTATACAGTTTAACTTTTTAATTAAGAAAATATTGTCTAAATGAATAAATATTCGTTTATCGATAAATAAATAACCCCGCTAAATGAATATTTTCCCTTGGTCCCCGGGCTATTTATTTATCGAGGTTTGACTGTAGACTTTTCCTAGATTGAACCCGCAACAAGATGACTAGCTAGAGTTTGCTATTAGGATTCTATTTTTTTTTTTTTGTAAGTTAAAATGTATTCAAAAGACTAACTTAGGGAGTTAGTAACCCTTACATCAAGTTGAGTAGAGCCATCGAATGTTGGGGTATTAGTCTCCACCCGAACATTTGATTTATCTACTTCTAAAGCAAATTTAATACATAATGGTGGTTCATTCTTCAAAATAAGGAAGTTTCTGAATAATTTAGCTTCCTTAGCCAAGATATCAACTACATTGTTTGTTGTTCTCGGCACATAAAAAAAACCCAAAAAATTATGACAAAGTTTAAACTCTCTACTAACTTCATCCATGATGGTCTGATTTTTCCAAGTAATCTGAGATGGTATCCCATTTAGGTAGTCAAATAAATTCTTACAGTCACCTTCTGCACTGAAATTGGAAAGCTTTTCCTCTTTAGCTGAGCTGCTTGTAGAAGTCCGAGCGCTTCTGCTTCTTCTGGAGATGAAGCTGCAATTGGTCCTGCTCTTCCTTGTTCAAAGTTTCCTGCAGCATTTTTGAAAATTAAAGAAAACCCTGCTGGCATGTCTATAGAAGTCCATGCTGCATCAATGTTTATCTTGTTTTGACCCTTTCCTGGAGCTTGTCATATATCATTGGAATATTTCTTGTATTAGCTGATCTTGTATAAGTTGTATATTTATCCTTATGCCAGAACATCAAGTGTCTTTGGATTTCTAGAGCTAATTGGTTATGGGTTTGTTGTTGTTTACTAAAAGTTATATTGCATCTCTCTTTCCAAATAAACCAGATTTTGGTCATAATAATTTCTATTGGGATAGATGGATTGTTCTTTCGCATCCAGTCTTTGCAGACATCTAAAAAGGAAGTAGAGGTACTAAAGTTTAATTCTACTGGATATGGATTTGTAGCTTCGGTAAGATTGCTCAAGAGCAAGAAGAAGAAGAAGCAGCGGATTCGGACAATCAACCTCTCGCAACCATGGCTTTTGTGAGAAGGTAAGTGATTTTAAACTACTTATAGCAATGGGTTTAGGTTAGAATCGCGAACCTTAACTGAAACTGTTGAGTTTCAGTGAGTACCGGCACTGAAATATGTATGAATATAATGTCGGTTTTGTGTTCCGGCATTCAATCTTGGATGAATGCAATGTCGTTTCCAACCCCAGATTCACCTGAAACTGAATTTTCCCTACCGGCATAGAATTTGGGTCGAAGTCTATGCCGGTTTTTAGTACCGATAGTCTTTAATAATAATTTGTGTATGCTGGTAGTGGACTTAAAACATACATGAGAGTTTATGAATTTGTCACCAGTACCGGCATAGATTTTGGGTTGCATTATATGCTGGTTTTGGGTACCGGCATTCTTTTGTAATAATTCGAGCATGTCGGTAGTGTACTTAAAACATACAGGAAAAATTAAGAATTTGTCACCTATACCAGCATAGCTTTTAGGTTGATTTGTTTTCCGGTACAAAATTACGGCATGAAATTGATTTATTTCGAGAATTTCGGTAGTAGTCTTTTGATATCCAGGAGAATTACATATGACTACCGGCATTCTCGATAGTCAATGTTCACTGCCGGAACATTTAACCGGCGTGGTTAGTTTAAGTAAGTCAATGCCGGTACAAAAACTGAAAGTGAGTTGTCTCACTTCATTTCGTGTGATTATGATATAGGTCAAAATCCAAGAAAGATAACAAAAGAAAAACTAAAGATGCGGTCATTAAGAGAAGAAGGAAGGACGGTCTTGATACTCCTCAATCTCTCCCTCTTCGAGGGAAAGATGAAGGTCGCAAAAAGCGTTTGGGGGCTGAGACAAGAGGGATAATTTGGCAAAGTGAAAGTTAAAGGTTCCCACCTTCCTCATATTAATGACTCAACATGCAGTGATGATGATGACGAGTGGGAACAATTACCTGTACCGGAACGAGCAGGTGGCTCATCCTCACAAGCAGGTGGCTTAGGACAAACTGATGTCGGAATTGAAGCCCCTAAGGATAATGAAAAGGCATCCAAGCCCACCTTCCTGATAAATATGACATGATTCCAGACCGCAATGATGGCAAACATTGGGGTGAACCGATAAACCCGCAACTCTTATTTGCTTACAAACACTCTTGGGATCGTTGTATCTATCAAACTTATGTAAGACGTTTGCATCTTCTTATTATATTATTTATCTGTGATCGAGTGAATTTAATTAAGTTTGGTGTGTTTTTATAGGACCACAAGAAAGCCTTCCGTGTTAGCCTCCATCAACAATCGGATGTATGTCCTTTGAAGCTTGAGTGTGACGCTGTTAAAGCAGTAGTCAAAGCATCCGTTAAAGCAGTAGCCTTGACCGGACTGGATGAGATATTTAAATCTCCCATGAGCGGACTTCTCTGCACTAGTTGCTTCACTCTTGAAGTGTCTATACCGGTTTTTCCATGCACGCACAAATTTTTCCTTGAACTTATCCAACCATTCAGTCCGACAATACCAGACGGCAGTCGGATAAACTTCGTTCCAATCAGCAATAAACTTCTCCAATCTCTTTTCGTATATAACCTCGGTAAGAGACCAATAAACTTTCTCCCAATCTCTTAGAAATTCCAACCACTTTTTATGATTTTCCGCATGTTCTTTGTCCGCTCGCTCCTTTATCTTGCCTCTCTCATCTTCTTCTTCTTCGGGGGATAGTTTGTTCTTTCGAACATCTTCCTCTAGTTGAACAATCATTCTCTTCTTAACATACGCCTTAGTGGGTTCAAACAAGGCATGGCAAGTTTTTTTGACATTTTCACGTATATGATACGTACATAGGAAATTTGGTGCGTCCGGGAAGACGTCGGATATTGCTTTCATTAATGCGTCATCTTGATCGGTTACGATGACCCTCGGAAGTTGATTTTCCTGGAAGAATAATTTCAATTGTCGAAATGCCCAATGATAATTATAGTCCCTCGCGTTTTCCATTAAACACCAAGACAATGTGAATGTTACCTTGTCCGAGGTTTGCCCCATGATGTTGAAAAACGACATATTGTATTTGTTTGTCTTGTAGGTAAAATCTATCAAAAGAACACCATAATATGTATTTGACAATTGTGAAAGCAAAGGATGCTAAATAAATATTTGAAGGGGCTTCTCGTCCGGCCCTCTTTTAATGATACGTATGTAGTTGTAATCCCAAGCTATCTTCTCAAATTCTTGCATAACGGACCTCCCTTCCCATTCCACCCTTCTAATAGTTGTTTGTGCGCTATAAATTGTACACAGAGAAGACACGTTAGACTCATCCTTTTCCTTGAAGCATCTGAGAATTTGTCTCGGTTTGATAAGTGCTTTGGTCAATCTCTTTACATCCTCGAACTCATGAGGTTTTAGCTTTGCAACTAGGGAGTGACCAACAAAATCTTTCGGATCCCGGTGGTTATGACAGCCACAAAAAACCTCACAATCCCAATTGTTCATGTCATTTAAACGGAATACAGGCTTAAATGGACAATTATTCTTCCTCGTACGAGTCTTGTATACCCTATTAGTCTTCTTTGGATATACATAATCCTTTCTCTTGTGGCTATTCTTCTCCTTGTATTTCCCACTTCTCTCGCAAGCCATCTCAAAACGCCTCTTTGAACCTTCGGTATTCCTCACCAACGCACACATGTTCTTAAGAGCCGTCTCTTTAGCACAAGCGATTGCTTCATTTCGATCTATTATTCCCTACATAAGGTCAATTTCACGTTCATTAGAAGGTTCATTACTAGCAATCCATTAGTAAAGTTCAAGATACTAGGTGAAAAGTATTCTTTGGTCACATACCGGAGGTATTTTATAGTATTCCGACGTATCCCGATGAAGCGGCTTTGCATTTGTTGGATCAATATATGTCACCACCTAAAGATCGAATGAAAATTAGTTACAAATGAAATTAAAACATTATGCCGGAAACCCGTACCGGCATGCTCGACCAATGTTCCGGCATAGTCGAACTTAACCAAAACTGAAGACCAAATTTGAAACATATTCCGGCATAAAAGATTCATTAGACAGCAACGCCGGAAGCAAAGGTGTCGGCATTCTCGTAATTTATTGTCCCAAGCCGGTACATGCTTCCGGCATTAAAAATAATTGATATGTAATGCCGGTATTTAGTTTTGGAAACATTTATTCCTGTATGTTTTTTGGTAGGTACTGACATTGTAAATTTGAAACTTAACAACGCCGGTTGCGCTGCCGGCATTCTCGATATTGATGGTACCACGACGGTACGGAGTTCCGGCGTTGATGTTTATTACCATGCCGGTATTTGGTTTTAGATGGAAATATTTCCTGTATGTTTTTCATGCAGTTCTGGCATGGTAACTTATCAATGAAACCATGTCGTTTGAATATTCCGTAGTATATTCCTTGGTAGGTAAAAAAGTTAACTGCGTACCGGCATAGTTTTTTGGTAGGATACTATGCCGGATCAATATTCAAAATGGGGGATATCGCTCTACCGGCATGGTCGTAGTATGAATACCATGCCGGTAATGAGTATGCCGGCATGGTATTCATACCATTTCCATGCCGGCACCGAGGTTTTACAGTTGAAAAAACAGCGGGTTTAAAGAAAAAAATCGATTTTCAACCTCCTAGCAACTTTACCTGTGTATTGGGGATGCTTGCATGTTGTGCAAGTTTACTTTCTTGTGTAACTTCTTCGAAAAACTCTCCATACTCGTCAAAATCATCATTCAAGGGTGTTGGCTCAACAAAGAGTTGCAATTGAGAGTTGTTGTCGTTAGCTGAAGATTAAATATATGCTCCTTGTTGTAGTGGAGCTAAAGATTCAGTAGCAGCAATTCTCTCTTCACAATCATCCTCCATTTTCCCCAAAAAAAATTCTCTCTCAAAATATTTTTCCCTCCTTCTACTCTCACCTCACTCACCCAAATTCAAATAAAACACACACTAATCATCTATCAAAAATCTTATGATTTTGCTAGTTATTACTAATCACTAATCCTGATTAGTGAGGGGTAGATTAGGCAATACGTAAAATACTTAGATAAGGGGTGACCCCGAATTGACATATGGATCCAGTTTTTGTCATTTTCTTATATCCCCAATTATTTTTTTTATCCCTCAATTTCGCGTTCTTTCTAAATCCTAAACCCCCTTACTAATTGGCTTACATAAACATGAATAAGATTTTGGATAGTAACCTTTATAGTTGGTTTCTTCTCTCCTCCAGAAGTCTCTTTGAAGAACATCAATTTTACTAGTAATCTTTTTAGGTAGGATAAAAAACTCCATCTAATAACTAGCCATACTAGCTAAGGTTGCTTTATTTAGAACTATTTTACTAGATTGAGCTAGAATTTTACCTACCCATCCTTGAACTTTCTGTTCCATTTTTTCAATGGTTTCTTCAAAGAGTTTTATTTTTGCTCTATGAATGAATAGAGGGTTGCCTAGGTAAGAATTCTTTAAGTATATTTGTTTGATCTTCAACAACCTACTTGTTTGCACAGTAGAACTTCGATAAATTAATCCGCGATAAATTAATAACTTCGCTAAAATAACATTTTTTCCGGTCCCAACTTGGGCCAGTGTATTAAATTAGTAACCTCGCTAAATTTATAAGATAATAAAAATTTTAAGTGTCATATAGGGCCCAACTGAAATATAAATTAATGATCATTACAATAGCACTACATTACGTATCTTACTAAAATAAGATTCCAAAACGAAACTATCATCCTCTAGTTCCTCTTCTAGGGTTTTTGACATAACACTGGCAATAATTTATTCGTCTGTCCAAATTTCTTCAGCGACATTTATTTGATTAATTACGGTAGTTGAACTCCTTTATCATCAATCCAAGTTGATTAATTCCTTCATCTTTAACGATTGGTACGTCTTCATTTTCTTGTGACCGAAGTTTACAATACTGGAAACAATTTGCAATTGAATTTTGTTGAACATCTGTTATCCATGACGAATCTGCAATATTAATTGTCTTAAAGACATTGATTTTTTCTGGACTTAATTTTCCCTTTTCATAACCTTCAGTATATTCGTTGTTATGGAAAATCTGTAAGTTTAACTTAATTATTTTATTTTTGAAACTTTAATTTAGAATGTTTCGGTAATTTAATAACTTATTAATTTATCGATAAATTAATACTTCGCTAAATTGATAGAATTTGGCAGTCCCAACATTATTAATTTATTGAAGTTTTTATTGTACCTGTTTGTACCATGAGTAAAATTGCCACATATAAGGCCAGAATGTCGTCTGCGCCACTGTTCAGCTGTCATCCAAGCCCGCTAACCAGTCAACCGAAGCATCCCACCAGCCTGCCCAGTATTACAATGACCGGTCAATGGTCAAAGTCAACGCTCGGTCAACGGTCAAAGTCAACTGTTGGTCAACAGTCAAAGTCAGGTCGCACGTCACACCTCTAGCCAATTTTCAGTCATGTTACCAGCAATGCTGCTAACCAATTTCCAGCCAAGTACTCTGCCGCACTGCCAACCAGTTTCTAGCCATGCTGCCAGATGTGCTGCTAACCAGATTCCAGCCATGTTGCCAGATGCGCTGTCAGCCAGTCTTCATCCATGCTGCCATCCCATTATGCCTGTCAACCATCAATCCAGTTTGTCAGCATGCGAATTAATTAAGGAGGCATGCAAAGACAGTTTCATGCGAATTAATTCAGGAGGCATGCAAAGACAGTTCCATGCGAATTAAACAGGGAGGCATGAATGAGCAGTTTCATGCAGAATTAAACAGGTAGGCATGCATGAGCAGTTAATGACATTTAAGTTTATATTGAAATTAAGTATTCAAATGTATAAATAGGGAGGTCCCGAGGGAGGAAAAGGAGGCCAGCAATGAGAAAAAATACTACTGTAACTCTAATATCAATAAAATACCACCCCCAAGGGGATTCATCCGTGGATGTAGGCAAACCATGTCGAACCACGTTAAACTCGTGTCTCTCATCTATATGTTATTTCATGTTTTTAACCATGTTTTCATCAACAACACCAAAATCATCGTGTTTAGTGTTCAGAAATATTTCTGGGTGCAAACAGTACCCAATTAGATTCACACCAAAAAATGGGCTTACTTAGGCCTAAAATGCTCTTCTTGTTAGTTAAGCATGGCTCACTGGGCTTATGCCTTCTTCTCTTATTAGCCTAATATGGCTAACTAGTCCTCACCAACACCTTACATAGAAGCCCATGTGCGTACGTACAAATCAAGCAAGTAATGAGCCCCTTCACCACTTCCACGCCAGCGCGGCACGTCGGCATGCCATGTCATCAAACCTGACCAACCAACATCTGCCACGTCAGCAAGAACTGATCAATCGGGGATTGCCATGTCATCAGCCGATCCAGTCACAAGTAAAGCCTCCACCAGAATATTCCGTTACTGTTAGCATATTCCTGACGCCGTCAGCATATTCCTAACGTCGTCAGCATATTCCTAACGCCGTCAGCATATTCCATTTATTCGTCAACATGACGTCATCATCGTCAATATCAGCAGTTGACCGGTGACGGCGTCTTCTCCGACCACGGTCGGCGGCCAATGCCGGCAGCCAAGTCCGGCCGGCCAGTTCGTTCTGTTTCAGTACATCACGACACAACTTAATCCCATAGCCTGATTCAGCGCGTCACGATGTAATTTAATTTCATGGCCCATGGATTTATACGCCCCTCTGAGTTAAACGTGGGATGTTTCCACCCCAGCTGAGCCAAGCCAAGGCAACTAGCCGAGTCAACTCGCTAGACGAGCCAAGCCATGGTTCGCTGGATTTTTCCACCCCTTTCTGATTTGCCTTGTGGATATTTATGCCCCACTGTGGGCTTTTGCACACTTCTCTCATTGGGATTGGCATGTGAACACCTAGTTGTTTAGACCAACCCTTTGCGCTACTTGGCTTGGTTAATTCCATAACCATAGAATAAGTTTCTGGAAACTTCTAGGAGGCATACAAGGGTCAGTCAATACAATTCATGACAGGAGGCATGCAAGGGCGAATTATGTCAGGGAGTCATGCAGGGAATTTATCACAGGGAGGCATGCAGGGAAATTATTATAGGGAGCCATGCAGGGGAATAATTACAATTTATACTCATCACATAATTAGGTTGTGGGCCTAATTCGCACCATATAAATACAGGGGTCCACAACCCCAAAAGGCATGCAATCTTCCCCACTAAAATAATCTGTGAAAAACTAAGCTAACTTAAGCATCAGAGGATTTTTTTGCAGATACCCCCCCCCCAACATTATTCACTTGGAGAAAAAAGAAGTGGATCGATCATCAACAAATCATAATTAAATTTGTGTTTGAGGTAGAAGAATATTTTACCATACAAACATTGTACCGAACAAGGGTTTCGAGAAAAGAGATCGAGTTTTTCCCAAATCGAGTTATGGCAGTAATCAAACAAATTGCGAAGGGTCGATTCGGTTAGCAATTCCCAACAACGCAGGAGACGCGAAGCTGAAAGGCATGAGATTGAGGTTCAGTATGCACCCGCAGTACCCACCGGAAATAGACAGATTCATGATCGAGTTCGCGACAGAACCCCAAATCGTGGTCGAGATCGTGATCGTGTTCGAGATCGGGATGGTATTCATGACAGAACCCCAAATATGAACAATCAGAGAAGCGAAAAACAACCAGTGATCAAAGACGAAGAAAACAGAGGATGTTGATGGGGAAAACCCACAAGTTCGAGGAAACATAGGTCGTGTATTCGGCAGCCCATCAAGGAGGAATGACGATCGACAGGATCTGCGAGATGGACGAACCGCGACTCCTAGTACATAGGAAGAACTGTTGCGCAATCGGCTGAACGAGGTGGAGAAAGAGAACGCTCTCCTGAGATTAGAACGTGAGAACCAGTCTCGACCTAGGTCTGGAAATCTGAACAACCAGAGGGGTCGATCTGTGTGGCATCGCCTTGGAAATCGTATTAGCCCACAAGCTGCAGACCAAAATAGAGAAGTGGTCGATCTTGATCGACCAGAGAAAAATTTGTTGGTCACTGGAGATCTACATAAACGAAGGCGTGTACGACCTCGGCGAGCAGGGACCCGGCCAGCTGCGACTCAGCAGAGTGCGGACAGAACTACCACCCATTCAAAATGTCTCAGGAATGATAAAGAAGTGGTTCGATATCAGCACGATTACTATGCTCGTTCCGAGAAAGGCATAGCTATAAGAGAGCCCACTGGACCCCAAAGGAAAAGAATGAGATTATGAGCAAGTAGATAGTTCCTCATATGGAGACGTAAACGCAATAAAAGAAGCTCGCCTTTGCAAGATGATCGAGAAAGTAATGTCGAAAAAGCACTCCAGAGAAGAAAGGATAGACAGGCTGCATCGAGCCGCATGAGCTCCTTTCAAACTGAATATCAGAGAATTCCGGCCGCCAATGAATTTTCAAGTTCCAAAGTTGCCAGAATCCGATGAGAAAACGGATGATCCAGATCAGCATGTTTTACACTATGAAAATGCCATGACTCTGTGGAAGTAAAACGATGAGTTGATGTGCAAAATATTTCCACAGTCACTGGCTGGTGGAGCAATAAAGTGGTTCAATCAACTCCCGGCACAGTCGATCGGTACTTACCATGAGATGGTTGGAGAATTATGTTCTCAATACAAGTACAACAGACGTGACCGGAAGGGATGCCACACATTTTTCCTACTAGGAATTCGGAAGGAGGAAAGCATCAGGCAGTTTACTCGACGCTTCAAGCAAGAGTTTGCCGATGTGGATGGTGCCAACGATCAGGTCATCATCACGGCTTACAAACACGCATACCAGTATGATCATAGAGGTGTGTACGGTTCCTTAGTCAAGAGACCACCAAATACTCCGGAAGAACTATATGATCGAGCAGAAGAATACGCTCGAGTTGAGGATGATTCCAAGGCTCGAGAGACAAGAGAAGTTATTAACAAATCATCCAATCATCCAAATGATGGGAAGAAAGACAAGTCAAAGAATCGTTCGAGTGGACAGCATAACGATCGAAGTGAAGTTCGAGAGAAAAACCAAGGGGAACCAATGAAAACTGGATATCAGAAATATCATGATATGAAGCTGACGCCGTTGAACATACGGCTTACAGAGTTGTATGAGAAAATAAGCAAGGATTTGAGCCCCTCACGACCTTTTCCAGCGGAGACACGTGATAAACGTGATAAAAGCAAATACTACAATTATCATAAAGATCATGGTCACAAGACTGAGAATTGTCGCTCCTTACAGATCGAAGTCCAGCAAATGATAGACGTTGAAAAGCTACAAGAGTATGTGAAAAAGGGTTTTGGGAAAGGTTCGGGACAATTTGGCGCAGTACACGTGATTAATGCACATGTGATTAATGTCAGTAATGTCAGGATCCATTCAATGACCAGACAGGCATCGGAAGATGAGACCAGGAGAAATCTCAGGAAGTTAAAGGAATGGTACGTAACAAATCACATTGATTTTGTTAGTGGAAACGGAGCGGAAATTCGGGAGTTTGGATGCACAAAGATCGAGTTCAATGAAGCAGACATGGGGGTGTATATGCTCCTCACAATGATGCTATCGTTATCACAGCTTGGATTGGCATGTTTCGTGTGCACCGTATTCTAGTGGATACAGGAATCTCAGTGAGCGTACTGTTTTCATGAGCCTATTCCTCTATGAATCTCCAACACGACTTGATCGAAGAGGATGAAAATCCAATTATCGGTTTCAGTGGCGAAGTTATAAAGGCGATTGGAAAAGTGAAGATACCTATAACAGTGGCTGAAAAGTCCATTTTAGGCAATTTCTTGTTGCTTGATTGTCGATCTCCCTACAATGCAATTGTAGGACTAGACTGGCTGCATGAGATCGGTGCAATCACATCCTCATATCATCAATGTCTGAAGTTTATTACCCCTGAAGGAGTCGTGAAAGTTAGAAGTGAACAGATGGCCGCCCACAAGTGTCACGAGAGTGCCATGGATGAGTACAAGAAGTCAGAAGTTAGCGGGAACCAAATCATGCGAGTCGAGAAGAAATACCAATTACAGAATCCTCTCCCTCCAGAATCATATATGGGAGAGGACGTAGCTGAACCACCAACAGTTGAGAAACTGATCGAGGTCCAGATTGGAGACGAGAAGCACAAAATAACGTTCATAGGGGGAAGATCTTTCTGCACACGAACGTGATGGTTTGATTACATTGCTAAGGGCAAACGCCGACGTTTTCGCATGGAGTTTTGCTGAGATGCCTGGGATAGATCCGAATGTAGCCTTCCACAGGATAAATATCGATGAGAAGTTCCATCCATTTTGTCAGAAAATCAGGAATATGGCGCAAAGCCAAAAAAAAAATGGAGTTACTGCAGAAGTCAAAAAGTTGTTGGAAGCAGGCTTTATTCGACCAGTGCAGTATCCTCCCTGGATGTCTAATGTTGTACCCGTTCCAAAAAAGAATGGTAAAATTCGTGTCTTCATTATTTTACTGATTTGAATAAAGCATGTCCTAGTGATCCTTACCCTCTACTGCGGATAAGAGATTTGGTGGATGCAACCTCAAGATACGGGAGACTGTCATTCATGGACGGTTTTTCAAGGTATAACCAAATACCTTTGTTCGAGGAAGATCAAGAGCATACTGCATTTATGATTGACAGAGGAGTTTACTGCTATACTGTAATGCCGTTCGGGTTAAAGAACGCCGGGGCGACCTACCAGCATTTGGCAGACCATATGTACAAGGATCTGATTGGGAATACGATGGAAGTATATATCGACGATATGGTAGTGAAATCTGAGCAAAAAGAGTCACATTTTCTTGATCTGCAGAAGACGTTTGATATCTTGAGGAAATATCGAATGAAGCTTAATCCAGCAAAATCTTCGTTCGGGCTATCCTCAGGAAGGTTCCTTGGATACTTGATGACGCATAGAGGAATCGAGCAGGAGCAAATCAGAGTCATCATAGATATGCCATCCCCAAGAACGAAGAAGGAGGTCCAGAAACAAACGAGACAATTAGCAGCTTTAAATCGTTTCATTTCACGCTCGTCAGATCGATTCAAACCATTCTTTGATGTTTTGAAAAAAGCAGTGCATTTTGGTTGGACGGATGAGTGCGAGAAAGATTTCGATGAGATCAAACAATATTTGTCAACTCCCCTAGTTTTGGTGAGTCCAAACACTGGACAACCTATCGGAGTTTATCTAGCTGCAACGGAGAACGCTGTAAGTGCAGTGTTGTTTGTTACGGATCCACATGAAAAGCATGTTTACTTCGTCAACAAATCTTTGACGGGGGCAGAAACACGGTACAAGAAAATTGAGAAGATAACACTTGCACTATTGCATGCATCTCGTCGCCTCAAACCTTATTTCCATGGGAGGCAGATCGTAGTCTACTCAGAATACCCGCTGAAGAGAATCCTGGAATGTGCTGATGATTCCAGCTGACTAGCCATATGGTCAAATTTTCTGGGGGCGTAAGAAATCATGTACGAAACCAGAACTGCAGAGAAGGGACACGCCCTGGCTGCACTGCTAGCATATTTTCCTGTGGACGACATAGAAACAGTTGTCGGAGAAGAAAAAGAGTTTTTCAAACCCATAGAGTCAGCCACTGACCAGACTGGGGGCGAGTCATCAATGGAGGTCGATACACCTGAACCATTATGGACCGTATTTACTAATGTCTCATCAAATGTTGGTGGATCTGGAGTTGGATGTGTCATCCTTACTCCCGAAGGTTCGAGGATCGAGAAAGCGACCATATTGGGTTTTCAAGCATCAAACAATGAAGCTGAATATAAAGCAGCAATTATCGGCTTAAAGGATGTCAAACAATTAGATGCGAAGAACGTGAAGCTCGTAACTGATTCCATGCTAGTAGTTAACCAGTTTCGGGGGACCTATAGAGCCAAGGAAGAGAGGATGGCCCTATATTTGGATCATATGAGAGAGATGGCAAATGAATTCGACCAGTTCTCTATTGGGCAGCGACCACGGCTGGAAAACAGGCACGCAAATGCTTTAGCATACCTAAGCTCCGCAGTCGATACTGATACCACCTGTTTCATTGTGGTGGATTTCCAAAAGTTACCTAGCATCTCCGACAGCCACTTTGTTTTGGCTCTCGAACACGCTAGTGGGTGCGAGAGGGCAACTACATCAGCATAGGGAGATACCGAGAACATTGACAATAATATGGATGTTGACAGTCCAGTGATAGATGATTCAAACAATCCTGCTGAAAACACTTCAGCCTGGCGTCAACCTTATGTTCGGTATTTGACAACCAGTGAACTCCCAGAAGATAAACATCTCGCTTCAAAAGTGAAAAGAATACTTGGATATATTCAATGATCGAGGGACAGCTGTACCGCAAACATGTAGCTTTGGAGTCATTTTTGCGGTGCATATCAGCCAAAGAAGGGCAACAGATATTGGCGGAGGCTCATGAAGGAATATGTGGCAACCATTCTGGAGGGCGCAGTCTTTGCAGTGTTTTCAGATATTGAAGAAAGACTTGAAATCCTAACTTCTGATGTTGATTTATTCCTTCAGAAGGAACACGAATCTCTTGATAGACTAAATCAAGTTATGATAAATAATATTCATGTTGAGGTTGACATTGATTTATTAATCAGTGAGAGCAACGTTCCTCCTTTGTGTAATCCAATGATTTATAACAAACTAAGTGATTCACATGAAGAGTTTAAATCTAAGTCTTATGACTTTATCACCTCTAAGTGTGAATCAATTTATTGGGCAGTTCCTGATACATCTCACCAAGATAAAATTATTTTCACTCCTTGTGAAAGAATTAGGATGTCCTTTTTTTCCAAAAAAGTTGCCCTGTGTAGTTTAAAAAACTATCGACATAAAAGATGGAAGAAGAGAAATCAGAAAAATTTGGTTCTGATTATGCTCCTTGATAGTCTTGTAAAGTCTTTGATCTGGAAGGATTACAATTTTTTGAGTTGTAAAAATTGCTGAAAAGAAGCCATTTCTTTGTGTAACGCTATAAAAAATTAGTTTTTGTTTCTACAAAAATTAACTCAAATAAAGTCGTGTTTTTCCCTCTTGTTCGTACCAAACGAACCCTTGGTTTGCACACGAGTGGTTCACGTACTTTGAACCAGAACCGTCTCACGAACAAATCTCGTTTTCGAACATGTCAAGATGGTTCACTCGACACATAAAAAGAAAAAAGAATCACTTTGGTTCCTTGACCTTCTTCTTCGAGTTTGCAAACACTAAAGAAACCGAACAGTTCACACACCTCTGGCTTCATCGATTTTTCAATTCTTAACCAATTTGATTTTGGTTTGTGTCCTTGAACTCAGGAGAAGCTCGCATACCTTGGGTTGAGAACTGTTTTTGTGGGTTTCGACTAATTGAGGTTCTGCCATTAGTAACAGTTCACAAACTAAGTAAGTCTCTCAAACTTTTCGTTCACATACTTTACCAAGAATGTTTTCTAGGAAAAGAGTTAATCGTGGAGAGAGTTCGGGTACACAAAATCATGATGAATATTTTTATGGTCCAAGTTTGAGAGTTAGTTTTGTTGATCATAAGGTTCGTGACTATTTTGTAGAATACAACAAGAAGAACCCTATTATGGAAAGGATTTATGATCCATCTGAACTTAGGGTAAATGGCCTGTCCAAGTTTTTTGAAAACCATGAATGGGGAATTATCCATCGTCCTATGGGAACAGCCCATTTAAAAATGACAGCCCAGTTCTATGCAAACCTGCATGATCCAGATTTTGAAAACTGTATGTTCAAAATTATAGTCCAAGGAAAAACCTTCCTGGTAACCAGACATGTTATTGGTGAATTTTTGGATATATCTCGACTAGGTAATTTTCTCTTACCACCACCAGAGCATCAGAGACTCTCACCAAATGCACTGTCAAACTTTCTTCTTGCAAAGGATGTTACTTGGATTGATAGCAAGATCGATGTTCATGAGGCTACGTTATTTCTCAAGGTAGATGGAAAACTCTTGTTGGCAAACTTAATGCCTAGTACAATTGATAGACCAGTTTGGACCAAGCCTCTTGCTGAACTGGTTTATTATGTTGTCGAAGGGAGAGATATTGATTTTTGTGGTCTCATTATTCGTAAAATGATCAGTGTAAAACAGGTTTCGAAGAAGACCCCTGGCTTTCCATGTCTAATATCAAGAATTTGTAGTCATTTTGACATTGTCTCTGTTGGAACTAATCTTGGAGGACCCAAAGTTTTAACCATGCAGAGCATTGAGAAGATGTCAAGATCTTCTACCGCATCCAGCTTTGAGGTCATTCGTGTTCAGCAACAAGTTGATTGTTTGAAGGAGCAGGTGGATTATGCAAAGACTTCTTATCCTGAACTAGGTGAAAAATTTTATGAAATTACTATAGATTTCTATGAGATGATTAACTAGTCTTTGTTTTGGTATGTCGAACAATCTAAAGCATGGTTTATGATATCTGTTTAAACTTCTGTTGTTGGATTTAAAAGTTTATGTCTTTGTGATGTAATAACTTATTATGGCACAATAATCCTGGATGATTATGTTCTTCAATTAAAAGTGTTATTTATGTTGAATCCATGAGAAGTACATATATATTTTGTCAAAAGTAAAGTCGTTCATCATTGGTATTCATGTATTGGTTTAAGAACGAATAGACTTTTGACATATACAAAAGTTAAGCCTATATTGTCAACTCTTGACAGAAGATAGGTTAAAATATTTTGTATCCAAGGATTATTTCTATTGTATATGCTTGTGCAAAAGAATGAATCCTTGTGTATTCCACGGTATAGATATTCATTGATACATATTTTTGGATTACCATAAGGCTCCATGATGTGTCTTATGTTGAGCACGATACAACTAAGTTGATTATTCTTGATTAGCTTGGTTGGTTGTTCCGTAAGGTTCTTTATGTTGAACATTTGTGAACTAAATTAATCATCTTGTTTGGTTATTTAGTTATTGCTCCGTAAGTTCTCTTATGTCGAGCAAAACAAATTAAAATTAAATTGATTACATTTGTGATTAGTTTGATTGTAAATTCCAGTTAGATTAATTATGGGATCTTTTGTAATTAGTCTAGTTGATTTTTCATATATTCCATGAGTTTTTCTTGTGTTGAGTATATGAACGGCTATCTTAATCATTTTCTAATAGTTCTGTTAGTCGTTGCTCCGTAAGTTTACTTATGTTGAGCACAATGAATTAAATTGATCACTTTTGTGGTTAATTTGATTATGTATTCCGATTAGATTATTAATGGGTTTACTTGTGAATAATTTGATTAAGTTTTGGATATAAAAGTCATTCTCATGGTTTTGGTGTCCAATAAAATCCTTCGTTTCTCTTGAAATTAAGGTCGCTCGTTGTTGTTCCCTTGGGAATGACATCAAATGGGGGAGAGTTCTTTTGAACTTGTGCTTAATGGTCATATCTTGAGGGGTGTGCGACTGTGGAATTTTAGAGGGGTTATCTTGTATCTTTAAACTCCTTGATGAATGTTGTTAGCTTCGGCTATATGATTGCATCTAAATAAGATGATGTGTGTTTGTTTCTCTCAGTCATGAGATGTCTCTTACATAAATTTCGTTATGATCCCATTCTTGTACCTTTGCAAATTTTATTGACAAAAAGGGGGAGAATTAGTATGTAGTTCACACTATAAATACATATGGTTTTCGGATCATTGTGTAAGGGGGAGTGGTTTTCATGTGAGATGGAGTATTGACTAAGAGGGGGTGATACATATCACCATAGTATTATTGTTGAAGTTGTGATACAATTGGACTTTGACACTGTGTGATAATACTATGACGTTGTATAACAATGATCGAGACCGATGCTTTCTCATTGTTATAGCTACGGATCTTCAACAACGGTGATGCTAAACTTACAACCTTTGGGATCATTGGAGTACTTGGAAGTGACGAAGATTTCGAGGAATGTTGAAGATTAGACATGTGGAATAGGAGATTCTAAATTTTCATTATCTTTTTTGTATTCCATATGTATTGATAGTTTTGTCACTAAAATTGAAAAAGGGGGAAATTGTTTGAGCACTGCTCGGTCAAACTCGCATGCGTTGCTATCTCAAGCATGTTTGTCAATGTTAGTGATCAAAACTATAAGTCTTGATTTCTAGTCTCTTATAGCTAAGTCGGACTAGGATAGTGTAGTTGAGCTCAAGGACTTCATGGCGATTCATCATACAAGAAGAAGATTTACTCAAGGAACCGGTGAAACTTCTCGAAAAAAAAGTATGTGGAGACTTGAACTTATCTGTCACTCAAAAGTCTATCTATTCTATCTCCTACTCTTTGAGACAAAAGTCGTATGTTATATATATAGACTAGATCATACACATTTGGTATTTTGAGACGAGTATACCTCGCCTATCTATATCTCGAAATATGTGTTGGTAAGATTTTCGCTTCGACTTTATCTTTACCTAGTGACGAAAGTTATGAATGTTTCAATCAGTTTGAAAATTGCTTTGACAAGAAATAGTGTAACAACTATATAACGTTCTCTAAGAATGTTTCAATGATTGGAATGAGAGTTCACATTACATAACCAATGGATTCCTTGAACCGAAGTTTTTGAACTTTGTTGATCAAGAGAACCGGAAGTATGGCAAGTGCCAAGTCCGCGAACTCAGTCCGTGAACTGCCGAAGTTCTCAAACCCGAGAATTTCTGCTGGAGTTGACAAATTACTTGCGTGAGCCCAGTCCGCGAACCCAGTCCGTGAACCGGCATAGTTCTCGAACCCGAGAATTTCTGCTGGAGTTTGTAAACTCTATCCGGTGTATTAAGTCCGCGAACCTAGTCTGCGAACTTGAGAAGGTTATATATCTAAAGATGATTTCTGAACTTAATCTTAAAAGACTAAGGAATGCATTTGCAAACCGTGGCTATTAAAGTTCATGAACCGAGTCGACTGAATCAAATCATATTTTCTTCAATTGTGTTTTGTGTAGTTACATAAGATTTCCTTGCAATTGAACAACTCTCTTAACTAGTTCATCTGAGTCAATTGAACTAGTTATGGTGAAGAAGAACATGGTTGGTATGAAACGCTCATATGGTTAACCTCTTTAGGTAGACTATTGCTGAACCAACAATGTACAGGTTCGGGTGCGGTTAACAAACCTAGAAGCGTACAGTCATTTGTGTATGGCAAGCTAAGTTTTCGATCTAACGGTTGAGAAATATTAGCTTGAATCTAAATCAGGTTTTTATCTAATGGTGGATATTGATTGCTTTGTAAGTAAGGAAAAACCCTGATTTGAAAGGCTATATAAAGGAGACATTTAGCATTGAGAAAACTAATCTCCACACGTCTGTGTGATACTAGTTTCTCTGCTAGAGTCGATTCTCCTTAAACCTTTGGTTTTCTTCTTATAAAACCAGGTTAACGACTTAAAGACTTCATTGGGATTGTGAAGCCAGACCGATACTACTTTTACCGTAGTTGTGTGATCTGATCTTGCATCTTCTATCGTAATAGTACAATCATATTGATTGGCTTGAGATCGTGAGAGTTCTCCGATAGGCAAGATATAATAAGTAATCACAAACACCTTCGTCTCATCGTTTTTGATTCCACGACATCTTGTTTCGCTACCATACGATTAAGATTGTTGTGAGGTGATTGAATAATCTAGGCTGTTTTTCGGGAATATAAGACCGGATTATCAATTGGTTCCTGTTCACCTAGATTATTATCAAAAGACATAACAAAAAACTTTTAGGGTTTTTATAGTTGCAGGAAATCCTACACTACACCCCTCACAAATCAGAATATTAATCTTCAACCTTTTCTAGGGTGATCTTCAATCTTCGTACCCTATTTCTAGCGCCATTATGTAGTTGCAGAAAATCCTACACTACACCACTCACAAGATTTCATTAACATTCAACTCATTTTCGGATTAACAATCTTAATTTTATTGATGAATCTTTGGACAATCTTACAAGAAAAGATAAACGAATCAAGAATAACCACTGCTCTAGATTTTCTCTCTCCTATTTACTTGCTTCTCACTCAAAAAAGATCTCTCTCCCTTTTCTTACAATTTAATGACTATTTATAGGGAATTACATAATGGATGACAGCTAATCTGTCCTTTATTTTCAGATATGGCTTGCGACATTCTCGCGACCTTACAAATTTTAATCTCGCAAACTCCCTAATTTTCGCAGGACCATCACATTTTCCTCATGATTTAGCTGACGTCGCTTATTATGTCATTTCTGAAGTTGTTATGCGACACTGTTGTGTTTGTGTTGTTGATAATTTCGCTGAGGCATTATTGCTGCGAGATTCTGATCCTACATCTTGCCTCTTCTCATATATTCTCCGCGAAGTAGAGAATGATGTGAGAAATGCCGCAGCTGTCCATCTCTTCATATTCTGCATTTATCACATGTATCCTTTCTTCCATCTATTTATTGACACGTCTTCTGTAACCGCTGCTTTTCAACCGCTCACGTCTTTTTGCATTAATGGTGTTTATTTCTTCGAGTAAAAAAGATCTTCTTTATATATTCTTCTCATTCTTCTTTCCATTTTCTTTTTACTTTCCCTTCTCTTTTTACTCTCTCATCTCTGCAACTCTATTGTTCTTCCGTAAGTTCTGCTACTGTAATTCTTCCTCTTCAATCTTCTTACTTTTCATCCATTCCCATACTCTATATTCAGATATACCTCCAAGCGGTCAAAAGCATGAGAAAACTTTTAAGGAAATCCAAAAAGATCTCGACGAGAGAGGTTTTACACTTTCTACCATTCCTGGTGAAAGTTCCAAGTCAATTCTTTCTATCAAACTTTTCTCTGATCATCATTGTGATGATCAATGGATCTTTGTTTCGCTGGGTAAAATTCTCGCAGGTCTCCCCCTTCCTCTTTATGACCCAGATATTCCTATGTTCTATGAGATTCTCGCTCACTCGGGATTTTCGCAGGCTATCTTCCAATTGAGTGGGGATTGCATCTGTCTGATGCTGGAGTTCGCTAACCGTGGTGATGGTAAAGGATCTATTTTTATTCCAAAGAACTTAGGGATCCTAAATTCGTAGATCTAGAGATAGTCGCTGAGAAGTATACAGTAGCGAATTTCTTTGAAAATTATGAGTTAATATCCATGAAGAAAGAGAATACTCGCTGGGGTATTTGCTTGAAAAGGAAGGATGTTATTGCTGAAGATAAAATGCTCATGCATGACATTGATTGGCATTCTGGAAAGATAACAACCCCTCGCCAATCCAAAGATGATAAATGGTGCGTTTTTCCCTTGATGCTGAAAGGACCTTATATTGCTGGGTCAAATGTTCTTCCTGAGAATCTCTCTACTTTCAACCTTGGGTATTCTCTTGGCCCGAGAAGAAGAAAGAGGTATGTTTCTTCTAGTTTCGCCCACTTTACATTTCTTTATTTATCTTTATTTTTTTGTTCGCTGATTCTTGCGACATGCTACAGATCCAGAAACTGAAATATAGCTACCGCAGGACTAGGAAGGCTAGTACCTTATTAGCTCTTCGCTCATACACAGATGAGGTAAGAAATATTCTCTTATGATTTTAAACAATATATTGTTGCCTCTATTTCTTATTTCTATCTGTGTGTGAAGGTTATCGCTGAAATAGAAGAGCCTGTCAATGTTGCGAAGACTGGTGATAAAGGCAAAGGTGCTCTTCGCAGGGAAAAACCAACTGTTCCTCCTTCAAAGAAGAGAAAAATCCTTTCTTCCTCTCCTTCAAATACTCCTTCTCATGAAAACTCCAAGAGTGGTGAGGATGATGAGGATAATGATGATCCTGCTACAAATGAAGATTCTCCATATGAATCTTCTATGGCTAAGCTCTCTGGCATCTTTTCTGATTCTTGGCAAGGAATGGGAGATAGTCGACTCGCTAATACCTGCAAATCTCTTGCCACGATTTGCGATGTTCCTTTATTGGATGGTGATAGTTCTCTTCGCGGAGTTTCTAGATCGGTGACTCCCAACTTCCTGCATTCTCTTAATAGTATGGTATACTTTCATATTTTTACTTCTTCATTATTGTAACTCAAAATCTCTTTCTATTTTAATACTTTTTACATTTTCTCGCAGGATGGAAAAGCTTCTTTCGCTGTTGTCTCAGATTTGGAGACGAGACGCGAAATTCTTGAAAAGAAGAATCTTCAATTTCGTACGAAGAATGAAGAACTGGAAACTGAAGCTAAGGGTCTTTGTGAGAAGAACGAACAATTAGAAGCTGAAGTTAAAGGTCTTCGCGAGAATAATAAACAACTGGAAACCGACACTTCTTCGCAAAGGAACAAAATTTCTACTCTTCAAAAAGCTAATGATCAGCTCTATGGTATACAATTTTTCTCCTTTCCTTTCATTCATTCATCCTGTTGTCTTATCTTATTTGATTAATCCTTTTTGCAGACATTTATGGTCTTTCTGATGAAGCCATTCTTCTTCGTTCATTTCCCGATGCCCTAGATAATGACACTCTTCTTGAACATCTTAATAAATCTTTGAATAGTTTCTCTAATGATAAAATTTCATCTCTGCCTTTGAATGAACTTAAATCCAAATTTCGCCTCTTAGAGATTGATCACAGATCTAGTTTTAGTTTAGCCAACCAATTTAAACGTTTTTATCTCAATTCTAAAGAGAAGATCAATGAATTAAGAACCAAGATTAGCAAACTTATAGATGATAAAGATCGTATCTCTGATCAAGGTGTTAAGGCTTTGGCGAAATTCCAAGAGACTCTTCTTGAGGTTCAACTTGTACGAGATGAAGCCAATCGTCAAAATGCTGTGCTTAGCGAGAGAGAAAACCAAGTTCGTTCTCGTCTTCTCATAAATAGTGATGATGAGTTTGCTTGGGCCGCGACAATCTTGGATAACGCCAGAAAAGATTTAGGTGTAAATGTTAGTCTCCAAGTTGAGCATACAACCTTGATTAGAGATATGATTTCTGAGAGAGAAGGTCATTAACTGTTTTCCTTTATTAATCTTTGGTTTTTCACGAGTTTTTATCAAGTTACTGATTAATTGTTATATGCTTCGCAGGATCTGAAAGTAGATATCGCCAAAGAATTGAGGAACTTGAAGCTGAAAAAGAGGAACTCGCAAAGAATCTTTCTTCTTGCAACGACAAATATTCTAGATTAAAGAATCAACTCAAGATCACTGTTGCGAATTTTAAGAATGACGCTCTGCATTTTCGCAATCAAACTATTCAAATGGTTTGTGATGACCATAGTGTTCCTCAATCTGATTATCCTTGTCACTTGGAGGAGATCCCAAAGAACATTCCTAGTCTGACCATCTCTGATAGCGAAGCTGATGATGAAGAATCTGATGGTGATGAAGGTTCTGATGGAGATAAAGGTTCTGATGCAGACGAAGAAGAGAACAAGTCTGATGAAGATGATGAAGGATCAACTAATAAGTAGTCTTTGTTTCTTTCTTTGATCTTTTGTAATACTTGTACATTTATTCCTTCTTTTTGTATATTTGCGAATTCTTTTGGTTCCCCATATTCCTTAATATATGAGTTTCTTTCATTTCGACCTGCATTCATTAAAACAATTCTTCCTTGCAATATGGTTAATCAACATAATCATTAATTTTTGTATTTTTGCGTAAATCTATCATGTGGAGACAAATAATATTTTCTAATTTCATTCATTCCAATACTTGCCTCTGTTATTTGTATCCAAATGAGAGATTTTGAAGATTTTTCTTATTTTGTGCCTCAACTTCGCAGTTGTTTATGTATAATTTCGCAATCATATGCGAAGTGAATTTTGATTCTTTTAATAATCTCATTCATGTGTGGTATTATTTTTCCTTCCTAGTTAAAGGTCTTATTATGCTACCTTTTGTCATTGCGACAAAATCGCAGGAAGTCCTTGCATTTTCATGCAAAAACCCATTGATATTGCCTTAACTTTTTCTTTTGTATTATTGCCTCTTCAGGATTGTTGCGACAATATGACAGGCCTAAATATTCTTGCAAAAATAAAGCCCCGTGATATTGTCGTCGTGCGACGAAATCGCAGGACGTCTTCGCACTTTCATGCGAAAACCCATTGATCTCGTCTTATCTTTCTCTTTAGTAATATTGCCTCTTCAGGATTGTCGCACAAATATGACAAGTCTGAATACCCTTGCGAGTAAAAATCCTCATGACATTTGCGTCTTAAGACACTTATCAGCTCCCTAATGGAGGGTGCCGCCCTTATCTTCCCCCTGGTTTCCCCTTCAAGGAGGCGTACCTCTACCATACAAGGTTGGCTCCTCCCATCCGGTCTTAACAACAACCAGTTGTTTTCGCATCCTCTTATCCCTTTTACCTATAGGGTTTATGGTTACGAGACTGCACCCTAAGTGGGGTTTTCTTCGGGCCGAGTGCAGTATAAGCCAAGACTTGTCAAGAATGGCAAGTTACGCTCCAGACGCCCCTGGCACTCTTGACTCAACCGTGTACCTCGGCGCCTTGGTCAGGTTCTGCACTCCTTGGTAGAGTCCTTATTACCTTAGTCGCCCAACCTAAGTCATATGCTTAAGCTGAGAATCCAAGGTGCCTCTCCCTGATGGGATTTATTGACCCCAAATCTCCATGACTCAGGTTCCGGGGGTGGTGTAGCCTTTCCCTGAGCCATGAAACAGGTACCCCCTTATATGACATACTTTAGGTCTTACATTTTCCTCTTGCGAAATTGTATTCACGAACTAGGTTGTACGCCATAAAGGTTCGCCCCTTTCTCTTTTGTCGTTGTTCTCTGATTGTGTTTTGTAGAATTCATTATCTCTGCGAGATTCTCGCACATCATCATATCGTATTTGCATTTCGCAATCTCAATTTTGTCATTCAATTAAAATGTATTTTTAATAATTTTATTTGTTGCGAGAGTGTCGCAACAAATCAATCATTCATACATTTCTTATTTTTATTACCTTTGCCATTCTCTGCTTCTTTGTTATTTTCTGCTACTGCTTCCTTGGTAGTGGTATGTTCGCCATTTCTTATTCTGAGCTAGCATTAGTTTCGAAACATTTCTTCTTATTTTCGTTCGATTGCATCTACCATCAATCTCTCATTTATTTGTGTCTCTTTGATTTTGCGTCGCCAACTTTCCTTCTTGTTTGCTCTTCCTTCGCAGGATTCTACCTCAGTTTCATAACATTTCTTTCCTTCAACCCAATCTCCTTTTATGATTCCTATACCGCTGGGGTGAGGGAATTTGATGCACTGGTGGAAAGTTGAAGCCAAACCTAGAATCCCATGTAGCCAAGGTCGACCAATTAATGCATTGTAGGGTGACTCTACGTCAACAACACAGAACATGATTTCAGAAGATATTCCCTTCAATGTAATTCGCATAGTAACCTCCCCTTTAGGCTTGTTGGCAGTACTATTAAAACCATATATTTTATATGTTGATGGTATAAGATCATCATCTCTCCCTCCCATGGTTTTATAAATATGATAGAATAAGATGTTCACAGAGATTCCGGTATCAATTAAAATCCTATTAATTTCCCATGAGTCTTCAGCTTCATCATCTTCATCTTATTTCGATTTTGGATTAATTTCTAATTTACCACCAATGGATTGTCATGTATCTCTCCACCTTCGGGGACTTCTTCTGCGGTAAAAGAAATAGTCTGTTTCTGCCACTCCTCTAGTTGAGAGATTTTCGCAATATTCATAATTTGTCTTCCATCATTGTCCCTTGCGAACACTCTAATCAAAAAATTGTCATGAAAATCTTCAATTGTCTTGTATGAATGTACGATAGAGTGACATAATAGATTCTTTGCTTTTGCACTAACTTCTATGAAGAACGTTTCCTTCTCTTTCACTGTGTTTATTCTGTGATGTTCTGGTGGTGGTGGTAGTAATGATTGAGATTGTGGGTGTCCTACCGGAAAGTGGTTTAGTTTTCCTTGATCTATCATTCTCAGAATAATTCACTTTATATTTCTGCAATCATTTGTAGTATGTCCGTGAAAATGATGATAAGAACAGAACTCATGACTTCTGCGGCTTTGAGGTGGTTCTGTTCCCATGTTCCATGGTGTTGGTATATTCTCCATCAAAATTATAGCTTCCCATTTTTCTCCATACTTGCATTCGGAGGTGGCATCTTGATTTCTTCCCATACTATCTTGTGACCTCCTTGTCCTCTATTATAATTTTGTCTTTGACCTCCATAGGTTTCTTGCGGCTGATCAAGTCTTTGAATCTTATTATTTCCATCACGATTGTACAAATTTCTTTCTCTTTCATACTCCTCTTAATCTCGGCTTCCCATAGCCACCAGTTTCTGTTGATTGTTGCCTGTAATCTTTTCTTGTTGTATTTGCGAAGTGCTCGCCATTGTGTTTATTAGTTTAGGTAATAAGCTTGCATTCGCTGCTTGTGAATTGGTGTTCGCAACTGGATATGATTCCATTTCATTTTGCCTTTCCTCTAGAGCAATATACTCTTCCTGAAGTTCTCGCAGTTCGGTCATTGTGATGGTGTTCTTGACTCTGAAAATTTGGACATATAATAGATTGGTTGCGAACATAGCATTGATAAATGACAAGATAAGATATCTCTCATCCACACGGCCAGACATATCACTACACATAGTCCTCCACCTTTTGGTCAGATGCTTCAGACTTTCGCCAATCCTTTTTTTTAATCCAAACACGTCTTCAATACCAGGTCGTGAAGAATTGTTACTTATATATGCCCCCAAGAATGTGGTCTGCAAATGATTGAAAGATGTTATTATATTTTTTGGTAGACCTTCGAACCATTTTAACGCCTCTCCTGTTAGACTGGATGCAAAATACTTGCACAATACGGCATTATGAATTTCCCACTGTAACATGCACCTCAGTAGGCTTTAATGTGTTGAATTGCACAAGTTGTTCCATCAAAAATGTTGGTTAATGCGGGCAAATTGCATTTCGGAGGTATTCCTCCAAGTTGTACTTCTCTTGTAAATGGAGTTTTCGCAGCTTCTTCTATAACTTCATCTAATTGTCTTCTACCTACTTCTCCTCTATTATTTAACATCCCTCTCATTTCTTCCAATTCTTTTAAGATTTGTTTATTTACGCCTGAATTTTGATCCATTGGTCTTTTTAATTTCACCTTCCTTCTTCTGCGTTCATGTCCTTCGTCTCTCGCGAAATTTTGCATTTCTTCTTCATCATCCTCATCTCGTCTTCTCTTGCGATTTTGTTCCTCATCTCTATCTTGAATTCGCACATGATGATGTCCCTCATTTTCCCCTCCATGATTTTGTTCATTTCTTATCAATTTCATTCGTTGTCTTTCAGCCATCCTCTGTACTCTATCATATTCTTCATTGAGATTATCGTTATTCCGGTTTTGTGTACGCCTTCTTTCTCGATTGTCGTGATTGTTCTAGCGAATTGTCTCCTGAAGCTCTTGTTCCTCCATTTTCGCTCTCAATCTTTCACGTTCGCAAGTTAAACGTGCTTGTTCAGCATAATGTCTTTCAATTTCTTCTTCAATCGTTTGTTGATTTCTTTGAGCTTCTCACTCATGTAAAATTCTTCTTCTTTCCTCTCGATTCTCTTCGCCATCTTGATTATTTCGTCCCTGACGTTGTCCATTCTCTTGATTTCTATCATTTTTGCATATCATCAAAAGTTTCATTTTGTGGAACGTAACGATCATCAGTTCTTTCTCTATCTTCGCGATGTTCTTCATTAAGATTTGGTATTTCTTCTCGAATATTATTTCCAGCATTAACTGTGGGTGAGTTTCGCCTCATCTCTCTTCTAGTCGATCTTGAATATGATCTTGTAGTACTTCTCGATCTTCTACTCTATAGTCTCATATTTTCCATCCTCAATTCGTGATTTTGCCTTGTTAGATTCGCACGTTCTTCCGCCTCAGTTCTTCTTTCTTAATGTATTCTTCGTTTCAGCATTTTTAACGCTCCAATTTCCTCATCTCCATGAATTATTCCTTCATCTGCTTCTTGATTTCTCTCTACCTGTCTATGGTTCCTGGTTTGTTTCTCTTCTTTTACTTCTTCTGCTGAATTTGATCGCCAAGTGTGTACGCTCACTCTATCATAATCCATAGTTCTATTTTGTACCGGTGTTTGTTGAATTGGTTGTTGAATTTGATTTTCTCCATCATTTCTCCTTCTAGTAGATTCTCCCATTTCACTTCTTTCCCTTCCAGCAAGTCTTTTATTTCTTCTTCTAGCAGTTGTCGGTTGTTCCGATATATTTCTACTTCTAGCCATTTCTTCAATACTAATGAGTTGTAAGAGATTCCGTAAAATTCTTCACCAGTTATTCTAATTTCCCACAAATCAGAATATTAATCTTCAACCTTTTCTAGGGTGATCTTCAATCTCCATACCCTGTTTCTAGCACCATTATGTAGTTGCAGGAAATCCTACACTACACCCCTCACAAGATTTCATTAACATTCAACTCATTTTCGGATTAACAATCTTAATTTTATTGATGAATCTTTGGACAATCTTACAAGAAAAGATAAAGGAATCAAGAATAACCACTGCTCTAGATTTTCTCTCTCCTATTTACTTGCTTCTCACTCAAAAAAGATCTCTCTCCCTTTCCTTACAGTTGAATGACTATTTATAGGGAATTACATAATGGATGACAGCTAATCTGTCCTTTATTTTCGGATATGGCTTGCGACATTCTCACGACCTTACAAATGTTAATCTCGCAAACTCCCTAATTTTCGCAGGACCATCACATTTTTCTCATGATTTAGATGACGTCGTTTATTATGTCATTTCTGAAGTTGTTCTGCGACACTGTTGTGTTGTGTTGTTAATAATTTCGCCGAGGCATTATTGTTGCGAGATTCTGATCCTACAGTTTTTCTGTGGGAGACAGATTGATCTTTTAATAGAATTGTCTGTGTGAGACGGATTTGTTTATTGTTAAAGCCTGCGATTTTGGGTCGTAGCAACTCTTAGTTGTGGGTGAGATCAGCTAAGGGAACCAAGTGCGCAGTATCTTGCTGGGATCAGAGGCGTAGGGAGTACAACTGTACCTTGGATCAGTGGGAGACTGATTGAGGTTCAACTATAATCCAGTCCGAAGTTAGCTTGGGGTAAGCTAGTATCTGTAGCAGCTTAATACAGTGTGTATTCAATCTGGACTAGGTCCCGGGGTTTTTCTGCATTTGAGGTTTCCTCGTTAACAAAATTCTGGTGTATGTTTTATTTCTATTTTCGCATTATATTTGTTTATATAATTGAAATAATACAGGTTGTGCGTTTGAATCAATCAATTGGAAATCCGACCTTTGGTTGTTGATTGATATTGATTGATCCTTGGACATTGGACTTTGGTACCGTCCAAGTTATTCCTTGTGTTTGATTATAGACTCGCTGATTTCTATTAGCTGGAGTGAATCAAAACAAGAGAGAGATATTAACTCCTTGAGATACTTTTATCTAGATTGAATCTGACTGTCTAGTTGATTCTCTAGTAAGTGTTTCGGAGTTAGTTCATACAGATTGCTAATCGAAATATTGGGTGGTGTTGTTAGACCCCCGCTTTTTCAAGGTACACATAAAATTTTTCCACCATAAGTAATTCGAGTCATCGAAGACTGGTGGTACGTTTATAGAAATAACGTTTCTGTGCATAGAGTCAGATTGCTACAAACACATACTTATAAGGTCTTAAACGTGTATGCCTGCTCTGATACCAATTGAAAAAGCGGGGGTATAGCAACCACACCCAATATTTTGTTTCGGAAATCTGTATGGACTAACTCCATTATATTTTCAGGAGAATCAACTGGACAGTCAGACTCAATCAAGGAAAATGCATTCAAGAGTTATATCTCTGTTTGTCAATGTAATCAGCAAATCAAACAGATAGTGTAATATCCTACCGTTTGCAAGGGATGGCCTTAGAAGATTTGGTATTTTATTTATCCTTGTCCTAGGAGATTAGAAATATTGTAAATTTAGGGTTTGACCATTTCCTTTTAATACCTGATCGTAAGGAAAGTGGGAACTTATATGGGAGAGGAGATAAAAAAGTTGAAGGAAAAAAACAAAAAAACATAAGAAGTAGTCGCAGTTTCTAGTATTCCAGACCCATAGGTTTTGGGTGAAGAGATTTATTAAGAAAAGATCGGTGGTGGTGCGTAAGTGTTAATTTGATCGATGGTGTCTCTTGGTTTAATCAAATTTTTGATTTAATTATATGTTGATTCTCTCGTTTTATTTTTCAATGAAAGTAATTCTACAAAAGGCGGAGGGAACTGGTATTCAGCAGATTGAGGCAAGTTTGTTTCTGTTCTCTGTGTTACGACAAATTTAAGATTTAAATTGGGTTATAGCCTATGAGACTTTAAACTTTAGGATAAAAATTTCACTTGTTCTTGAATCCTTGTAGCCGAGTAGTATATATACCTGTCTTGGTGTGTGTTGAGTTTTTGTGGTGCGTGAGTAGATCTTGTGATGTAAATCAGGCTAGTATTAGGAGAGGTAAATGTATGGTTTTTAACCTATCATTTTTTGGGTATCCCTTTCATGTTCTGTTATCTATATGAGAAGTCAAGGTATTCTAGTTAATTTAGACTTAACTAAATTATTAGGTAGTTCTCTTGTTGTGGATATACAATGCTGGTAGTTTGATGATCTTGTCGGCTAATAATGTAATCATATATATTGCTTACCTCTATAGTACATGGTCTGATGCTACAGATGTGAGTGATAGTTTGGTACTTCCATGTTAGGTTTTTAGGGATTTAGTTATGAATGTTTAGATAGTTATCTCATGGAACTAATTGAGAAACTTAGCCAAACAAGGTAAGCTTAATTCAGACCTGCAACGTTTTGGTATATGTGGTGTGTTGGTTATCTGTATGGCATTTGATCTTCTTTACGGTCATGGGTGAAAGATAGAGTGGTGGTAGCATGTTTTTCTTAAGGAATGTTCATTCTTAGCAAGAGTTTTCGGTACACTTAAGAAATAGACTATGTTTTACAACAAGGGCTAGTGAGCCTCGGGAAATGAGGTGTGTCCTAACATAATGGCTAAGGTCGTGTGTTAACGAATTGAGACAAATATTAGTTCTCGTGTCTGGAATGTTAAATGGCATATGGGATTGGTTATGTTATGTCATTTAAGCTAGCTGTTTCTAAAAAGGGAAGCTAGATTCAAACGTTTAAGTTGATCGATGTATGAGGTATGTCCTATTACATCATTTCAAAGTCTTTGTCGCCGAAAATGGGTGACTTGGGTTTGTCCTTTGCTAGTGATGTATGGGATCGGTTCTGTTACATCATTATAAGTGTTTTGACTTGAATTTGTCTGGCGTGTGAGATCAGTTCGATTACATCATTAGTAGTTAGTGTAATGCTTGGTATTCGGGGATGATGTGAGAGATCATTAAGAACTGCAGAGAAGGGACACGCCCTGGCTGCACTGCTAGCAGATTTTCCTGTGGACGACATAGAAATAGTTGTCGGAGAAGAAGAGGAGTTTTTCAAACCCATAGAATCATCCACTGACCAGACTGGGGGCGAGTCATCAATGGAGGTCGATACACTTGAACCATTATGGACCGTATTTACTGATGTCTCATCAAATGTTGGTGGAGCTGAAGTTGGATGTGTCATCCTTACTCCCGAAGGTTCGAGGATCGAGAAAGCGACCATATTGGGTTTTCAAGCATCAAACAATTAAGCTTAATATGAAGCATCAATTATCGGCTTAAAGGATGTCAAACAATTAGATGCGAAGAACGTGAAGCTCGTAACTGATTCCATGCTAGTAGTTAACCAGTTTCCGGGGACCTACAGAGCCAAGGAAGAGAGGATGGTCCTATATTTGGATCATATGAGAGAACTGGCAAATGAATTCGACCAGTTCTCTATTGGGAAGCGACCACAGCTGGAAAACAGGCACGCAGATGCTTTAGCATACCTATGCTCCGCAGTCGATACTGATACCACCCGTTTCATTGTGGTGGATTTCCAAAAGTTACCTAGCATCTCCGAAAGCCACTTTGTTTTGGCTCTCGAACACGCTAGTGGGTACGAGAGGGAAACTACATCAGCACAGGGAGATACCGAGAACATTGACAATAATATGGATGTTGATAGTCCAGTGATAGATGATTCAAGCAATCCTGCTGAAAACACTTCAGACTAGCGTCAACCTTATGTTCGGTATTTGACAACCAGTGAACTCCCAGAAGATAAACATCTCGCTTCAAAAGTGAAAAAGAATGCTTGGAGATATTCAATGATCGAGGGACAGCTGTACCGCAAACCTGTAGCTTTGATCCATTTTTGCGGTGTATATCAGCCGAAGAAGGGCAACAGATATTGGCGGAGGCTCATGAAGGAATATGTGGCAACCATTCTAGAGGGCGCAGTCTCGCACACATGATACTTTCCCAGGATACTCCTGGTCGTACATACAGAAAGATGCTAAAGAATACGTGCAGAAATGCGTGTCATGCCAAGAGCACGCTCCAATTCCTAAAAGGACCGCCAACGAATTGCATCCAGTTTTTAGTCCCTGGCCATTCTCTAGGTGGGGACTAGACATCGACAGACAAATTCCCAAAGCTCCTGGAGGTGTTAAATTCGTATTATCCGCTACTGATTATTTCACCAAATGGGTCGAAGCAGTGGCACTGGTACATGTTACCAGACATGATGTGAAAAGGTTCATATGGGAGAATATCGTCTGCAGATTTGGAATCCCAGACGAGATAGTATCAGACAATGGGAAGCAGTTCGATTCTGGGGTGATCAAAGACTTCTGCAAGAACCTGAATATCCGCCAAAATTTCTCATTTCCTTATTATGCTCAGAGCAACGGGAAGGCGGAGGCAACCAATCGCGTTATTATGGACAATCTCAAGAAAATGCTGGAGAAAGCGAAGGGAAAATGGACAGAAGAATTCCCTGGAGTCTTATGGTCCTATCGAACGACCCCAAAAAGATCCATTGGATTTTCATCATTTACTCTGGCTTATGGGACAGCGGAAGTCATACCCACCGAGGTACATCTCAAGACTACCAAAACTCGTGCTGTCAAATCTGGGAAAAACGACAGCATTCTGGCTTTGGATAAAGAGTTGCTGGAAGAACAAAGAGAAACAGCCTTACATCAGTTGGTCCGATACCAGCAGGCAATTAAGCTGAGCTATGATCATAAAGTCATAGAACGGTCATTCAAAACAGGGGAATATGTCTTGAAGAAAACCCGAGTAACCACAATGGAATCAAATTGTGGAAAGCTCGGAGCAAACTGGGAAGGTTCATACATAGTGGACAGGCCAGCGTCTCGTGGCTCCTACTACCTAAGGAACCTCGATGGAACTCAAGATTCAAAATCATGGAAGCTATGGAATTCGTTCCACTTGAAGAATTTTCATCACTAGATAAATTCGCATAGGAGTAGTGTCAAATCCTGTTGTGCTGCACTCTTGTTCCTTTATGATGGTTTTATCCCACTGGGTTTTCCACGCAAAGGTTTTAATGAGGCAGCTGTTGTCGGGAAGTAGGTACTTATCTTGTTATTTCAATTCAGAAATTTAATTCAACATTATTTTGTTATTCCACACTCTATCAGAATTTTTTGTGTTTAATTATAAGCTACTACGGACGTTCAAATCCGCAGTCAGTCCCTAATGGCAAGGAAGAGAACTTCGAGCCTGTTGTCAACAACATCTCCAACACCTTTCAAATAGGGAAAATGCACAGTTCGAGCATTTTTATCCTGTTCCAAACATACCCCCATCTTATGGGACATCAGCAAATATGGCGTACATTTTCATATGTCCAGGCATGTGCAAATGTACACATCTCAACTCTGCGCGTATCTTGAATAATAGGATTGTCCCCTTGCGCAAACTCAAGATAGCAGAAAAACGCGACTTCTCATTCCATGCGTGAGAAAAATGCAGCAGGGAAGTGCACCCTTGCGCGAGCATTGAGCAGCATGACACCACTACATACTGGTGGCGAGTTATATATCACCTAAGCCATTTGGGGGCGAGATATATAACACTCCAACGCAATCATTACATTCATGGGGGCGAGTTGCATAAGACTCCGAACAATGCGTTTGGGGACGAGTTATGCATGATGCAAAGTCAGTTACCAGTAGAATTGGGGAACCCGAACTTCTTACCCCATAACGAGTCATGGATTAAGAGGGGGCGATGTTTGTACCATATTACATTTACACCAAAAAATGGGTTTACTTAGGCCTAAAATGCTCTTCTTGTTAGCTAAGCATGGTTCATTGGGCCTATGCATTCTTCTCTTATTATCCTAATATGGATAACTAGGCCTCACCAACACCTTACATAGAAGCCCATGTGCGTAGGTCCAAATCAAGCAAGCAATGAGCCCCTTCACCACTGGCACGCCAACACGACACGTCATCAAACCTGACCAGCCAACATCTGCCACGTCAGCACTGGTGTGCCACATCAGCAAAAACTGATCAAGCGGCGACTACCACGTCATCATCCGATCCAGTCAGCGAGACACAGTCAGCAGTACAACCTCCGCACAGAATATTCCCTTACCGTTAGCATATTCCTAACGCTGTCAGCATATTCTTAACGTCGTCAGCATATTCCTAACAACGTTAGCATACTCCTAACGTCGTCATCATATTCCTAACGCCGTCAGCATATTCCGTTTATTCGTCAGCATGACATCATCATCGTCAACAACAGCAGTTGGCCGGTGACGACGTCTTCTCAGGCTATTACCGGCAACCAAGTCCGGCCTGCCAGTTCACTCTGTTTCATTACATCACGGCACAACTTAATCCCATATCCCTGATTCAGCGCACCACGATGTAATTTAATTCCATAGCCCTTGGATTTATAAGCCCCTCTGAGTTAAACGTGGGATGTTTCCACCTCAGCTGAGCCAAGCCAAGGAAACTCAACCGAGTCAGCTCTCTAGACGAGCCAAGCCATGACTCGCTGGATTTTTCCACCCCTTTCCGATTTGCCTTGTGGATATTTATGCCCCACTGCGGGCTTATGCACACTTCTCTCATTGGGCTTGGCATGTGAACACCTAGTTGTTTATACCAACCCTTTGCACTATATGGATTGGTTAATTCCATACCCATAGAATAAGTTTATGGAAACTTCTAGGAGGCATGCAAGGGCCAGTCAATAAAATTCATGACAGGAGGCATGCAAGGACCAATTGTGCCAGGGAGTCATGCAGGGAATTTATCACAGGGGGGCATGCAGGGAAATTATTACAGGGAGGCATGCATGGAAATAATTACAATTTATACTCATCACAGAATTAGGTTGTGGGCCTAATTCGCACCATATAAATACAGGAGTTCAAAACCCCAAAAGGTATGCAAACTTTCCATATAATTCGCACCTAAAATAATTTGTGAAAAACCTAAGCTAAGTTAAGCATCAGAGGGTTTTTTCCAGGTGCCTCCCCCCCCCCCCAACACTATGCACTTGGAGAAAAAAACAGTGGATCGATCATCAAAAAATCATAATTAAATTTGTGTTTGAGGTAGAAAAATATTTTACCATACAAACACTACTGATCATTCTCTGATGTTTAGGTTGGACATTTTTACTGAAAAGATTCCTGATTTCTCAAAGTTGATTAATTGATCAGAAGCTTTACTAAAAGTGTCAATTATTTTTAGTATGTTATGGCATTCTTTTAGGTCTGCTCTAATAAACAGAAGGCAATCATCTGCAAAGAATAGGTGGGAAATATGACTGTTCTTAGGGGTTAGTTTTATACCATGAATAGATTTTTCCTCTTCACTGGTTAGCGGGAGTCTAGAGAATATCTCCATACAAATGATAAACAAATAAGGTGATAAGATATCTCCTTGTCTTAGACCTCTAGAGGGTTTGAAAAAATTTCCTGGACTCCCATTGAGCAAGACATCAATTGAAGTTGAAGAGACACATTGGTAAATAAGACTACAGAAACCTTGATCAAAACCAAAAGCTTTCAAAAGCCTTAGACATATCAATTTTAATACCCATTCCAGCATGTTTAATTTTCTTTTACTTAAAGGAACGAATAAGCTCCTGGGAAATCACCATGTTATCTGAGATTTGTCTACTAGAAAGAAAAGCAGCTTGAAAAGGAGAGATAATAGAGTTAAGAAGAGGTTTTATCTTATTTGCTACAATTTTTGCTATAATTTTTAAATAGTATTACAAAGACCAATTGGTCTAAACTGACTAGGGCCTTTGGGATGTCTTTTTTTATGAATAAGAAACAGGTAAGTTTTGTTAAACTCAGGATGTAACTCTCCTGTTCTAAAGAAGTACTGAATAGAGGATATTACTTGTTCTCCTACTGTTTCCCAGTTCATCTTAAAGAAGCTGGAAGGCCATCTGGTCCTGGGATTTATTTGGTTTCAGTTTTTTTAAGACTAAGAAAATTTCTTCAGGTGAAGGGATAGTAGTAAGTGATGAATTTTCCTCTTTTGTAACAACAGGGTAGATGTTTTCAAATAAAACAGGACAAGGTGGTTCAGAAAAAAGCTTTAAAAAGTAAGAAGCTAAGGTATTCTGCATTTCTAATCTGTTAAAGGTAATCTCATTGTTTTCCATTTTAAGACACTCTATATTATTCCATTTTCTTCTTCTAAGGGTTTTGGTATGAAAAATTTAGTATTTTTTTCTCCTAGTTGAACCTGATTGTCTTTAGACTGTTGTTTGGCTATAGCTTCCTGAGTTTCATAAAGTTTTTCTAGTAAAGAAAGTTTTTCCTTGATTTTTTCTTCTTTCTTGTGCACATAGTTGGCTTTATTAAGATTGTCTATTTGCACTAAAACTCTTTTGATGTATTTTGAAGGATTCCCAAACACATTTTTCTTAAAAAAATCCAAGTTAGTTCTAAGCTCTTGAATATTGAGAATTAAGGAGTTTGTTGTGTTTTCCTTAATAACATGGTTCCAAGAATCTCTAATAGTTTGTACAAAAGAACTTTCTTTTTGCCAAGTATCATAGAATTTTAAAGTATATTCTAGTTTGATGTAGTTAGAGTCTAAGTTTAAAGAGATAGGACTAGTCAGATCTTACAGCCACCTTATGATAAAGTTCAGCATTTGGAAATTGAGAATTCCATTCTACATTTTCCACAGCCCTATCAAGTCTTTCCTGAATATTTGATACACCCTCTCTATGGTTGTTCCATGTGAACTCATAGACTTTAAATCCTATATCAATAAGACTTGCATTGTTTAGAATATTTTGATAATAGCAGTTATCTACTTTTTTAAAGGGTAAGCCTCTTAGTTTTTCTTCCTGGTTAAAGACCATATTCATGTCCCCCTAATAAAAATCCAAGGCATGGAGTTCCACCTGCTCTGAGATTTCAGAAATGAAGTCCCAGGCAATATTTCATTGTAAGGGTATGGGCTTCCATAAAAGCAAGTCAGTAACCATTTTTTTGATTCTGAGTTAGTTTGCACTAAAATGTTTATCATATTGATATTCCATTGAACTATTTCAAATGAAAATCCATGTACCCAAGCTATAGCTAGACCTCCTGCTAACCTTATAGGGTCTACTAGATTTATATTTAGGTAATCCTTTAACAAGGATCTAACTAAATGGCTTTGAGATTTTGTTTCTGATAAGAATAGGATTTCAGGTTCATCATTAGTGATAATCTGATTTAGGTGGTTTTGAGTAAAAGGATTTCGACATCCTTGCACATTCCAAGCTACAATTTTCATGATTAAAAAATACTAAACTAGAGCAATAGCAGAAAGAATACTTGAAAAAAAAGATGCACTCCAAACAAATTCAAGTTAGGGCCCTGAATAGAAGCACTTGGAAGTTTAATTTGATCAGTAATTATTTGACTTAATCTAAGGCAATGTACCTAATTTCTTCTAGAAAAATATTAAAGGATACTCAAAATTTGGTTACCCAAATAAATTAAAACAAAATCAGATAAGGATTATGAGAATCTTAAAGCCAAATAAAACTAAGAGCAAAGAGTAAAGGGATTAAAGTGAGGAGTACCTGAGTTTTGCACATTTGGGGAATCCAAAGAGAAAGGCACAAGGAGATAAGAGTCATGACCATATCCTGGTTCTCGTAAATAAGAGCCATGTTGATCAATTTGCAGTTCTTCATCCTCATCATTGACCAAAATACGCAACCCTTCCGATGATGAAGAAATAGGGAAATCTTGGATTGAAATCTTAAAGGATGATTTAGTTGAGTTCTAGGATATGCAAATGATGATGCGGGAATGCTATGATTAATTGAAGAAGTTGCGCAAACAACAAATGATGAATTGACAGATGCAGCAGAATTAGGCGATGAAGGGGAGTCTAAACAATCCCTAGCATCAACAAAGGGCGGAGAAACAGAAAATGAGAGCCTACGATTAACTCCATAAGTCACAGGATTGGTTCTTGGACGAAACAGATTAGCAATATCTTGCAACATCTCATTACTCGAACCATTTAGAGTCTCAATGTGTTCCATAAAATCTAGAACTCGGTGAGTCTCCGAGTTAATAGAATGGATATACACAGTACTAGAAACTTCTAAGGGAATGAAATTTGGAGGGAGATTAAAGTGAAAAGTTCTTTTTCCTAGGATTTTGGAAGCATATAACGGTAACTCTTCATCAATTATGTTAGGTCCTAGTATATTGTAAACGTTTTCAATATTCCTCACTTGATTGACAGGTTGAACAGTTGTTTGCTCACTCTGTGGATATTCCTCTCTAAACAGGTTAAACATTGTTTCTCTTATCCCTGACCTAGCTAATAAGGTTTCCACTGATTCTGAGTTCCCATGGGCATCTGCATTGTCTTGGGGATTCCATATTTGTATTGGTACACCATTTAGATAGAAGATGTCCTCTCCTGGAGAAGGATAACGCATAATAATGTCATAAATGTCTTCAAGGGGACGGTTTTGAACTATTGCACAACTCTTTGCTTTATGGCAAAACCTAAAGCAATGGGAACATAACTTAGATGGTAAGTTAATATAGTTGAAAGAAACTTTTGTTACTGGGTATCTATCCACTTTAACCATCAACCTCATTACTAACGGTTTTTCTATGTTGACCCATACCAACATTCTTGGTAAGCAGTCCGAAGTTTCACTTCCTCTACAGACTCTGCTAACAGATCCTATTCTGCTAGATATTAAACCTAATCTTTCTTCGGATCTCAGCTCAGTTTTTGCATTTGATATGCTATCCCAGAGAGGGATCTCTTTCAAGAATCTGTTAGGATTATATATTAAGGTTTGTTCGTCTATAAAAAAAATGATTAAGGTTTTTCCAATGATACTTATAGGTCACGGGACTATTTTAATAATTTCTTCGTTTCAAAGGCTGCTCCTTTTTTGCGTTTGGCTACAAAACTAGCATTTTTGGGTCGTGTACGTATGGAATAGGAAATGAGGATAAGAAAGGTTTACCCTCTTGTGAAGAAGCATGTATGAAGTTTGTTGAACTCAAATATATGTGCAATTCAGAAATTTTCAAGAAATTGACTCAAAGGAACTAGGATCCTGTCAAATTATGTATGAAAATAAAAAAAAAAAAAAAAATTCAGTTGGCAGCTCATAAAAATCTGAAGTTCAATTTTTTTTTTTAAAAAAATTCTCTAAGCAAAGGCCTTCAAAAAGGCTAATGATCCCCCTCAACAAAAGGCATCAACCATATTGGAGGAACAGACCAGTACATAGTAGAATTGTTTGTTTTCCCCCAACGAGCAAGTTCATGAGCCACTGAATTACATGTACGTGGTTGAAAAATAAACAGACAAGCTACAAGACTAGAGGAAAAAAACTGGATATCCATAAAGATAACATCTGTTCTAGAGTTTCCATTGATGGGATTTAATTATAATACCGCAGTGCACGACTATCTATTGGATAGTGTGTAAGTACGGGTCGTCCATGAAGACTAAATTATTGTTACTCTTAATTTCTAATAAAATTATGCTTGAAAGAAAAACAATTGGATTGAGAAAACTATCAAAATAATAAAATTAATAAACAACCAAATTAAATAGAACCAAGGCTTTCGGATTCCATCAATTGAATTATGCAGACTACTCAATCAAACTCTAATAAATATTCGTTTTATAACTCAAAACAATATTGAAACCAATCTCATGTCTCGAAAAATGTTGCAATTAAAATCAATATACAACTTTTTTTTGTAAACCCCAAATGGTATAATTTCCTTCGCTTATAAAATATCGATAGCCGAAGACTATTCAAAACGGTTTAAAGAACGAAGCTTTTTAGAAAAGAAATTAATAAAACAATTTAAACCAAAATAATATTTTATTAGATAATACCTGAGGTCCTTACATATCACAATTGTCTTACTCCTCCACCCCAGCGGAGAAATTACTCCATTATTACAAAGGAAAAGTAAAATAATGAAATGGAAACTCTATTCTTTTGCTCAGACTCCGGACTCCCTTTTTCCTTGTATCCACAACGTATTTATAGCTTCCAAAGGAAAACAATTTCCTTTTCTATTTCTCACTACCACATCATCACCCAATGAGAATGCACCACATGTCAATACGATGCAAATCCCTACAATAAGATATTTCCACGCGTCAAATAGTATAATTCTCATGCAGTTATATTTGGGAATTATTTATTCTTTATTAACTCCAACCATAAAGAATATTATTCTTTCCATACTCTTCATATATTTAATTTCCTTTAATTAGTCCATGCAGATTTCTTACCAGCACCTTTATTTCTTCACTATAGTAAAATATCTTTTTAATATCTTGTAAATGATGTCGACATAATGGGCTCCACACTTTCCACACTCCCATATCCAAATAATTGGTCCAAATGAAATAATTCTTTATTTTCTTCCTTTTGGGCCTAGCCCATTAAATTATAAGTCACTTCATTTCCTCCATTTTAAGAGCGGAATTTCACATTTTAGTCCATCGAGCTTTATTTCCCAATAACACCTACAAAAACACAAAATAGCAAAATAAGTACAAAAATGGGTACTAACAATATAGAAAATAAATATCAAATTAGACACATAAATGCGTCTATCAAATACCCCCAAACTTATTATTTGCTAGTCCCGACCAAAAATAAAAATCCTAACTCACTGTCGCAGGCATCGCGATTACATTTAGTGTATGCAATAAGCCTTTAAACCCCTAGGTGGCCCTAGTGGCCGAGTTATAGTCTCGGGAGGGTTTACAAGAGGTGTACCCACAAAACCTTTACTCCATACCCTAGGTATCTACGCAGAACCTTAGAAGGCACTAAAAAATCTCCTTGGTTGGCAGACTCTCATTGACTACAGGAGGAAGTACCCTGATGCGAAATTCCAATTGTTGTACACGAGTTTGCACTCAAGCATAGTAAAATTCATATATAAGTGACAGAGCTCTACTCAGATAGTCTCACTATGGATATCAAATCCGGAGTCAACAAATCACATGGATAGATTAAGAAGATGGATTTGGATAAAAACGTAGATGGTTTTGATGTTGACTAAGGTGAACAGTGTTTCCCATATCTGTCTGAAGGCCACTGTCAAGATGAACCTATAATAATGAACTGAGATACCGGTCTGACTAATATCAACTCATCTGGCATATACAAGGGAACCAGTGGTCGATAATCCTAATTCTATATCAACTCAGCTGGCATATACAAGGGAACGAATGGTCGATTTTATTGCATTTATTCTGGTTGGTCTGATGGTCCGGTCTCAACTTTTTTTTTAATGGTATCTCAATCACTCTATTTCACTCTAGCAGTGGTAACAACTTGATTCGTGAGCCCCACCTAATCACTTAGAGAAACGTATTTTTAAAAAGAAAACAAAATAAAAACAGAAGTGAAAAGGACTCAACGAGATATGACGAAACTACCATGTTATTTCTAACACCTGAGCTCTGTGCTTTTATGAATAGACTCTTTAGATGTTTCCATCTACTCAGATTGGTTCCTCAACTCCTACAACCAAGATGCTTCCATCCACTTAGATTGGTTAGTGCCATCCTTAATAGGCATAAATTTCTACGCTCTGGAGTTTTTTTTTTTATTATTAAAAACTAGCTCAAAGTTTTTCCCTCACCCCCAAACTTAAATCTAACATTGTCCTCAATGTTTCAAAATGAAAGTGCAGTACCAAAAATAAAAGTAACAAGAGGAAACAGTAAAGAGATAAGTCAAAAAGATAGTACCTGGATGAAGCGCAGCAATCCTTCCATGGGGAATAAGACAAAAATAAAAGCAAAAACAAAACTAATGTACAACAAGAGGAGGATCCTCCAGAGGGACTTTAATATCACCATGTATGTCTTGCCTCCCTACAACGCTAAGTTTATTGTCTTCAGCCAGACTTCGGTAGAATTATTAGTCACCACATAAAATCATAAAGTAGTAGTCGGAACATCTGCGGGTCATCAAAATCAAATAAAGCTACCACAAAAATAAGAAAACTGCAGCATACCAAGAAAGTGAACCAACCAAATGCACCCTTATCAAGTTTTCTATTTAAGACAACTATATCTAGTTGTGGTTCGGGTTCAGGTTCTATGAAAGGGTCTGAATAAAATATTTTCATGGATCAGGTTTCCTCATTGGTAGGATCCGGAGGATCAGGTTGCTGAGTCTGGAAAAACTCAAATAAGAACTTAGAAGCACATAATATTAACCTGAACAATTGTGGATCCTCAAAGTCAACTAGATTTGACTTACATAGTTGGCCATAATGGTGGTGGTCATTCTTAAGAAGATGTGTCGACAATTTTAATTTCCTAAATTAATTAGGTTTAGTTCTAAAAACTATATAATGACACATTTCGAATTGAGATACTCCCACATTTGGAAAATAAAATTTTGGTGGGACAACAAAATCAAATATGGTATCATGGACCAGATTAACCACATCAACCAGAGGATGCGTTTCTATCAACTGAGTTTCTTTTTGGATATAACTAGGTTCAGGAAAACGTACATGAAGATAGTCTCTTAAGATGGTAGAGGCACATACGTTAAGTACCAAACTAGGGATCTTTGTAAGAGTCAAGGGTAAACCACGGGGAGAATGATATTCACCCCCAAACTTAGAGTTCTTAATGTCCTTGGAAGAACTAGTCATAATTTCCTTAATTTCTAAATTATCAGACTTAGGAAAATGGTCTTTTATTCCTTCTAAGTTGTAATCATGTGGTTCTACATTTCTATAATCCTCAGTAGGGACTATTGTTTCCGAATTGCTAGACTCTAAAATACTAGTCTCAGGATAAACTTTTTCGTCTAAACCATCATCAGCTTCATAATCACAATAATATATTACACCATCTAAAACTATGGTGTCTCTAGTCATATCCTCATCCTTTTGAATAGGTGAATAATTATCAACACTATATGGATTTGAACTAGAAACAACATTATAATCATAAGGATCAATTGGTGCAACAATTTCCTCTTCGTTATGACTACACATTTCAAATTCTTTATTGACACTGTCCTCATCATCATAATAATACGAGGATGGTTGAACCTTATCAAAACATGTAGTGTATTCGGATCTAACCTCTTCCTCTAAATTAGGTGAATAATTATATGTATTATCTGGGGTAAGATCGGAAACACTATTTTGGAATTCAAGTTCATTATGAGCATTATCGATAGGTGCATATCGTTCCACATACTTATTAACAGTGTCACACATTCTATCCATGATTATTTGAGATTGACGCACAGATTCACGTGTAGTTTCATTGAACTTCTTAAGTGATTCCTCTAAAGAAAGACTTGAATATTCATCACTAGGTGATATACCAGTCACTTGTTGAAACTGTTTGAGTGCATCTTCTAAGGAATTAGTTTTATATTCATCAGGAACTGGCGGTAATTGTTTGATTAAAACCTCTAAAGATGGAGAACTCTCATTTTTTTCATTATAATTTTACTCATTCGCTCGTTCGTAATATTGGTGGACGTGCGAATAGTAATTGGGATCACCATGGTATGAACCATAACCTTCAGAAGGTCGGTAGTGGTCCCAAGTACTATCCACACTACGGGAATAGTACGGATATTATCCAATTTGAAATTCAGGTCGATATTCATTGTATTGGTCTTCATAATACCAGTTCGACATAATTTCTGTACATGCAAATGCAGGGTTCACTAATTTAGGTAAGCTTGGGTTACCTTTAGAAATACATACCTACAGTCAAAGACTGGTCAACGGTACGAGGCTAAGGCTTGTGGTGTTTCAGATGATAACGCCAAGAGGGTTCACCGTACTAAACACGATTTTTCCTAAAATCGGTGCCGGAAGATGCAATTGGTGTGTGCACGTGTATTTCTTTTTAAAATAAAGAAAATTAAAGGAAAGAATAAAAATATTTACAAAATTAAAAAGAATCCTAAACTAATTATGTACAAAGAGAATACAATCTAAAGAATCGAAATACTTCCTAAAATAATTATTTAGAAAAAAAAAAATCTGGGTACTTACCTGTTTAGTGCGCAAATTTTATTTTCACTTTAAATCTCCAATTATCCTGCACACCAAAATTAAAAAGATACCCAAGTAAAATCTAGAAATAAATAGAATAATAACAAATAAATGGAAAACAAAATCTAAACTATCATAATATTTACAAATTTACAAAAATTAAAAATAACAACTTTTAATCCCCGACAGCGGCGCGAAATACTTGATGGGATTTATTTATAATACCGCAAGTGCACGGCTATCTATTGGATAGTGTGTAAGTACCGGTCGTCCACGAAGACTAAATTATTGTTACTCTTAATTTCTAATAAAGTTACGCTAGAAAGAAGAACAATTGGATTGAGAAAACTATCAAAATAACAAAATTTATAAACAACCAAATTAAATAGAACCAGGGATTTCGGATTCCACCAATTGAATTATGCAGACTACTCAATCAAACTCTAATAAATATTCGTTTTATAACTCAAGACAATATTGAAATCAATCTCATGTCTCGGAAAATGTTGCAATTAAAATAAATATACAACCTTTGTTGTAAACCCAAAATGGTATAATTTCCTTCTAGCCGAAGACTATTCAAAACGGTTTAAAGAACGAAGCTTTTTAGAAGAGAAATTAATAAAACAATTTAAACCAAAAGAATATTTTATTAGATAATACCTGAGGTCCTTACATATCATAATTGGCTTCCTCCTCCACCCCAGCGGAGAAATTACTTCATTATTATAAAAAAAAGTAAAATAATGAAATAGAAACTCTATTCTTTTGCTCAGACTCCGGACTCCCTTGTATCCACAACGTATTTATATCTTCCAAAGGAAAACAATTTCCTTTTCTATTTCTCACTACCACATCATCATCCAATGAGAATGCACCCCATGTCAATACGATGCAAATCCCTCCAATAAGATATTGCCATGCGTCAAATAGTATAATTCTCATGCAGTTATATTTGGGAATTATTTATGAATGCGAAATTGGGGGATAAAAGAACAATTGGGGGATTTAAGAAAAGGAAAAAAATTGGATCCAGATATCAATTCGGGATCACCCCTTATCTAAGTATTTTGCGTATTACTTAATCTACCCCTCACTAATCAGGATTAGTGATTAATAATAATTAGTAAAATCATAAGATTTTTTATAAATGATTAGTGTGTGTTTTATTTTAATTTGGGTGAGTGAGATGAGAGTAGAAGGAGGGAAAAATATTTTTGAGTGGAAATTTTTTTGTAAAAATGGAAGATAATTTTGAGGAGAGAATTACAGCTGCTGAATCTTTAGCTCAACTACAACAAGGAGCTAACGACAACAACTCTCAATTGCAACTCTTTGTTGAGCCAACACCCTTGAATGATGATTTTGACGAGTATGGAGAGTTTTTCGAAGAATCTACACAAGAAAGTAAACTTGCACAACATGCAAGCATCCCCAATACACAGGTAAAGCTGCTAGGAGGTTGAAAAATCGATTTTTTTCTTTAAACCCGCCATTTTTTCAACTGTAAAACCTAGGTGCCAGCATAGAAATGGTATGAATACCATGCCGACAGACTCAATACCGGCATGGTATTCATACTACGACCATGCCGGTAGAGCGATATCCCCCATTTTGAATATTGATCCGGCATAGTATTCTACCAAAAAACTATGCCGGTACGCAGTTAACTTTTTTACCTACCAAGGAATATACTACTGAATATTCAACCGACATGGTTTCATTGATAGGTTTTTATACCGGAACTGCATGAAAAACATACAAGAAACATTTCCATCTAAAACCAAATACCGGCATGGGAAATTAATAAACATCAACGCCGGAACTCCGTACCGGCGTGGTACCATCAATCTCGAGAATGCCGGCAGCGCAACCGGCGTTGTTAAGTTTCAATTTTACAATGCCGGTACCTACCAAAAACATACAGGAATAAATGTTTTCCAAAGCTAAATACCGGCATTACATATCAATTATTTTTAATGCCGGAAGCGTGTACCGGCTTGGGACAATAAATTACGAGAATGCCGGCACCTTGGCTTCCGGCGTTGCTGTCTAATGAATCTTTTATGCCGGAATATGTTTCAAATTTGGTCTTCAGTTTTGGTTAAGTTCAACTATGCCGGAACATTGGTCGAGCATGACGGTACGGGTTTCCGGCATAGTGTTTTAATTTCGTTTGGAACTAATTTTCATTCGATCTTTAGGTGGTGACATATATTGATCCAACAAATGCAAAGCCGCTTCATCGGGATACGTCGGAATACTATAAAATACCTCTGGTATGTGACCAAAGAATACTTTTCACCTAGTGTCTTGAACTTCACTAATGGATTGCTAGTAATGAACCTTCTAATGAACGTGAAATTGATCTGATGTAGGGAATAATAGATCGAAATGAAGCAATCTCTTGGGCTAAAGAGACGGCTCTTAAGAACATGTGTGTGTTGGTGAGGAATACCGAAGATTCAAAGAGGCGTTTTAAGATGGCTTGCAAGAGATGTGGGAAATACAAGGAGAAGAATAGCCACAAGATAAAGGATTATGTATATCCAAATAAGACTAATAGGGTATACAAGACTCGTACTAAGAAGAATAATTGCCCGTTTAAGCTTGTATTCCTTTTAAATGACATGAAAAATTGGGATTGTGAGGTTTTGTGTGGCTGTCATAACCACTGGGATCCGAAAGATTTTGTTGGTCACTCCCTAGTTGCGAAGCTAAAACCTCATGAGTTCGAGGATGTAAAGAGATTGACCAAAGCACTTATCAAACCGAGACAAATTCTCATAGGCTTCAAGGAAAAGGATGCGTCTAACGTGTCTTCTCTACTTACAATTTATAGCGCACAAGCAACTATTAGAAGGGAGGAATAGGAAGGGAGGTCCGTTATGCAAGAATTTGAGAGGATAGCTTGGGATTACAACTACACGCGTATCATTAAAAGAGGGCCGGAAGATAATCCCCTTCAAACATTCATTTCGCATCCTTTGCTTTCACAATTGGAAAATACATGTTGTGGTGTTCTTTTGATGGATTGTACCTACAAGACAAACAAGTACAATATGCCGTTGTTCAACATCGTGGGGAATACCTCGGACAAGGTAACATTCACATTGGCTTGGTTTTTAATGGAAAACGAGAGGGACTATAATTATCATTGGGAATTACAACAATTGAAATTATTCTTCCGGGAAAATCAACTTCCGAGGGTCATCGTAACCGATCAAGATGATGCATTAATGAAAGCAATATCCGACATCTTCCCGGACGCACAAAATTTCCTATGTACATATCATATACGTCAAAATATCATAAAAACTTGTCATGCCTTGTTTGAACCCACTAAGGCGGATATTAAGAAGAGAATGATTGTTCAACTAGAGGAAGATGTTCGAAAGAACAAACTATCCCCCGAAGAATAAGAAGATGAGAGAGGCAAGATAAAGGAGCAAGTGTACAAAGAACATGCGGAAAATCATAAAAAGTAGTTGGAATTTCTAAGATATTGGGACAAAGTTTATTGGTCTCTTACCGAGGTTATGTACGAAAAAAGATTGGATAAGTTTATTGCCGATTAGAATGAATTTTATCCGACTGTCGTCTGGTATTGTCAGACTCAATGGTTGGATAAGTTCAAGGAAAAATTTGTGCGTGCATGGACAAACCGGTATAAACACTTCAAGAATGAAGCAACTAGTGCAGCGGAGTCCGCTCATGGGATATTTAAAGATCTCATCCAGTCCGGTCAAGGCAATGTGGTTACGGTCACCGAGGCAATGGAGCAATACTTTAAGACTGATATCAATAGGATCAAGGAGGCTTTTGAGAAAATCTCAATGGAAAGGATGACTCAATTTATTCGTTATGGTAAGTTGCTCCAAGGAATAGAATTCAACATCTCTCATTGGGCAATAAAACATATGATGAGACAAATTACGGAAAACCGGGTGATGTGTGTATTTGTCCCGACATGTCTTCATTGAGGCTTCCGTGTCGTCATATGCTTGCGAAGTATGAAGAAGTGATACCTATTGAGGTTATTGATCCGTTTTGGAAGCAACTATCTTTCGACCCTCCCCCTTTGGGAGATCCAGGGAAATCTCCATGGGATACGAACGAAGCAAGGGAATTCTTCGAAGCTTACTCACGTGGCACATCGGTAAGCCGGCAAGTCTTGTTGAGCCAACTAAGGCTAATTACTCGTCCATGGATCGCATAAAGCGAAGAGCCAAGAAAGGGAGATCCAATAGGTAGACCACAAAATAAAACGCCAAGGAGAAAACAAAGGGTAAAGAAATGACTCAACGTGAAGAAGAACGCGCGACAACTAAGAAACGACATTTAACCGCATGTGAGATTTCAGAACAAAGGTTCGTGGAAGCGCAGGTTCCAAACAAAAGAGGTAGGCCGAGGAAGGAACCGCTATCAATTAAACAACAAACAAAGGATCCCATATCCACACCAAAAGCCAACTCATCGGAGGTTCCAATGAATAGGGGTAGGATGCCGAAGGTATCAACATCAAGTTACAAAGAACAATAAGGTGAGCGTTCCGAAGCCATACCCATAGTCGATGTAGAGGAGGTTCCAAAGAAAAGGGGTAGGCCTCCAAGGGTATCAACATCAAGTGATATAGAACAACAAGGTGAGCATTCCGAAGCCATACCCATAGTCGATCTAGCGGAGGTTCCAAGAAAAAGGGGTAGGTCTCCAAAGGTATCAACATCAAGTGACATAGAACAACAAGGTGAGCATTCAGAAGCCATACCCATACACGATCTAGATAAGGTTCCAAGGAAAAGGGGTAGGCCTTCAAAGGCATCAACATCAAGTGACATAGAACAACAAGGTGACGAGGCAAAGGTGGTGACAAACCCAAGTGATAGCAAAGTTGATGTAATTTTAGTTCCAAGGCGAAGGGGTAGGCCTAGGAAGTACGGAATCCCATCACATATCGAAGACAATGCAAGTGTATAGATTGCAGAGGATGGTTTGGATATAATCAAGTTAGAAAAGGGTAATATGAAGATGTATAAGGATCCCAGAACAGGTAGGACAATTAGAAGTTATCATACCAAGATACAGTCTTACATAGACCAACTTCCTGAGGTTATTCGCGAGTATATTGTATATACTGATGATGTTGATGGAGATGGAAATTTTGGCTATCATGTTGTGACAGAACAATTAGGAATCTTTGACACAACGGTTAGTAGAGGTATGACACCATGCCGATATGCTAGAACGAGGATGGCCGAACAACTTGTGACCAAGAGGAGATTTTATGAGCAATTGCTCGGTGTAGGCGAGGGGTTTGATGATATGCATTCCCAAGTATTAGGGCCCGAGCAAGAGATGAACTTTCTTCCTTCTCAATATTGGATGAGAATGCCGCTTTGTGGGCATCTAGTGGCGGATACATTTAGATGTGTTGTTCATTATTTTACCCCTACTGTAAAAGTAACATTTACCCCAAAGTGGCAAAAATGCGAAGGATCCCTTAAGAAGAGAAGAGTTTTTTTGGCGTTCGTGAACGGTAATCATTTCATTATTCCAAAACTCAAGGACAATTGTCCATTGCCACCTGTTTGTGGGATGGTAAAAAACAAGGATCTAGATCCCAATATCTGGAAGGGATGGATGGCATTGTATGAGGAGAATCACCAATTTTGGGATGCGTTGGCCTTATCAAAGAAACCTCTTCAAGAGGAGGAGATTCAAGTTAATACGTGTGGAAGCGATGATGAGTAATTTCGATATATGTGGTTCACTAATACGCAACCTTTTGTTTTTTTGGAAGTTTGAATTTTAAATACCGGCATAGTTGTGTTTTATAATTATGACGCCGGAACCATGGTGCCGGTGTAGATTATTGTTTTGAAATCATGCCGGAAATACATAAAAAACTTCCAGAGAAATCATTAAATTCGCCGGCATAGAAGTTAACATAATAACAGTGTCGATTTTCTTTGAAAAAACATATTTTCCAAGGAGATTGCATACCACCGGCATAGTATCCAAACACATTTGAATGCCGGAACTCTTTCATTTAGGAAACCAGCATTGATTTTACTCTTGTCGAGCATGCCGGTACTGAAGAAAACTTATAAATTTATGTGATCTTGCTACATTCAAACTCTGTAAAAGAGGTAATTTGACACAAGTTTGTCAACATAATAAATATAATAACAATACTAGATTGTATACAAGAACAAACTCCGAAGTTATGTGGTTCCAAACCGAAAACAAATCAAACATAAACCAAGTCAAGCAAAGAGTTTAGCAAAACACACAAACAAACACATTGTTCAAGACTCACAAACAAATATAAACCAACACTATATTTTTCAAACCAAACTAATACTATGGAAGAAACACACGATCACTCGGTTCTTGGCTTCTTATGTACCCTCTTCTTTCTTTCGCCCCACAAGTTTTTTGCCTATGGATCTTCAATTTTGTCTATCTTTTGCTCGACGTTCTCCATTTCTTTCTGGGTCAGCACCTCTCATTTCTTGTTCTTTTTCTTAAAAAACTTTGAAAAATTTCCAATCCGCCGACGCTGTTAAGCAAATTTTAAACATGTACTTAGTATGTACAATTGTATAAGTTCATAGATATAGATTAAAAGAATAGTAATGAACAAGACGTACGTACCAACAACTTAACGAGCTGTAGAAGTGCGGGTATAGTTTCCGGAGTTGTGGAGAGACGTGATGGTGGTGGAGGAACATCTACGATATCCATGCGTACAACATACGGATGCGAGAACTTCTGATGGCTTTTTAAGAAGGTTGGTTCACTCTCATAACCGTTCTCAGCCAATTCCCAATCAGACCTATCCAACACAAGTCCTTGTTCTTACCTTTCACTCCAATGTGCAAGAATAGGTTTAGGGTCGTAAACTATGAGAGTATGGTTCTCATTTGATTGGCATTGAGGAAAGTCATGAAAGAATTTCTGATAAGATGTATCCGCGAGATCGTTCTGCTTGTACCCAAGTTGGCGCATTACACGGCGAGGGTTGTGCATAACAAATATTTTTGGATGAAATAACGGTCGTTGTAAAATGAAACATTGTCACGCCTTTGCAAGTAAACTCCTCTGGCATTCCCATATTGGTCAAACACAACATCTTGGACAGCCACCGATTCCAAAGCCAATCTCATTGCACATAACTGTTTCTTGTTATTGGGCCTCGGGGTATTGTTGAAGAAGTATTTATAACCTAGAGGCCTATTCTGTTGATATTCAGTGAAAGCACTCAATCCTTTATACCGTATGAACAATTTTGGGAAGTGTTCATAAGCCCACACCTATGCCAATGAAATGTATAAGAAAATAAATAATTGGAAACTAACAAATTCAATGAAAACGATCACAAAATAAGTAGTTCACTATACCTGAATTACAGTGAAATTCCCATTAAATTGACGTGCGTAAGCCTTAGAAGCTCGACGCATTTCTGCCAAAAAATGTGCCAAGAAAGCAGTGCCCCATGAATACTCATGAACCTTTTCCAACGGATCCAAGTATTGTAGGTTGTTCATATGCACCATGTTACCATTAGCGTCAGGGAATATAGCGGTTCCCAAGATGAACAACATATAAGCAGCGGCAGTTTGCTAAACTTGTTCGGGATTCAGTTCCTTGTTATTCGTATTCCCAAACAATTCAATGAGTTTGACGAATGTGATAGTATTTATCTGGGAACGGTTTGTCTTGTACATATTTTCCAAAGTGGTTTCCTTGTCCCATCCAAACAACTTTTTAGTCAGCTCATAGATCTTGTCCCATCCTAGGTCCTTAGAGTCATCTCCTACCTTAACGGCTTTCCCAAGAACCTCAAGACCTATTATCCTTTGGACATCTTTAGGGATAATGGTCATCTCACCAAAAGGAAAATGCATGGTATCAGTTTCACCAAAAAACCTCTCCAAAAAACAGTTTGCCGTGACGGTATCAGTGCCCATATAATTTTTTATCGCGGGATACAACCCATATGCTTTGACTACTGCTATAACAACGCCACACTCAAGCTTCAAAGGCCATAAATCCGATTGTTGATGGCGGCTAACACGGAAGGCTTTCTTGTGGTCCTATAAAAACACACCAAACTTAATTAAATTCACTCGATCACAGATAAATAATATAATAAGAAGATGCAAACGTCTTACATAGGTTTGATAGATCCAACGAGCCCAAGAATGTTTGTAAGCAAATAAGAGTTGCGGGTTTATCGGTTCACCCCAATGTTTGCCATCGTCGCGGTCTGGAATCATGTCATATTTATCAGGAAGGTGGGCTGGGGGTGTGTTGATGGTGGATTTTAGTTCAGGGCTAAAATTGTGAAACCAAATTTATGCGCTGACATCCTGCAAAGGATAAGGCCACTGATAAAATGATGAATACTTCTTCACTTCGCTAATTTACCTAGAATGGAGCATGTAGCAACAAATCCCATATACCCTATGAATTTATAGCATTATCAATTAATGCATGACCAGCCTTGTATTTCCTATGTTGGTCCTGCAGAACTCTCATTATTAGTGCGACATGACGACTGAGTGCTACTCTCAGCAGAGTAACACGAATCTCCAAGTACTAATAGTGAGGCGTGCACGAAATACGCGTACAGGATACATCTCTCGGTGTGTTATACTAACCCGATTGAGCATATTTGAATCTGAACTGTCCATATCAGTCTCAGAAACAATCATGACCACGCAAGTTGGCCGCATGAATTAACCATCCTAGACGATCCTCAGCAGGAGCAGGCTACTACATTAATGACCACCAGCGGGCCCACTTATGCCATGGTCGGTCGAATACCTACCATGCCTCCCAGACTACCACCGAACACCATCCTGAAGTTGGATGTCCAGACTGGTATGGAGCAGCTTGGAGGAATCGTACAAACAAAGGCCGCCTATGGCAGTCTCAAGTTCATCACGTCCGTCCAACTTCACCGGCGTGGTTGGACGGTGTGGATCAGCCCAAAGATGGTAGAACAAGCGTCGTGGTGTACACCGGCGGACCTTCTTCCTACCTGCATGACCGACTCTTCCTTAACCTGACCAGATTGCAATATACGATTGTCCGAAGTTGTGTCAGCGTGAAGAATTGAGGGTCGCAGGAAATTCCACTAAAGGTCCCAAATTGATCACGACCATCCAATTTCACCGGCATGATTGGATGGCTTAGATCGGACCCACCACCAGGCAGGTATTGGCGCGTTCACCACCGGCCCAACGTGGGCCCCACATGGTCGGCCTCCCCAAAAGAGAAGCGTGGCTTGCCAATTCGTCCATCCAAAGCAGTGTGGACGTGAAACCTTAATTAGGGTTTGCGGCACATCACATGTGTCGCAAATCAGTCTCAACCATCCATCTTCACAGGCATAGATGGAGGGTGTAGATGTAGATTCAAAGGGCCCAGAGCATATGAACACAATCACCGTGGTCCCGCCTACATACATGACTAATCGGTTAAGACCAACTATGGTTGGTCGTCTCGATTCGTGCGCCCAAAGTAGGCATGGCCACGCGTTTTCAACTGCAAATCGATCTCGACCACTCAACTTTGCCGGACAAATTGAGTGGCTTAGATCACATCTTCACGGGACAGTAAGGTACGGACGTGTACACTGGCCTGCCGACTGCACGCCTGACTGATCGGCCAAGACCGACCATGGTTGGTCATCTCGAAACGCGCGATTGAAGTAGGTTCGTGCTGTCTTCAATTCCTTTGCGGCATGGGATTTCTGTCGCAAATCAATCTCAGCCTCTCTTCTTTGTTAGACAAATTGAGTGGCTTAAGTCGCATCTCCATGGGACAGTGAGGTACAGACACCTACACCAGCATGCCGTCTACACGCATGCCCAATCGTCCCTGCCAAAAACGTGTCCCATGCTTGTATTCGACCAAGCTAAAGGTTGGTGTTCGAGCACCTCCTAAACCCTAATCCGATGGTCGCAGATGTGGGTCGCAAGCCATCTCGTCCGTCCAACTTCACCAGCTTGGACGGACAGCCTAAGACAGGATTTAGGCGACCAGTGAGGCATCACCACGATGACCGTCCACCACTCTTCCACACAAAGTGATCGGCCAAGTCAGGACTTACCTGTACAGCCTCCAAACGATCACTCGAAGATGGCTGGACGTGATGCTATTTTAAGATGCTTAATCCTCAACTTAGTCCGTTAAGCCCTAAAACATCGATGTTTCACACATGCTGAATATATTCGATGCATTACCTGCATAAAATACACACGGTACTTCACAAGTATCGACTTCCTAAATAACTTAGTTATTTAATCAAGCATCACATGCTACTTTTTGTGGGTCCCACGATCCACACATTCGAGACATCAAACATGTCACAAACTGGGGGATACTTACTGGGGTATTGGTCTGGCGGTTTACAGCGTGCAGCGCACAACGCGCCATCACAAGAACGTGCCAGGAAGACATGGACGGTTAGTGATGATGGGAGAAGTGGGAAAGACTGATCGTGTGACACTCACACGCAACTCCACTAATCCATCACTCTGCTTTCTCCACTTCCCATGAGATACGTGGGTTAGGCTCAATGACTTTTATAAATAGGTTCTCCTCCCTATTTCCAAGACAGAACAAGACAACAGAAACCAAGTGTTGACACCAGAACTGATAGCTTACATTCTGCAAGCCATTTCAGCTTTCTGATACAAGTCATACACAACCAACACCTTCACAATCTCAACACCTTCTTCGCTTCCCTCCCTAAGATCAACCCCATCTCCTTCACTTTGTGACCGAAGCAAGTCTGGAATGGCCATTTCTTGGTTTAGACCGGAGATGTACAGATTGATTTCTCGAATCACAAGCACTCCCATGCAGTGCATTTGTTTAGGGTTTAGATTCATTTCTCATTCACACACCCCAAATTACCAAAACCGGCAGAAATAGTTTTCACCCATAAACAATTGGCAACCACGGTGGGAGGTTAATCTCTCGGTCGTAAAGTCAATTTCTTCAAAATCCGATTCAACTTTATCAATTTCGAAAAGGGGAGATCTTAGGACCAATTCAATCATCAATCCATTTCAAGATGGTAGAGCTCAGGTCTGGATCAGCAATCAATTCTGATTGAGCTAGTTTGGATAACACTCTCGGTATTGATATACCTGTCAGTGGAGCTACTATGGTCAATACATCTCTTGGAGCCGTCACTTCTACCACCAACGCCAGCGGAGCAGGAGATGTTCCAGTAAGTGTAACGCCTCCCATCACCAGAGCCAGAGCAGCCGCGAATCCCGACATCTCCTCAAGTGTAACGCCTCCGGTGGTCACAAGAGCAACAGATTCCACTCCTTCGTCAGGACGAGGAGCCGGAGGGATGAGAGGAGGACCATCTACCATTACCATCACAGACTTGATGGAGAGGAAGGAAGTTCTTTCTAAGAATCAAACGGATATGGCTACAACTCAGAAAGAGGTACTCAATTTTCTTAAAACATTAACTGATCGATTTCCACAAGAGCCGCGACAGCCCCTGGAGCCAACAAGGAACGCATTCAACGCACCCGGAGAAGGTACTTCAGCGGCGCGGGGCTACATGAACCTGATCAAAGAAGCAACATCAGATATGAGCGGTCATGTCATGGAGACTCCTACACCGGGCAATGATCCTCACAACGATCCTCCTCAAGTCAATAGTTTCACTATGAACCAGAGGCCGGATCAGGAAGCAGTTTCTCTAGGAAAGTTTATGCGAACTTTTACACCTCTCGAAGAATCAGCGGGCGGAGACGTTTTGCTGCAATCAACCAGAGGAAGGTCACAACCGTGCCCTACATGTCACCGGACGCATCAAGGATTCAGAGTTCAAGAGGGCCCTTATCAACACAGGAGCGTCTTCGAATGTGATTACTCTCAAGACTCTCACGACATCCAAGGTTCGCCAAGGAAAGGTCGTACGGAAGCCTACTACAACGACGAGCCACAAGAGGAAGTACCGGATGCTCCACGACAGCAGGATAGTACCAATTTCACAACTGATGAGCTCGAAGTGGTCACATTGGGGATGAGGAATATCCTAGGCCTATCTCCATCAGTTCGACCTTGTCTGCGGAGGAACACACGATACTTGTGCAACTTCTCAAGGAATACCAGGACATACTTTCCTGGACGTATAAAGAAATGCCAGATTTAGATTGGTCACCCATCATATACATGTCATACCCGGATCCAAGCCGGTTGCAGTTCAGACACGAGGAAAATGGACAGACCAGGTGTTGCATGGATTTCAGAGACTTGAACAGATTCCTTCCCAAAAGCGATTCTCCTCTACCTAACATCGACATGTTAGCAGATGCAACCAGCGGACACGGCATGTTCTCCTCCATGGATGGATGTAGCGGCTACAACCAGATAAGGATATACGAGCATGACGAAATTAAGATATCTTTTCCAACTCCTCTTGGAAATTTTTATTATACTGTACTGCCATTTGGTTTAAAGAATGCCGGTGCAACGTATCAACGCTCTATGACGGCAATCTTCCACTGGAGCCGATACCTCAAGAGAGCCGCCTCAAGAAGATAACAATGTCCACGCGTCATGTCGACCAAAATCTGGGCGAGTCACTCTATCAGACGATGGTGCATGTCTATAGTGCTATGTTGGAGAATCTGCGTTTTTGGTCATCCTCTGGACTTCGTGAAGCTGTTGAACGCTCATCTACAACATCATGTGCCCTGCTAGAAAGAAACATTTTCGCTGAAGCAGTAAGAGGAAAACCACCAAGATACAACATCCTGCACGAACGTAACAATGATGAAACAACGTCCAAGATATTTCATGTCTATCTTGACGGCAGCAACATCAATAAGAGACGCTTTCAGAATTTCGTCTATTGTAGAAGATGTAGTTGCGTTAACAAAGGAGATTGCACCTGGGACTAATAGACGTAAAGACGGCATCATGAACCTAGCATGACAACATCTATCAAGTCGAAGGCTCATAGGATACTCGTGGGCAGGGGATTGTCTCCCTCTTTTCCATCCCTTGAGGCAGCATGAAGGAAGCTATCGGTTTCATCATTAGCTTCTCCCTCTAATGACGAGAGGAGCTCTACCACTATGTGAAGACCGCCGAGTTCGTGCCCGGAGATGTCACGCCTCTTCCTGCCAGTCTTTTCGATCACATCTGCAGATGAGAACCATTGTTCGTTTGTTGATACTAGTGCCCGAGATTCACCATAGAAACAACCACTACGGACAGAGATAGAACCATGTAAACCACGCTTGGGACTGAGGCTCAGCACGAAGTTCCTTCACCGTCAGTCAAGGACTTCTTCAACACGAGAGAGATGGTCAATCAAGAAGCATGGAATTCACAAAAGTAAATCAAACTGAAGAGGAAGCCACTTCAACGCTCCCTCCAGCAGAAGCTGCTTCAATGGTCTATTCAAGAGCCGCCTCAACGCTCTCTCTGGGACCCACGTTCGCTTCAGAATCCTGCTTCAATGCTCTCTCCAGGAGCCACCTCCACATTTGCTTCAGAAGCTGCTTCAATGGTTTATTCAAGAGCCTCCTCAACGCTCTCTCCAGGACCCACGTTCGCTTCAGAATCTTGCTTCAACACTCTCTCCAGGAGCCAGTTCAACGTTCGTACCAGAAGCCACTTTATCATCCTCTCGAGTCGTTTCAACACGCAAGCTACATCAATAAGTTATCTTTGATGTACTCATTGCTCAACATACATCTCATCCATCCTTCATAAGGGCCCAGCGGATCATGACAAACCTTGAAGTCGATAGGAGAAGGGTTATCTTGTGGAACGGATATTTTCAGATAGTTGAAAGGGCGCGGTGAACAACTCATCATCTATGTTCGGCATATCTTTGAAGCTGTCAACACTCCCTGACTTGGCATCAACATTATCCCCAGAAGACATCTTAGCAGGACCCCTTTTGTTCATCCTACAATAAAATAAAAGCGGGGGAGTCAGTACTTGTATGAAAACGCATGAGTTGTGTAGTCACGCACGACAGGACGTACATTCACGTTAAAATACACCAGACTGGGCAAAGAAAAGAAGGCTGGTATTGGGCCACGTCATCAAACGAGGCCGGTGTTAGTCAAGTCCGCAAAGCCGGTGTTGGTCGAGATCGCAAGGATAATATCCCATCACGCAAGCAAGAATGATATCACGTCACGCAAGTAGGACGATATTGGGTCACGTCAGGCCAGTATTGGTCAAGGCTGATCAAGGTCACAAGGCTGGTACTGGTCCACGTAAGCAAACAAGGCTGGTATTGAGCCACGTTAACAAACAAATCCGGTGTTGGTCAAGTCCACGAAGCCGGTTTTGATTAAGGTCACAAGGCCAAACGAAACAAGACAGCAAGGCTGGTGTCGACCGAAGCAGCGATGTCCGTCAGCAAGGTCGGGGTTCGTCAAATCATCAAGGCTGGTGTTGGTCAAGGGGCAAGTCTGGTGTTCGGGTGAGGCAACAAGTATGGTGTTTGGTCGAAGCAGGCACAGCCGTCCCCAAGCAAAGCAGGCACGCGGCGGGTCCCACTTGATCAGGCACAGCCAGCCCCATATTGGTCGAAGTAGGCACATCCGGCCCCAAGCAAAGCCGGCATGCGGTGGGTCCCACTTGATGAGGCACAACCAGCCCAGATTGGTCGAAGCAGGCACAGCCGTCCCCAAGCAAAGCAGACACGTGACGGGTCCCACATTCGAGCAAGGCATGCATAACAAACCCACGTTTGAGCAAGCAGGCACGTGATGAGTCCCACGATCGAGCGAAGCAGGCGCAACAGTCCGTTGAGCAGGCACATCAGCCCCTAGCTCGAGCGGAGCAATCACGAAGCAGGCCCTCGACCGAAGCAGGTATAACAATGTCGATCGAAGCAGGCAAGACTGACATCATGCTAGGGGAACACTCGCCTGGACGCCTCTTGAACGTGACATGCTCCAAGGACAGGACTATTCGTCTCTCCTGGTAACATCTAACTTTGTCTCATAAGTTTTATCTGTATATGTTACCATCTAATGCCTACCCCACAATAGTGTAACCATTATGTGCTAGGTAGGGGACTTAATGTTGATGGTGGATTTTAGTTCAGGGCTAAAATTGTGAAACCAAATTTATGCGTTGACATCCTGCAAAGGATAAAGCCACTGATAAGATGATGAATACTTCTTCACTTCGCTAATTTACCTAGAATGGAGCATGTAGCAAAAAATCTCATATACCCTATGAATTTATAGCATTATCAATTAATGCATGACCAGCCTTGTATTTCCTATGTTGTTCCCACAGAACTCTCATTATTAGTGCGACATGACGACTGAGTGTTACTCTCGGCAGAGTAACACGAACCTCCAAGTATTAATACTGAGGCATGCACGAAATACGCGTACAGGCTACATCTCTCGGTGTGTTATACTAACCCGATTGAGTATATTTGAATCTGAACTGTTCATATCAGTCTCAGAAACAATCATGACCACGCAAGTTGGTCGCACGATTTAACCAGCCTAGACGATCCTCAACATGAGCAGGCTACTACATTAATGACCACCAGCGGGCCCACTTATGCCCTGGTCGGTCGAATACCTACCATGCCTCCCAGACTACCACCGAACACCATCCTGAAGTTGGATGTCCAGACTGGTATGGAGCAGCTTGGAGGAATCGTACAAACAAAGGCCGCCTATGGCAGTCTCAAGTTCATCACGTCCGTCCAACTTCACCGGCGTGGTTGGACGGTGTGGATCAGCCCAAAGATGGTAGAACAAGCGTCGTGGTGTACACCGGCGGACCTTCTTCCTACCTGCATGACCGACTCTTCCTTAACCTGACCAGATTGCAATATACGATTGTCCGAAGTTGTGTCAGCGTGAAGAATTGAGGGTCGCAGGAAATTCCACTAAAGGTCCCAAATTGATCACGACCATCCAATTTCACCGGCATGATTGGATGGGTTAGATCGGACCCATAGCCACCAGGCAGGTATTGGCGCGTTCACCACCGGCCCAACGTGGGCCCCACATGGTCGGCCTCCCCAAAAGAGAAGGGTGGCTTTCCAATTCGTCCAGCCAAAGCAGCGTGGACGCGAAACCCTAATTAGGGTTTGCGGCACATCCCATGTGTCGCAAATCAGTCTCAACCATCCATCTTCGCAGGCATAGATGGAGGGTGTAGATGTAGATTCAAAGGGCCCAGAACATGTCAACACAATCACCGTGGGCCCGCCTACATACATGACTAATCGGTCAAGACCAACTATGGTTGGTCGTCTCGATTCGTGCGCCCAAACTAGGCATGGCCACGCGTTTTCAACTGCAAATCTATCTCGACCACTCAACTTTTCCGGAAAAATTGAGTGGCTTAGATCACATCTTCACGGGACAGTAAGGTACGGTCGTGTACAGTGGCCTGCCGACTGTACGCCTGACTGATCGTCCAAGACCGACCATGGTTGGTCGTCTCGAAATGCGGGCCCGAAGTAAGCTCGACGTACGGTCTTTAATTCCTTTGCGGCATAGGATTTCTGTCGCAAATCAATCTTAGTCGCTCCTCTTTTCCAGACAAATTGAGTGGCTTAGATCGCATCTCCATGGGACAGTGAGGTACAGACACCTACACCATCATGTCGTCTACACACATGCCCAATCGGCCCTGCCAAAAACGTGTCCCATGCTTGTATTCGACCAAGCTAAAGGTTGGTGTTCGAGCACCTCCTAAACCCTAATCCGACGGTCGCAGATGTGGGTCGCAAGCCATCTCGTCCTTCCAACTTCACCAGCTTGGACGGACAGCCTAAGACAGGAGTTAGGCGACCAGTTAGGCATCACCACGATCACCGTCCACCACTCTTCCACACAAAGTGCCAAGTCAGGACTTACCTGTACAACCTCCAAACGATCACTCGAAGATGGCTGGACGTGATGCTATTTTAAGATGCTTAATCCGCGACTTACTCCGTTAAGCCTTAAAACAACAATGCTTCACACATGCTGAATATATTCGATGTATTACCTGCATAAAATACACACGATACTTCACAAGTATCGACTTCCTAAATAACTTAGTTATTTAATTAAGCATCACATGCTACTTTTTGTGGGTCCCACGATCCACACATTCGAGACATCAAACATGTCACAAATTGGGGCATTTTTCATGGGGTATTGGTCTGGCGGTTTACAGCGTGCAACGCACAACGCGCCATCACAAAAACGTGTCAGGAATACATGGACGGTTGTGATGATGGGAGAAGTGGGCAAGACTGATCGTGTGACACTAACACACGCAAATCCACTACTCCACTTTCTCCACTTCCCATGAGAGACGTGGGTTAGGATCAATGACTTTTATAAATAGGTTCTCCTCCCTATTTCCAAGACAGAACAAGACAACCGAAACCAAGTGTTGATACAACCGTATCCAAACACCAGAACTGATAGCTTACATTCTGCAAGCCAGTTCAGCTTTCTGATACAAATCATACACAGCCAACACCTTCACAATATCAATACCTTCTTCGCTTCCCTCCCTAAGATCAACCCCATCTCCTTCATTTTGTGACCGAAGCAAGTCTGGAACGGCCATTTCTTGGTTTAAGCCGGAGTTGTACAGATTGATTTCTCGAATCACAAGCACTCCCGTGAAGTGCATTTGTTTAGGGTTTAGATTCATTTCTTATTCACACACACCCCAAATTACCAAAACCGACAGAAATATTTTTCACCCATAAACAGGGTGCCTTTTCATTATCCTTAGGGGCTTCAATTCCGACACCAGTTTGTCCTAAGCCACCTGCTTGTGAGGATGAGCCACCTGCTCGTTCCGGTACAGGTAATTGTTCTCACTCATCATCATCATCACTGCTGGTTGAGTCGCTTATAGGTTGATCATGAATTGTGACCTTAGCAGTAGCCGGATCAGGACGGCTACGTCGAGAAGACTTACGTTTTGCTTCTACAACAACTTTGCCTTTTCCTTTGTTCTTTTGTTCTGCTGTAGACCTATGTTCCAATATGTAAACTGATCTAAATAATCACAGCCGACATATATATTGGACATAACATCAATGCCGGGAACTGAGCCGGTCTTGTAAATAATTAAAAATCCATGCCGGTTGTCTTGAATTTTAGACAGAAAATTAACAATTTTTGGTAAAGAAAACCGGCATAGTAAGTTCACATATAGACACTGCCGGAACACCTGTCGGCATTGTAAGATAGATATTTTGTATGCCGGAACTATGTGATTTTAGTACAGAGTTTTTAACAAAAGAAGCTAACGAAAACGGCATAGAATTGATCAAATATACAACGCCGGCAACTAAAACCGGCATGGTATTCAATTAAATATTTATGCCGGCAGGCTCATGCAATAAAATAGGGATTCAAGACACATAATCTGGCATGATTTTCAAATTGAATTCTACCGCGAATAAAACATGTAACTGAACTTCAAATTTCGATTTCAAAATTTACTTCTAATGTAGTAGAAAGACTAAACAACCAAGTTTCACTTTGGATAAACCCTAAAAATACTTCAATTCAACATATACATCACTTACCAGAGCAATTGTGTTATTCTCGCCTCACCAACAGACTCTTCAGGCTCAGGCATTTCTTGCGCTTTTGATTTCGATTTACCACCATCATCAGCAGATTCTTCAGGATTGGTTATGGGTTTTTCACGAGGTTTGCGACAACCCATTGGTATAGAAGATGAAACAAAAAGGGAGAGTGAATACAAAGGGAGATTGAATAATTTCCTTTCTATAACCGTCACTTAAATAGAATGAAGGAGTTTGTAACCGACGCATAAACTGGTATTAAGGATTTTATAACCGTCAAATAAGTGGGATAAAATAGTTTGTAACCGTCAAATTAGTGGAATGAAGGAGTTTTTAACTGCCACATAACTTGTGTTTGTAACAGTCAGGATGTCGGCATGGAAAGATGGCATAATTGAATGCCGGCATTCTGACAATAAGTTTCAATTGTAACCATAAAACCGGCATAGTAAGTTGATCAAAGTTCAACGCTAGTAGTGATTCTTGATTCATTATTAACGCTTCTCCAAAAGGTTTAAGCAAGGAAACTGACCCAAATTGGGCTTCATATTAATACTAAGGAAATAAACAAAAAAACATTAAACACATAAACAACGTTACACATAAATATTAAACACATAAAATGAAAGATCTCAAGCTAATTGCAACTAACATCATTTCTTGGTACGAGATTCAATAAACAATGCAGCTTCGAAATGCCTAAAAGGCTCTTTTCTCCATTTGGTATATGCGGCCTGAGCTTGATACCTATTATCTCGGTACATTGCGAGCGTTGTATTTGCGACACAATTTTATGAGGGAAATTGTCTGTTCGCTGCAAACTCATTCCCGTAATCCATTTTGCGTTTCTTGCACTTACCGTCATATAACCTCGACATATAAGGACCATCTGCAACAAGGCCCCAAAAAAGGTTTGAAGGGCGGTGGTCTTCCGACAAATCCGAAACTATGAAGTAATTCTTAATCCATTTGGTTTCTTCCTCAACATCCGCTTCTATGTTTGCTTGTTTTACACGTTCGATTATCTCTTTAGTTTCTTTGCGATATTTTTCTTGTATTGCTTCCTCTTCTTCTACTCTTTTCCTTCTAAGTATCTCTTCTTCCATTGCGGAAAGTGACTTGGTGGTTTTCTCCTTCCTTTTAAGTTTTTCTAGTATCATGGGAATTGAGTTGGTGGTGGATGATGATTGATTCCCTATCGGAGTGGATTTTTTTTTTCATATAAAAATTCTCTGAAATCGGTAGTTCGTGATTTCTTTGCCATGAGAGAAATGAGTTGGAGCTCACCTATTTTTATTTTTTTCAGAGAGGTATCAACTGCAATAGGTGTATCCATTCCTTTAAATAGATGATGACACAACGGCTCTTTTCCACTTTATCATTCCGGCATTGTCAATATCTTAGATCCCACGCCGGAAATGGTCTTTACGGGTTTATGGTTCAAAAAAACATAGTCGTTATGCATTGAATGCTCTATTCCGGCAGTGTACGTTAGATTTTCGACAATGCCGGAACCAATTGCTGGCACGCTAATGTATATAACTAAAAAGCCGGAACATTGTTTATTGCACTCAGAATTTTGACACTGAATTCTAGCATACAATAATATAGAGTATATATAAGATCTACGCCGGTACCAGATACCGGCATGGAATTATGTAAACATAGAATGTCGGAAATGTAATTTATTTCAAATGTAATCCTTGTCGACGGAAAAACGAATGCACTTAGCATGTGCATCAAGCCTTTGAACCCCTAGGCGACCCTAGTGGACGAGTTATAGTCTCGTGAGGGTTTACATAGAGATCTACCCACAAAACCTACACTAAAATTTCTTAAGACATCAATCTTCGTCCTAGGACGATACACTCTCCATCATCTCAGGGGCAATACTCCGGGATTTTGGATTTCATGAATTGGTAGCTTGCATCGAATGCGAATGCTTCCCCCTTTTCCTCCAAGTAGCGCGCTTTGACGACTTCATGCTACAAAAACATAACACAAACTTACTTGGTTAGTGGTGTTTAGTAGAAAGATCAAACAACATGGATCACGTAAAATAAACCACAACAATACTTATAAATTGGTCAATGGACAAGTTAAAGTGGGGATCATTGAGAATTGGTTTTTGGATGTCTAAATAAGCAAGTACCGCACTTTCAATGACTTGGTGCCTATCATGAATCTGTTGAACACTTATCCTATTCGGATTCCCAAAATCTTGCATATATTTGTTGTATACCTTACCCCAAAAGGTTACGGAATCCACTCTTACGGAGGACTGCCTCCTAGCTCGAGTTTCCGCGTACCAAGCTTTGGTGATCGCCAAATATTCATTTGAATCAAAGGATGCCATTGCTTTGTATTTTGAGGTATTGGGAGAGTTAGAAATATTATATAATGATATCATCTTTGGAGAGTATATGGAACCAGGTGTGTGTTTTTTTGTAGGGAGAGCAAGTGTATTTATAGGATGACGCCAAAATACGGTCGTTATTGTACTCAATCAATGAAGTTGTACTTGCAAAAATTTGAATTTTGAATTTGCCGGCATAGTAATAAGGATAAATGAACCGCCGGAAAACGGAGCCGGCATTGTGTCATCTATAACATCAATGTCGGTACATGGTTTATTATACACAGAAACCATATAATTTTTGACACTATATACCGGCATGTAATAAATATATAAGATCTACGCCGGTACAGGATACCGGCATGGAATTATGTAAACATAGTATGCCGGAAATTTAATTTATTTCAAATGTAATCCTTGTCGACGGAACAACGAATGCACTTAGCACGTGCATCAAGCCTTTAAACCCCTAGGCGACCCTAGTGGACGAGTTATAGTCTCGTGAGGGTTTACATAGAGATCTACCCACAAAACCTTACGAAATACCTAACCAAATGCCCTAAAAACCTAAGCAAACACCACTAAACTATCAATCTTCTTAAGAAGAATCCGTCTCCGATTCACCCAGCTGGTGGTACTCCGTGACTTTGGTTACAATATGGTTGACGTTGGCTTCAAACATGAATGCTTCCCCCTTTTCTTGTAAGTAACGCGTTTTCACGGCTTCATGCTACAAAAACAACACACAAACTTTGTTTGTTACATAAAATTTGCAAACGAGTAGATTATGTCGAATTAATCATAAAGATACTTACGAGTTGTTGAGGGGACAATGTATTGCGGGTAGCGTGATTGATCCGGTGTTTCATTTTTAGATACTCAACCACATTTAGGATGATGTCGTGTCGTTCCTCGATTTGTTTGGCAGTTCTTCCTTTCGGGTTACCGTAATCGTGAATAAATTTGTTAAAAATCTTCAACCACATGGAATCCCGCGTGTTATCTATAGTTGAAGGACGAGTTTCGGCGTACCATGCTTGGGTGATTGCTAAATCTTCCTCCGAGTCGAACGATGCCATTTGTTGTATATGGGATTAGGTACTATACTAAGCTATTTATAGATAATTATTCTAGGGTTTAGGGTTTCTAAGTTAAGAGGCTCAAGGAGATATATAAGAACACCAGTTTTGGACTTTTGGGTCCAAGTATTAGCTCTTTATATAGAGAAAAACCTCAACGACTATTTTTTTTGAAAATCACCAAAACCGGCATTGAGTAATTGTGACATAAGATGCCGGCACCAAGTACCGGTACAGTTTTCCATAAGCTAATCATGCCGGTACAAGGGAATTTCTTACAGAGATTGGGCCAAATATGCAACCATTACCGGCATGGTTTTACAACAATATCAATGCCGTTACAGGGAACCGGCATTGGATCTATAATAGCGACTATGCCGGCGTTTGTGAAATAAAAAAAAACGGCTAGTTTTTTGAAAAATAAGACCGTTGGTGATTCATTTCTATATAATACCCCCATTCCTTGGGAAAAATCTACACAAACCACCCACCAAATAAAAAAACCTTCTCTCAAGAAAGCAAGCACGGTTAAAGCTTCACAAGGGATGGGAGATTCATCATCTAGCTCTATTTGCAAAGTAAGTAGATTAAACATTACTAACAATATAATCTTCACTACTATGACGCATAACTCATATAATCTTCTCTTACAGAGTCATCATTGCAAGTGTCAAATTTGAAAGTCACCTTCTCATCTATCCATGGACTGTCATTTTATTTATTCAAAGTGTAGAAGTTGTGATGGGACACGCCGGTTTTGGATTGCAAAAACTGATGATGCTGAAAATGGAAGAATTTTTCTAAGGTGTTTGAATCACCCAAAGTGCGATGAGTTTCAATGGTGTGACAAAGCTGTTGAACTAGTAGAATCAATAGAAAACCACAAGGGCCAATGCAATCCTATCGACGGGTGTGATGAGTGTTATATGAAGGAAAATGAATATGTTGAAAGATAAGAAGAACTAATGAAGATGATCCTTGACACCGCCATCCCGGACGATGTCTTCGAACAGATTCGGAAAACGCTCAAAGGCTCCGCAATAGTTGAAAAGGGATGGAAATAGATAATCTTTAACCAAATATAATCCATTCTATGTTTTTTAGCATGTTTTAATTTAAAGTTTCAAATCCAATGTAATAGACTACTTAGGAATGAAATAAAAGATGTTCGAAATGGATTTATACTCAAAACTAGCAGAGTGCCGGCATAGAAGCAACCAAGCTTACAGTGCCGGTTTTCTGTCAACTATGAAAATTTGGAAAAAATCATAAAACCGGCATAGATGTTAGAAAAACGACTATGCCGGTACCTTCCAATTTCTATACAGGAACATGAAATTTTTAATCTTCTAGTTCCGGTATGGTTTTATAAAACATTTCATTGCCGGTACCAGGAACCGGCAATGAACTGTAATTTCCGTGCATGCCGGAACCAGTACCGGCGTTGTTGAACCTAAGCTTTTCCATGCCGGCAGCAGTCGTAAATAAATCTTGCAAAAATAACATTTCACTAGAAATCTAAACATGTTCAACATAAAGCAATCACTAGAAATCTAAACATGTTCAACATAAACCAAACAACTGGATTCTGCTTAAATGTTCTTAATCCAGGTAACATAAACTAAAAGCAAACCAAACAACTAAAGAGTTAACCATGAGGTACAAACGAAAACAAGTTCGGAATTGTTCAAGACGTAACAACCACCATCCAGAAAAAAAACAACTAAATAGTTAATCACTTGGTCTTTTGCTTCTTTTGTGCCGGTTTCTTCTTAATTTCCCCGAACAAATCTCTTGCACTAGGGTCGGTTTCTTCAATTTTATCAAGCTTCTCCACGACTTCCTTCACTTCTTCATTGGATAGCCCCTCTCCTTCATCGTACTTGCAACATAACTGCTTCCTCAACTTGCCAAGCCGACGCCGCTAGTTTCATACATACAACACATAATTAGTATATATATGCTAATATAAGATTATGTGTACATTAAACGACTAAGTAATTAACAATACTTACTAGCAATCCAACGGTCTTATTAAGTTGGGCGATCGTAGGTGGTGCCTGTGCGGGAGTTGGAACGGGAGGGTGTTTCCGGGGTGGAACTTGGACGTCATCCGGGCGGACGACAAAAGGATGTGACCATTGCAGGTAATCTTCCATGTAGTCGGCATCAACCTCATCACCGTTTTCCGCAAGCTCCCACTTATCCCACTGACTAATATCTACCAAACGACGTGGTTCCCTATCCCTCCAATCTGTTGGATCCGGTTTTGGATCATACTCTACATGCAACCGATTAGGAGTTGAAAAGCACCGAGAAAGGTCAAGAACAAAACATTGAAAAGAGTCCGTCTTGATATGTGATAATTGCTTATATCCAAGTTGGCGCATCACAGTGTAGGATTGGCCATAACGTATCCTTTTGGGTGGAACAACGGCCATGGTAGAATGCAACGTTACCAAACCTCAAAACTTGGTGGTTTCCTCTAACCTCCTTGTAAGGGTCGAACACAACATCTTTGGTACTCATCGCGTCCAAAGCCAATCTCATATCGATCAGTCGACCTATGTTACCGGCTTCGGTATTGTTGAACTCGTATCTCTTAGCTATAGGCGTATCGGGTTCGGGAAGGTCTTTGATCTTCAAGGAGGTCCAGTCCTTGAACAAGGTTGGGAAGTGTTCATAAGCCCACACCTATTCCAAGGTGAAGCAATAAGTTTTGTTTCTAAGTTCACGATAAGGGTACATGTGAACAATATACATAATAACATAAGTTTAAAAAAAATTACCTGCAGTAGAGTGAAATTCCCGACAAATTGGTTGGTTTTAGCCTTAGAGGCCCTTCTCATCTCCGTCATCAAATGTGCCATTACCGCGGTGCCCCAAGAATACCCATAGACATCTTCCAACGGATCCAAGTACTGAAGGTAGTTCGCACTAACCCTGTTGCCATTAGTGTCAGGGAATACCCTAGTGCCCAAGATGTATAACAGGTATGCAGCGGCAGTATAACGAATTTGTTTAGGGTCACATCCATCCTCCAAACTTCTTTGCTTTGTGTTTTCAAACTTCTTCTTAAGCAGCGTCAACTTGATTGTCTTTGTCTTACCAGACGTGGATTCATAAAAGCTCTCCACAGAAGTTTTGTAGTCCCAACCAAACAGCTTGTTAGTCAGAGCGTGCAACTTTGACCATTCTAGGTCCAGAGACTCAACTCCTTCTGCAATTGATTTACCGATAACACTCAAGCCTAGAATGTTCTGAGCATCTTCAGGGATGAAAGTCATCTCCCCAAAAGAGAAGTGCATGGTATCGGTTTCACCATGATACCTTTCGACGAAGCAATTGACAATCACGGAATCAGGCTTCACATAATTTCCAACCAAAGCATATATACCAGAATCCATTACTATTTGTTGGACCTCTTCACATTCCTCGGACAATTTCCAACAATCCGCGGCTTGGTTTCGTCAAACACGCACAACCTTCTTATGATCCTACAATTAGGAGACAATACAGTTAAGATATTTTACATAAATACACAACAATACATATGCACAAGATAAAAAAAATGCTTACATAGGTTTGATAGATAGTACGAGCCCACGAGTGCTTGTATCCAAATAGTATTTTCGGTCCCGGAGCTTCACCCCAAATTCTAACACGTTCAAGGTCAAGTATCATGTCATTAATATGAGGAAGGTGGGAACCTTTAGCTTTCACTTTTCCTTTTCCCTTCTTGCCATTGCCTTGTGTTGGTTGTTGACTTGGCCCACCAACTTCGCTTTGGCTTGCTAATTGACTTGGAGGAACCACATTATCTTCATCCTCACTTTCCTCTTCATCTTGCTCATCTTGATCATCGTGCTCATGGATTACAACTCGACTACGGTCACCACCACTCTCCCAAATTATCCCTCTTGTCTCAGCCCCCAAACGCTTTCTTCGACCTTCATCTTTCCCTCGAGGAGGGAGAGATTGAGGAGTATCAAGACCGTCCTTCATTCTTCTCTTAATGACCGCATCTTTAGTTTTTATTTTGCTAGCTTCCTTGGCTTTTGACCTATATCATAAGCACACGAAATGAATGTGAGACAACTCACTTTCAGTTTTTGTACCGGCATTGACTTACTTAAACTAACCACCCTGGTTAAATGTTCCCGCAGTGAACATTGACTATCGAGAATGTCGGTAGTCATATGTAATTCTCGTGGATATCAAAAGACTACTGCCGGCAGTCTCGAAATAAATCAATTCCATGCCGTAACTTTGTACCAGCAAACAAATCAACCTAAAATCTGTGTCGGTATAGGTGACAAATTCTTAAGTTTTCTTGTATGTTTTAAGTCCACTACCGGCATGCTCGAATTATTACAAAAGAATGCCGGTACCCAAAACTGGCATACAATGCAACCCAAAATCTATGCCGGTACTGGTGACAAATTCATAAACTCTCCTGTATGTTTTAAGTCCACTACCGGCATACACGAATTATTATTAAAGACTGCCGGTACTAAAAACCGGCATAGACTTCGACCCAAATTCTATGCCGGTAGGAAAAATTCATTTTCAGGTGAATCTGGGGTTGGAAACGGCATTGCATTCATCCAAGATTAAATGCCGGAACACAATACCGGCACTGTATTCATACATATTTCAGTGCCGATACTCACTGAAACTCAACTGTTTCAGTTAGGGTTCGCGATTCTAACCTAAACCCATTGCTATAAATCGATTTAAATACTCATAAAGTAGTTTAAAATCACTTACCTTCTCACAGAAGTCATGGTTGCGAGAGGTTGATTCTCTGAATCTTCTTCTTCTTGCTCTTGAGAAATCTTAGCAATTCTTTGTTCCTGTTTTTATTGAGCAATCAATTTTGAGTTCAATTGGGCATTTGTTTTCTTTCGTGGAGACGTTGTTTATGATTCATATAAGTTAATTGACGAAGAAATTTTTGAATCGACGATTAATCGACGAAGAATCGATGAAGAATGATGAAAAACGATGAAAAAAAATAATTTCAAAACCTAACCCTAAGAGTGCCGGTAGTGGATTGAGAGAATGGGGGATATGTTTTGGTTATTTGATTTTTATGTTTTAGGAGAAAGGGTATAATGGTATTTTCATAATGTTTTTTAATTAATCAAAGGGTATTTTAGTATTTTCATACCCAAAAATCACCCCTTAGCACACACCATGGGTTGGGGGAAGTAATCAATATCCCCCAATTACTTTTTTTATCCCCAAATTTCGCATTCTTATTTATTCTTTATTAACTCCAACCATAAAGAATATTATCTTTCCATACTCTTCATATATTTAATTCTCTTTAATTACTCCATGCAGATTTCTTACCAACACCTTTATTTCTTCGTTATAGTAAAATATCTTTTTAGTATCTTGTAAATGATGTCGACATAATGGGCTCCACACTTTCCACACTCCCATGTCCAAATAATTGGACCAAATGAAATAATTCTTCATTTTCTTCCTTTTGGGCCTAGCCCATTAAATTATAAGTCACTTCATTTCCTTCATTTTACGAGCGGAATTTCACATTTTAGTCCATCAAGCTTTATTTCCCAAAAACACCTACAAAAACACAAAATAGCAAAATAAGTACAAAAATGGGTACTAACAATATAGAAAATAAATATCAAATTAGACACATAAATGCTTCTATCATCCATCAAACAAGCCAGCAGAAAATTGATTGATTATACTCCGAGCATCACTTTCTATGATTAGATGAGTAAGCTTTTTCCCCACAGCTTTTTTCAAGGCAGCCCAAATAGCTCTGGGTTCAGCTTCTTCAACAGACTCTACTTGAAAAACGATGGAAGCACAAAAGGAGGCAGTGTTGGAGAAGTCCCTCATCACAAAGCCTGCACCATTATTCCCAGAAAATTCATCATGAGCTCCGTCAGTGTTACATTTTATCCATCCAGTTGGTGGGGGTATCCATTTGTCACATATACTAAAGGGAACCATAGTGGAAACAATAACACTAGTTTTTCTAGATAATAACATGGCTCTACCTCTCATCAGAACAGCAGTGTAGTTTTCTTTGATATTTTGAAACACCAGGTTATTCATACTTTGCCATAAGGACCAAAGGATAGCAAAAAAGAAGCATTGTGAACTCCGGAACCGGTAATAGTCTTAAGGTTTCCAAACCGGTACGCATACCTAAATAGTTTGGTTAACTCCGAAACTTGGTTTGGTTAAATTTTACAAATAGGTACACGTACTGTGACTGAACCGACTCACGAAGGGTACTAACCATGTCGATTATTTTCAAGTGCGATTGAATTATTTCTATGGGATAATTAACATTTAATTAATTCTCTAAAAATACTAAACTTATTTGATCACATGTTTGTGACTCAAGGTTAATGTCTTATGTATTCATGAAAATAAATATTAAGCTTTTAAGTTTAAATCGGCTAGTTTCGGCTAACCATGTTGAACATAATTTATACACTGTTCGGTTACGGTTTCACCTAACCATATATTTTTATGTAAATCAGATTCAAAGATTCATCTAACGGTGGATATTGTTTGCTTGGTTCCAAAGCTATCTTAGCTTAAACCTAAATCAACATATGCTTTGAATGTCTATAAAAGGGAAACTTCAAGCAACTGGGATCTTTAAATCCCGACATAACTTTTTGGTGTGTCCTAGTTGTATCTAGAGTCGTCTTTCTTCCTAACATTTTTAGGGTTTAGCGAATACAAAGACTTCATAGGAATTCGTGAAGCCAGGTCCAATTATCTTTTGGGAATTTTGATAAAGTGACCCAGTTTTGAATTAAGATAAATAAAGTGCCCCCGTTTTTTTGCACTTTTCTAAACTTCCCCGTTTTTTTTCAAATAACGCTTTCCATCCCGTTAAATGCGAAGTGGCATTTATCTCACCTATTAAAAAGTCATATTTACCCCTGAACTATGTCGTGAACCATGAACCCTGAACCCATAACCCTGAACCTTGAACTATATCGTGAACCATGAATCCTGAACCATGAACCATGAACCCTGAAGTATGAACCATGAACCCTGAATCCATGAACCTTAAACCCCTAACCCTGAATCCATGAACCTTAAACCCCTAACCCTGAATTCATGAACTGAGCTCGACGAACCTGAAAAAATGAAGTAGAAGATAAACGTAACAAGTAAAGGGTAAATAAGTAAAAAATTAGATGGAAAACTAAAGCAGATGGAAAAGTTAACAGTGGGGGAAGTTTTGAAAAGTTGAAAAAAACGGGGACAACTTATTAAACCGGAAATTGAGAGTGGGGCAGTTTATCAATATTCCCTTATCTTTTCTTGGTAACTCATGTATCCTGATCTTGATTGATTGTTGAGATGCAATTTGGAGATGGGCAATGTTTTAGGTTTTTGAGATTTATATTCCTGTGTAAAGTAACTTTGCAGTTGGATTGTGGTCGATTTGTTTGGTATTTAAGTAAGCAAGCAACTGATGAAACTTTCTGGTTGCATTGGAATAGGTTGAAAAATGGTCATATCGTTGGCTTTTAATCTTGTTAAGGTTACTAGTCCTACTCAAAGAAAGAAGATAAGATTAGGCGTCTAGGGCGTTTGTGCCATATTAATGGCGCCCGTCTTTACATGTAATAGAAACGAAGCCAAACTCGAGTATGGCAAATATCCAAACTGCCTGTTCTGTTTATAAGCAGCCAAAATTGAACTGTATTTGTTTATTGTTTCCAACTGTTTTTTCACTTATATCCACAACAAGGGACAACTTGGTACTAGTGTCTATTACTTTAAGATCTGATTACGCCCTCACAACAAGTTGAAGAATCTGGTGGTTAACGAGTCAGCGAGTCGGCCTCGCTGGTGAATGTCGTCCCATTTTCTAGGAAACACTGAAATTGGCACGAGACTCCCAACTTCACAATGTAGACTTGGTGTGTCTGAGGCTCTGAGCATAGGACATGAATCGGCTAGTTGCTTCGGACACAACGGCTGGTGCATCTCAGCATCTTATTTTGTAAATTCCAACTTGCAGTTGGCAATACATAAAGTATCTAAATGTTGAAAGCGTTGTTCTCCTAACCATGCACCAGCATTAATCATCGTCATGGTCCTTGCAGTCATAAGCATATATACCTTATCTTAATCGAGGAATCTCTCAATCCCCCACTTGATTATTAAGTTTTATATATTAGTATCTTGATTAAGCTGCTGTATTTTCTGTCTTTATCTTTTCCTACTCACATGTACTTCAAATTATTTTGTATCATGAATCTTAAGATATTATTATAGTCAATCTTAAGATATTATTATAGTCAAATTTGTGTCTTTATCACCCAATTTTTTTTTAATCATTGTTCTCTTATCCTTAGTCTCGGGTTTGACTAAATATTAGTCATGAAATTTGAGACAAAAATTCAATAAAACATTATTTAATTTGTATTTTGTACCGCGCTTTCACAAAGAAAGAATTAGTAGCAATTATTTACCGGTTATGAACGGTTGATATTCAAATCCGTAAATAATAAAAATAAATGGCAAAAAAATCATTTAGAAAATTATCAATGAAAAAGTTTTCTATAAAAATTTCATTTGAGCCGCGAGAAAAAATCAACATTAAAAGTTCCATTCTAGCGTAGCACTATATCTCGTAAAATGATTTGGCCGACACAATGACAAATGAAGCTTGACTTTCAAACACTCGGGACTTTGACTGGTCATCTCTACCAATATTGCCATTACAGACAACTATTGTACAAACGGGAAATTGGGAGAAGATCCAAAAAAAAAAAATATTCTCATTCTCAGACTCACAATTAATTTTGTATACCGTGACATCCATAATTATATGAAATTATTATATGAGTCAATACATAACTGGTTATGCATACTATCTTTTCAGGCATAACTCGTTACGCAGCCTAATTTTTCAGGGGTATAATTGGCAGCGCAACTTGGACATAACATATCTAAAAATACGCGCCTTGGAATTTTACAAATTTTATATCGTTGGAAATCTTTTTAAAAGAGCTACGCAACGGGTACAAACAAGAATATCAAAATTTTGTTTTTAACGAAAAAATCGGAGGTGATCCTCATTTTAGGGAAATTTTTTGAAAACTTGATACTTAACCATTATGCAGTCACCAAAAACGATGCATAACACATTCTGCAGACGCATAACGAATTATGCAACCATTTTCTCCACTGCATAACAAATCATGCATTTGGATAACAAAATTATGCATCTGTAACAAGTTATATTACCATTTTTTTGGTTGATTTTAGCGCGTACATATAAAAAATTGATGCATAATGCAGTATGCATCCATATTTACGGATGCATATCAGGTTATGCATCTATTTTCTCGATGCATAATGCATTATGTAGCCATATTTTCGGACGCATAACGGGTTATGCAGGTTTTCTGGACTGCATAACAAGTTATGTAACAAATTTTGTAGATGCATAACAGGTTATGCATCCATTTTCACGAAAGCATAACATGTTATGCAGACAGTTCTCGACTGAATGGCATGTTATGCAGTCATAACCACATCATCATCTTCTTTCATGTTTCATTAACTCCCGCGCAAACCATTATCTTTCAGTTATTCGGGGGCTCTTGGTCAAAATCATGTATTTACACCATCATCTTCTTTCATGTATTTACACCATCATCTGCAGTTAAACCTTCTTCACAACTCATCCAGTATTGCTTACTCCAACTCAATTCACGGCTGAGAGTTTCATAAAAATCTGAAATTCATTTCAAAATCTTCATTGAAAACAAGTTTTGATCATAAATCTTTGATGACCAAACCGTGTTCTACAAACCCATTTAGGGATTTTTGCTGCTACCATTAATAACAGTAGTGAATTGAAATTGTAATGAAGAGAACCGGTAGTAAGAGGGTTCGTCGTTAATTCGAAGAAGAAGACGATTTGGTGCTGCTGTTGAGATCAATCGAATTTAGGCATGAATTTGTTCTCGAAATCAATCGAATCTCTCCCTTTTTCTGAGATCTAGGTATAGTGGAGAAGAAGAAGAAAAAAAGACGAAGAAGAAGAAGAAGAAAAAAAAAAGACAGAAACAGAATTTTATATATTCTGGGATTGAGAATAATTTTCTACCAGAATTTGGGTGTGCGCTTGTAGTTTTGGGAGCATGAGTTTCACAGTAGAAACATCAGGGAGAATGAATCTCCCTGTAGTTTTCACTTTTGTACAAAAAATTACATTGGCTTTTAGCCCAAAGCCAATGTAAACTATTGTAGGTAGGAGTAAACTGCCTAGGACGATTTTGAAGCTTCACTCGCCCCACTAATCTCTATTTTTCAAACCTTCAAAAACAGAAACTTGGATAATTATTTTCCAAAAATCAACACTTGCCGTATAAAGATGGTCAATTCTGATAAGTATCCAATTTCCTAAAGATAAACCCTGAAGTGATAATCATTGAGCATCCTTTTCCACATATATATATGCCTTATCCAAATCTTAACTACCTTAAAGAGTATTTTGATCTTTCCTAAAAATAACTTTCTTAATTTCCTGCTAAATTGGATTAGTCTTAAAGCAGCAGCATATCATTGCTGTGTCTTTTTGACCCATTTTCTTACATAATTCGCTGTGTGAATAAGATGCAAATGAAAATCATAGCATAAGATACAACTAATCTCCACATAAGCAGGGGGATTAGTTGTTTTCTATTCATAGCATGTCCATATCTATCTTTTGTTTTAACTGTTATTAGTTATTCAATTTCTCTCTTTTTCCTCCTAGTCTTTATCACATGGTCTCAGTTTCCTCTATAAAGACTTTCCAAAAAAAATTCAAATCTGTGAGTGTCCTCTTCTTCCAAACATCTTTATCTTATTTTGAATTTTTTTTTTTAAATACATTTTTGATTGAATCAGCTGACCTGTTTGGTTGACTCTCTCTGTACAAAGACAATACCAATCAATTTATGTGCCCATTTTTCTCTGCAAGGAGAATAACAGTGAGAACAGAAAAATTTGAGAGGAGCAGGGTTGTGCAGAAATAATGGCAGGAGGATTTGTTCATCATGGAGGTACAAATGGTGAAGGTTTCGAATATAGGATTACAAGTTACTTTGTCTTTGCTTGTATTGTTGCTGCTCTTGGAGGGTCTCTATTTGGATATGATCTTGGTGTTTCCGGTAAGTTTTCGATTATTTTTTGAAATTTCTGTGATTTGAGATAGTTTATGGTTTGAAATCTGGGTTGTGATGCATATAGCATGTTTTAAGATCTGGGTTGTTTTCGGAAACATTATAGGTGGAGTGACATCAATGGATGATTTCTTGAAGGATTTCTTTCCTAAAGTGTACAGGAGAAAGCAAGAACATTTAAATGAGACAGATTACTGTAAATATGATAACCAAATACTAACCTTGTTTACGTCGTCGCTTTACTTCGCTGGCCTCATCTCAACCTTTGCTGCTTCACATGTAACAAGAACAAGGGGGAGGAGAGGAAGTATCATGGTTGGTTCAGTCAGCTTCTTCGTCGGAGCAATTTTCAATGCCTTTGCTGTTAATATCTCTATGCTCATCATAGGTCGTATTTTTCTTGGTATTGGCATTGGGTTTGGAAATCAGGTAATAATTCCCTTCAGAAAGTAATTTTTTGTTGGGTACTGTCATCTTATATGTCATTCATGTGAGCTTGAGGCTTAAAGTTCCAAATCTCATTTCTGACTGCAGGCAGTTCCTTTATATCTTTCTGAAATGGCACCTGCAAAAATCCGTGGAGCAGTTAACCAACTGTTTCAGCTGACAACCTGTCTGGGGATTTTGATAGCGAACTTTGTAAACTATGGGACCAACAAGATACATCCATGGGGATGGAGATTGTCTCTAGGATTAGCTGCAGTCCCTGCAACACTTATGTTTATTGGAGGTATCTTCCTTCCAGAAACACCAAATAGTCTTGTCGAACAGGGAAAATTAGACGAAGGCCGAAGAGTTCTTGAGAAAATCAGAGGTGTTAAGAATGTCGATGCAGAATTTGCTGATCTTCTTGAAGCAAGTGAAGCCGCAAGGGCGATAACACAACCGTTTAGAAACCTTCTGCAGCCAAAGAACCGTCCACAGTTGATTATAGGAGGACTCGGAATTCCTGCTTTTCAACAACTAACTGGAATGAACTCGATACTTTTCTATGCACCTGTCATATTTCAAAGTTTAGGGTTCGGATCTGGTGCCGCTCTGTACTCATCCATCATAACAAGCACGATGCTTGTTGTTGCTACCTTTGTCTCAATGGCTGTTGTTGACAGGTTTGGAAGAAGGTTTCTGTTCTTGGAAGCAGGTTGCCAAATGATACTTTCCATGGTAAGCTAGAATTTGAGTCTTCATACCTTTTCAAACTTCTTTAAATCAATGCTCTGATGCCTAAAAATTTGAACCTTTATCCATGTGTATCGCTGCAGCTTGTGTTGGCTATTATCCTTGCACTGAAGTTTGGACGTGGAGTTGAGCTCTCCAAAGGATATGCAGTCGTCCTTGTAATAATGATTTGTCTGTTCGTTGCCGCGTATGGATGGTCATGGGGCCCTCTTGGGTGGCTAGTCCCAAGTGAGCTTTTTCCACTGGAAACAAGATCAGCTGGTCAAAGTCTGGTGGTTTCCGTCAATCTCTTCTTCACCGCTGCAATTGCCCAATGTTTTCTCGTGTCTCTTTGCCACCTGAGATATGGTATTTTCCTGCTGTTTGCGGCTTTGATTCTCATCATGAGCCTCTTCATTTACTTCTTATTACCTGAAACAAAGCAAGTTCCGATAGAGGAGATACATTTACTATTCCAGAATCACTGGCTGTGGAAGAAATACGTAGGCAATGGTAGAACCCCAGTTTAAACCTCCACCACCAAGGCCACAAGGGAAAGCAAAAAAAACTGCAAGTTGTATTTAGCTCCAAATATGAAATCAAAGATTTACCAGAAATGGTGCCAAATATCACCTTGAAGCAACAGTCGTCAGATTGATTATCTTCTCTCCTGCAATTAAAACTACAGCAATGCATATTGTCTTACCATTGTATTTGTGAGTGTCTGGGGAGGAGTTATATAATGTATCATTGATTCAAAAGCTTTTTAAGTACACTGATACCTGACGAATGTTCACAAAAATATGAAATCTTGTTATCCCCAATGAACTAAATGCATACTGATCCGCTTTACATATTTTGTTAGCAAACGAACCGACGTTAGATTGAAAATAACACCACATGATCGAATACAATAATGACAGGAAGAACAGATATGAAATGTTTAAGCACCGTAACTAAGAGAGACATAACAAAGTGCCAATGTTTTAAGATAGAAGCTTGGCAAGCTCATCAACTCCTAAGCTTCCTTGTGGTGGTAACATATCAAGATACACTTCTTTAACATCTTTTATTCTTGGATTTCTATGATAAGTCTTTCTCTCAATTCGCTTCCCTGGAAAAGTTGCAGTTGCTTCTACCTTCAATTCTTCATCACAATTACTTCTAACTTCTTTCTGCTCACTCCTTTTCACTACAACCTTCCTGATTCGCCTCTGCTTGAAAATAGGACCAAGGGGAGCAACCTTAGAAAGAGAAACAGTTCTATTAAAAACGATGTCAGCATCCAAAGATGCATCATCCAACGTCACCGCACTTCCACTTTCCATAGCTTGTCGTAAAAGCTGTACGACTCCCTCAGTACACAAAGTTGATTTTGCACACTCATTGAGACTTGACAACCCTTTGGATGCAACTTCTAAGTTTTCATTAGTTACCATGGCACTTGTTCCATTCAAATGCGTCAAAGGTGGTGATTCAGTTTCTGAACCTTGCCGTGTGTTCTCGCTTACCATAGGTTTTGAATCGCAAATACTACCAATATTTTCAGATACAGCTGGCAATATCTCGATTTTGGTCAAGGAGAAATCAGTAGCTTCAGATTGAACATCACTTGCCAAAGAATTGAATACAACCTCCTTTCCTTCTGATTTAGCACCCTCCTCAACTTTAGGAAGGTTTGGTTTGATCACATCGATATTCATATCATTATTTGAGCTCTTCCCTTCAAATAGTTCTGACGCCGCTTCATCTTCCACAGCCAGTGACCCGGAACAACTGGATCCATTGACAATTTCTTCCTCAGATTCACTATCTGATATTGTTGGCGAAGATTTCCACTCTCTTCCTCTCCACATTAGTATGTGCTCACGCTCAAACGAGACTAAAACACATGGAACAAGATCCTGCGAGTACCAAAGTTCATGGAATTTGTGATGCAAAGTAGTAACACCTGAAGAATACTCACAAACTAATAAATACAAAATTTGACCAACCTTGAGTTTGCCACCTATTTTTTTGTAGTCGCTTGGATTCATCCCTTCGCAATTTATTCGCACCAATTCACATACTTCAAAAGCTTCTCTGACATGGTCGGCCAAGTCAGAGTAGACACCGTTTTTCCCTGTTAACAGACAGAAGAATAATATACTTCCAGTCAACGAAACAACTTGTAAATAGCAAATGGACATGGTATAAGAATTTTATTCTTGTTTCCCGTGTAGCATTGAACCCAGAAGAAGTTAAATGGGGTTACCAAGCTTGCATATCGGTTGCAACTGGCGTCCTGTTTTGCGCATCTCCGTTGCTTCTTCCAGTGTTAACCCCTCTGGGGTCTGCTTAATTAACCTGGGGTATACTGGCGACACGGGTTTCCATAGCATGAGGGGATAACGGGGTCGAGACTTGTAGTTGTAATTCCTCCCACGAAATAGAAATAACACCCCTCCTCTACGGTAAATTATCTTCCCTCCAGTTTTATCCTATCAAATTACATAACGTATGAGAATACAAAGTCATAAGACTAACAATAGAAGGAATACAAGAAACACATGAAAAATTATGTGAAACCACATGACAAAAATGTGAAATCCTCTGCCGCACACCAATTTGTCTCAAGATATCTTCTGTTGAACTTAAATACTTGATAGTAATTGGAACCATAAAAAGATCAGGAAATAGAAAAGTTATAATGGTAGAACTAGAAGTAATCAATACTCTGACCAGAGCAACTAATGAACTTCCAAATACTAACACCATCATTTCTCAAGAAAGGAAATGAATATACAATGCAAGCAATACGTAACCAAGTGCAAGAATTAGAAAAAAACAGTATGGAGAAATTGCAATATAACTCCAACCTCTAGTTGTTCGCAAACATTTTCCATGTCAACTGTGCACACTCCTTTGCATTTGATCTTGCACACTCTCCGACGCTTCCAATGAGCATGGATATTCTCCAACATATTATGTGTCAAACCATCCCTTCCTACACCAAAATCAAAATTTTCAAACAAAAGAAGCACTGCATTTAACACTAGACGAACCCAACTGAATCTTATGTTCACCTCTATCATACTTAATGGCAAGCCTCAAACACTAACAGAAACAGTTTTTACTATGAAAAGGTTCATTTGGTATGTTCTAGCATCGAAGTTAAAAGCCATTGGTACTGCTTCAAGTGATTTATGACTCCGATAAACTATCGCTCGAGTCTACTACAAAATGAACAAAAGCAAAGAAATTAAAAGCGACTACTAAAAGAAATTCGAATTCTCACATACCCATATTCAATTGTCTTCTAATTTTCAAGCATCCATGAACAAGTTCTTTAATTTCCTCACTCGACAACGGCTCCCCCAAAATCTCTTCTCTTGAGCTAACATACTTAGGACCAGACCCAGCTAAGTACGGCCCTGGTGCTTGAACTGGCTTCACACCTTTCTTATTCGGTGGCGGCAACTTAAACGAATCGAATTCAGGCAATTTCTTCTTAGTTCCAGGTAAAGGAGCTCTACCAGTCCACGGCCGAGGCATTGAACTCGGACCAAACGGAACAAATGGTGGTTCTCTAAGTGCTAATGGCTTCACCTTTGGTGTTTCAGTATAACTATACTGAAACTCAAATGGAGCATTAGGTAATTTATATGAAACCCCATTTTCTCCAATAGCTATATTTTTATTCACTGAACCCTGAACCTTAGAAACACCAGTAGATACCTTAACTTTGCGAAATGCTGGGTGAGCATTGTCCGGGTCGAGAAGGTTGAATTTGGGTTTAGGGTTTTTAGAATATTTTGAAGATTTCCCTGGAATTGAAGGTCGAGAAGGGACGGAAGGAGTTCCGATTGATTTGAAGTTGTTGTTTTCAGTGTCAATGGTGGTTGTCGTGGCGGTGTTGATGATTTTAGAGACGGATTCGTAACGTCTAACTCTGCGGATATCATCTTCAATTTGTTGTTGTTCTCGTTCTTGACGATTGAATTTCTCTGCGTTTGCGTTGTTCCAGCGGGAGAAACGAATTTCTGTGAATTTACGAGATGATGATGATGAGGATGAAGAGGAGGATGGAGGAGATTTGGGTGAGAATACTGGAAATGGAGGAGCTGATAATTTTAGCGCCATTTTTGTTTTTAGTCTGGTGGAAGTGAAGATAAAAGAGCGAACACCATGTATTATCCGGACTTTTTGCAGGAATTAGATCGGATCGGATGTAACCCGATTCAATAGGTTCGGATGCTGATATTGATGTACAGTCTCCTGACACAATTTCTACTTCTAATGGCCAGACATTTTGTTTTGTTTTTTTCTGTGTGTGTTATGTTCTTGTTCTTCTTCTTTCTGTTAAGATAATAAATTTCATTTCAACGAAAACATAACATATGTAGGAGAAAATTTTCAACGAAAACATTACATGTTTAGGAGAAAGTCAGGTTTATTGCCTAATCATTCACCCATTACATTGTGTCGCGTACAATACTTAGTTGCTTTATCAGTTAAAAGATATAAAAATTTTGTTGACATGATCTAATCTTGAGAAGAGAAATTGTTCAAAAGAAATTGAAAATCATCTAAAATAATTTGACTAAACCAACACAGTTGGTTGTTATTTTTATTTTGATAAATGATTGCACTCTTTGCATCACTGCGAATGTAGAAACTGCTAATGCATTTGTCTTCCATCCATTCGATTCCTTCTAGTATGGTAATGCACTCTGCTTTTTCTATTGTTCTTGCTACTCCTTTAATGAGTTTGCATCCCTCGAAGGTCCCGGCCATATCAGTTAAAACAAGCGCAGAAGCTGCTTCGTATCTTTGTCATAGCTTGCATCATAGTAATGTAAACGACAAGTATCAGGCAGACCATTGTTGTTCGGGGTTTGAATAGGTGCAGGATCTAACTGGTTAAGTATTTGCTGCAGGCATACAACGATCTATGTCTGCTATCTTTTTCATCGCATAGTTGGCAGTATTTATCGGTATAACAGTTTTATTTTGGAATATCTTAAAACAACTATCCCTTCATATACTCCAAGTTATGACGAATATCAACTGCTTTGTTGCCGCACTATTACTACTCTTCATCCAATTATCAAACCAGCTTCTTATGTCTTTATGTCAGATTCTTCCTCAAAAAAACATGGTGACTAAAGGGAGTGTTTGCCCACACAGATTTTGCGTATGGGCAGAGTAGAAACAGTTGTTCAGCTGAGTTGGTATCACACAAGCAATATGAATCATCTTGGGTTCTATATTGCGAGAGTCTGGCACTGGTAGGAATAATATTTTTTATACATTTCCATACAAAAAGTTGTATTTTGGGTAGGGTGGGGAAGTTCCATAGGGTTTTGTATATAGGTTGACTAGGATGGGTTTTTTGCATGAAATGTAGCTCACCCTCTAGAGCCTTATAGACTGTCTTCACTGAGAATTCGCCATTTTTGGTATGCAACCATACCAATCTGTCGTCCCCACTGAGAGGGATTCTGATCTTGAATAACTTTTGAACATTTTCTATAGTGAAGAAACTATTGATAAGTTTCACATTCCATGTCCTGGTATTAACTACAATGAAATCAGAAACTAGTGTATCAGGGTTAGGATAAGTGTGACAAAGTGGAAAAGATGCTTCTGGTATCCAATTGCTAGTGAATGCATGAATGCTTAAGCCATTCTTAACTTCCCAAATAGAGTTTTCTCGAATGATTTCTAGACAAACTTCTATTCCTTTCCATAACCAAGATGAATCCAATGGTTTCCTAGCATGTAATGGGTGACAATTGTTGAAATATTTACATTTCAAGATTTTGACTCACAACTCATCCGGTGAGTGAATAAGTGCCCAGGCTAGTTTGGCAAGCATAACTGTATTAAAGATTCTTAAATCTTTAAAACTCAAACCACTTTGCAGTTTATGAGAACAAACATTCTTCCATTTTTCCTGTAAATACCTCCCGAATTATTCTTCCCCACCAGAAATCCATTTGGGATTGTTCCATTTTTTGAGTAATGGTGTCTGGTATGAGAAAAGTACTCATGTGGTATATTTGAAAGGATTTCAAGAAATATTGCACCATTATGGATTTTCCAGCTCGTGAGTACTGCTTTCCTTTCCATTTCACAACTCTTTTATCAAAATGATCAAATAGATGACTAAACGACTCAGTTTTATTTCTATTAATGAACAATGAAATGCCTAGATATTTTTCTTTAAGATTAATTTTCTTAACTGCCAATGCATTGATATGCGAGACAACATGTTCAGGATGAACATTTTTGCTAAAAAAACAACCCGATTTGTAAAAATTAATGACTTGACCAGAGATATGCTAAGAAAACAACCCAATTTCTGCTAAAAACAACCTGATTTCTGCTAAAGCCATTAAGTTATTAACTTGCTCACGGGAAGCTTTAACAAATATGAGGTAGTCATCAGCAAAGAGCAAGTGCGAAACACTTGGGATCTCTTTGTTGATACGTACCCCTTAAATTAGTTGGTTGTTTTCAGCATGTACAAGATATATAATTAACAACTCCATGCATAAAATGAAGACGTAAGGAGATAACAGGTCCCCTTTTCTTAAACCTCTACTTGGTTTGAAAGTGGGACAAGGGGATCCATCAAGCATGATAGAAATATTGGTGGTGCTAATACATTAATAGATAAGAGAACACCAATCATGTGAAAAGCCAAAACATTTGAGAATATCAATCAAGAATGACCATTCGACCCTGTCAAAGGCCTTAGACATGCCTAGTTTAAGACCCATGACACCGTTTCTATATTATTTGTTTAACTTTTTCTTTTTATGGTATGAACTATCTTTTGTGCTATGACAACATTGTCAGAAATGTGTCTTTTAAGCACGTACGCAGCTTGGTAAGGAGATATTAGTTTACTAAGTAAAGGATTCATCCTATTTACAAGAAGTTTAGAAATTATCTTTGAAAAAGCGGGGGTCTAACAAACCCAATATTTCGTTTAGGCAATCTGTATGGACAAACGCCAATATAATTCCAAGAGAATCAACTAGACGGTCAGGCTCAATCAATGAAAATATATCCAAGAGTTATATCTCTGTTTCTCAATGTAACCAGCAAATCAAACATATGGAATCTGCGAGCCTGATTATCATGAGAAACAACTTGAACGGTAGCAAAGACCAATGTTCAAGTGTCAATCAATTTATATCAACAACCAGAGGTTGGATTATCTAATTGATTGAACTATGCACACCCTGGGATATTTCAATTATATAGAAAATATAATGCGGAAAATAAATAAGACACTAGAAATTTTGTTAACGAGGAAACCACAAATGCAGAAAAACTCCGGGTCCTAGTACAGATTTGAACACCACACTATATTAATCCACTACAGACACTAGCCTACTGCAAGTTAACTTCGGAATGGAATGTAGTTGAGTCCTAACCAATCTCACACTAATCAAGGTACAGTCACGTTCCTTACGCCTCTAGAACCACGTCGGATTCTGCATACTTGATTCCCTTAGCTGATCTCACCCAAAACTAAGAGTTGCTACGACCCAAAGTCGAATACTTGATAAAAAAATCTGTCTCACACAGAAAAGTTTATTGAATAGATAAATCTGTATCCCACAGAAATAGATACGAATTTTGTTCCGTCTTTCGATAAATCAAGGTGAACAAGAACCAATTGATACACCGGACTATATTCCCGAAAAACATCCTAATAATATCAATCACCTCACAATAATCTTAACTGTATGGTAGCGGAACAATATATTGTGGAATCACAAACGATGAGACAAAGATGTTTGTGACTAGTTTTTATCTTACCTATCGGAGATTAAATCTCGAGCAAATCTTAGAGAAGATAGTACTCAATTCGATAGAACGAAGTAAGATCAGAACACGCAACTACAGAGAAAATAGTAGGGTCTGGCTTCACAATCCCAATGAAGTCTTTAAGTCGTTAACCAATAATGGTTTTAGGAACCTAAGTTAAAGAAAAATCGAATCTAGTTGCAACTAGTATCACCCATGAGGTGCCGGTGAAAAGGAGAGGGTACCCAAATATACCTCAAGTTTGAGTGAAAAGGTGTCGGTAAAAACAGTATAAAGATCCATGTCGAAACTTCGATCTAGTTTGAGTGAATCTTATATCAGAAGAGAAGATTCTCAAGCATAAACAAACTAGGTGCAATCAAAGTTCAACCACCGTTATTCAATCAAATCAATCGAAAACACAAGATAAACCACAATTATCTAGTTTCCCACCAACGGTACTAATAGAGCTTCTCAATCCCAAAGAAGACTTTAAACTGAGCGGACGTAAGAGATTTCGCCTAATTAGGTTACTCTCCTCTCCGAATAGGCGGCTATGCCAGTAACAAGACGACCGAGGAAGTTTGCTGTCACGAAGGATTAGTTTGCTAGAAATGCAAACTTCAAGTATTTATAGACAAGGAAGTTTGGACACCAAGGAATTTCCAAAACCGAAAATATTCTCAAGATATGCAATATATTCCAAATTCGGTTTCCATAATTCCTGGAAATGCTCTGTCCAAAATATTGACCGAAAATCTCTTTGGAAAATCTTTAACTAGTAAATGCACATTACAAATTCCCATTTTCCTAAAATAAAATTAACAACCTTAAATAAAAGATTTTTAACTTATTTATATTTCGATCCTGGGGTTTTCTTCCTTTAGCTATTAAGGAATAACTTTGAACAATTAAAGATAAGCGTTACAACACATGTTCAAAGTATGTCGACATCCTTACTTTGTAAGTCCTCTTTCAAACTTACAACCTTGAAACCGATTTTCCACACTTCCAAACAAGTTTAGAATTGGTTCATCTGACTTTCAAGAACTATGTGATTGATCAAGAACACTCAATCACAAATCATGGGTTTAACGGTTCTACCAAAACAAGTTTTGGTTCTACCTCCATGTGAGTACTGTGCATAATCACACTAGCTATCCAAAATTCGGTTGACTAGGTACTAGGATCGGTTCTCCACATATATATGGTATGTAACTTATATGTGTTGCACATGTCCATAGGATCGGTTCCCCTTTCTGCTAAAACCTTGATGCACCTCATATAAGGATTGATTCCCCTTTGTGATGTGTTGCACCTCTTACTAGGATCGGTTCCCCTTTACCCAGATTCGGTCATACACAAATCACAAACTCGATCATACCATCTCAGGTGATTACCTAAGATCGGTTTCACTAATAAAAATCATACCAATACATAAGTAAGGCCTTTGTGAATAGTTTTACCAAGAACACAAACAAGTCATGAGCGGTTATACTAAATCACACATATTGGTTGTTCACAAGATATGCAATGAATAACAATACCAATAACGCCTGGCGATTTTCTTTTCGATTCATAAACAAGTTTATGAACTTACTTCCTTAAAACACATGTAAAACATTGTTTCCTAGGATGAAATCCTCACCTCATACCCATACATAATCACAATGGCATTTAACCGATTATGTCGATGTCTTATCTACAAAGTTTAATGGTTAAGCAATAAACTTCATATTGTATTCCTTAATACTATGTCTATCTAGAGTGTTCATGCTTCGTAGTTTTCTTTTCAATATGCACGACTTGAAAGATACATTAGGGAATGAAACAGTTCAAGTCAAATATCACTAACCTCAAGTGGAAGGATGATGTTGTCGTTGTAGCTTCTTACTTATTCACTTCTTCAAGTCTTCGCAGTACTTGTAATGTCTCATATCCTAATACTTTGAAGCTAACTTATACGAAGTTGACTCTAGTACATAATCAAGCGACTCTTAAAATGAGTTTTGATCCACTAAAATATGAAAACCAAACTTGACATACCAACGCTTGATGGGTTCAACCGAGCTATGCTCTAACAATATCCCCCTTTGTCAATTTTAGTGAAAAACTCTTACAATCATATGGATAAACAAATTACAAGAATTCATTACGCATACGCTTGATTCCCGAATTCAACAGCACAATAACCTGTATACATTCAATCCTTAAATGCCGTTGTTGACATTATAATAACAAAGCTAATACTCCCCCTAAAGGTGAGATATGTAGATTTTATCAATCTGCACGTCTTTGTTATAGCAATTAATATGATATGCTACTCCCTTTAGTCTATGCTTTCACTCTTTCGTTAGATAAACGTTTAAGCAAAATTATCTTTTTCCTTAGTGATACCAATCAATATAAAATCAATGCCGGTATCACTTGTTTACTCTATATATTTCTCCCCCTTTTTGTCACAAAATGACAAAGAAACGAAAAAATAAAGGACAAACCGAAAAGAATCTTACAAATCTCAAAATAGACTTGCAAACCTATAGAGTTAAGCACGAGGGTTCCACACAACATTTCTAATAACCAATATCAAAACCGAAACTACAAAGTAATTTGTTTTGATATGTTATCAAGGAAATAATTGCCCGAAACAATTTTCCCAATTTAGTTTAGCAAATAAAAAATCAACTAAGCACCTTATTTCCTTTGCTAAACCGATTGTATAAATACAACCGCTTCGTTCGATAAGATCAAAATAAAGATAACTCTATTTTTCTCATCAGGCTCTAATTATCCATATAACTTAGACCTTTCACTTTTAAATAAGACAAGTACTAGGTTAGTTAACTAGTATTTCTTGTTAAGGAATTCCATTAGACTTGAATAACCGAAACCTCCACTTTGATAAGTCTAACTAAGATAAACTTAGTTTCTCTTATCCGGAATCGAATTGGACTAAACAATTCATCCCGTAAACTTTTTCTTTCGTTAATCCATAAATAATTCATACAAACAAAATAAATCAGCTTGCATAATTATTCACCTCAACCGGAAGTAATTGAAACAACATAGACATTATAGCACCGCAATTGCACCGAAATTTCGTAAGCCTAAACAATTGATACCACACAATAAATCAAGACAACAATAGTTTTTCTTAACCGGAACCAATTGAATCACGCACACATCCGTACACACATAATGGAATAAAACATCAATTGTACCGAAATTTTATTAAGCAAAAGAAAAATATATATGAAATAAAATCAGGCTTTTCTTAAACAGGAAAACAATTAACTAACAAAATTGTTACCTCAAATTTCGCATCCACTTATCCAATATGTTTACATCTTCTTCCAGGGAGAATTGATATCGAAATATCATTATGTTGTCATCCTTATGCAAATCAAAAGAATAACAACAACCAAACTTTACCAGAGAAAGGTTGAAAACGGGTTTTTAACTACTGCAAGCAAAAGTTGAAAACCACTGAAACACATATGCTTTTATGCTAAACCAAAACCGATTCAACATATTGTGACTTTTTCACATATTGTTTCTACCAGAACCCCTCATGATCCTTTGATAAAGCCTACCAACATGGGCTAAAACTTAATCCTGCTAAATCAAAAAGTCACCCAAACCATAAGGGTTCACAACATTATGAGATCGAATATCAGGATAATAAAACCGAAATCAAACATCCCATAAAAATCCATAGCAATAATAAAGCATTCAAGCACATGTTATGTAAATCAAAAACCATCACAAGAAAAATTATAAATCAAATAAATTTATTCATAATAGTTTTATTCATAATAGACTTAATACAATTATTGAAATAAATCAAAAATTGATGTCTATTTTTCAACAGATCTTTCAAAGATCATCATCAATTTTCTCAAATTTTTTTAGGATCTTCATCAACAGCATCTCGCTGATATCTCGGATTCTGCACACACTACCTTGATTATGTTCACAGGCTAATGCATTAACCTTTCAATTAATATTTCGAGCAAACTCCCTGTTACCGATTCCAAGTTTAATCAGCTTTCTTTGGTTACAGATAACAGTTCTTAGTAGTGTTGCCTATCTATGATGAGTTTCAATAGTACTGAGGAGGACTTGACGAAGATTCATAATATCAATCTTAGCATCCAAACTGTTTTGGACAAGGAGATTAGTGACATCTTCCTTTTCATTTTATATATCTTCACAATCAGATTTCTTGAAGGTATCATCAAGATGAATGGTTTCCTTAGAAGTCATTCCACTCAAGGCTTTCAGAAGTTTTGCTTGAGATCTGGTTTGAGAATACATCTTTTAGCATAAGTTCTCAGACACGTTGAATACATATACTTGAAATACCTTTAACACATACCAAACATAGATATCAGCCTTAAATAAATAATTCTGACAAGATTTGAAAGGATTTTCGCATCTTATGTGTTACAAATTCACATCTTTCTTCGAAAAGAAATTATCTTTCTAGGTTTGTATCAAGAGATACATTTAGCTCGGAAACTTATCTTGTTTTTACACAAGTTGTTTGCAATACAACTTTTCTACACAAAGACCCAGACAATTGCATCTTTATGTAGGTTGTGTAAACTCTCTATGATGAATAAGAGATTATAGACAGGATACAGAATGCCCGGGTATATGTGCTTCCTTACATCCGAAGATTGGGCATTGTAAGGATGCACAATCCAATGCAGTTAAGCACTAGGATGAGGATATTCCTCATCAAATACCTCATAAGGATATCTTCTCCCTTTTTGAACATCATCATGTTCCTCTTCGTGGGTTTTGAACCCATCCTATTTGTTAGGAAAATTACGAGATGCAATATCCTCGATTACATCTTGTGCCCAGGATGGTATGTTCTTTGAACTTGAACCCGTGTGATCTAGATCTGCCAGTCGGCAGTATGCTAATGTCTCATGTTCAAGGAATTATATATGTCCTCTTAAGGTATCCATTCCTTGTTGGAGATCCTTTTCTAAACATTTTTTTAGATATACCTCTTGACATGTTACAGTAAGAAGTTTCTCAATAAGGACCTTATTCCTTATATGTGAATGTTCCAGCGATTGAGTAAGAATTTCACACTCTGTAGTCTGTTGATGAACTTCCTTGCACAAGGCCAGTTTTTGTTCCATATAATCTGCCAGATTATTTTGAAGACTGAGTGTTTCTCGCTTTCCTTCACATATTCTTACATTTAGTTGAACAATAAGTTATGTGTCATCATCTAGACTGTCAATGGTTTTTCCCTTTTCTGAATAGTTTTCAACATGTTTGAAAAATCTTTCCAACACCTTTTGAAATTCAGAACTTGGGCAGGCTAGTGAATCGAATCTCTTTTCAGACGATTTTTCACTAGGAATTGGAGTCGGATCACAAAACATGCTTTTTGAGTTTCAGTCTCATTCTTTTCTGATCAAGAACCTGATTCGCAATCAAGTTATTAGTCATATACTTTTTCTTTGATTTTCGAAAAGACTTTCGAGAACAATTTTCATTAAACTTTTCTGAGATATTGTTCTCATTATCTTGACATACGTTAATTGAGTTCTTCATAAGTTTAGCTTTGCTTTTCTTATTTTGACTCATATCTTATAGGTTGGATCGCACCAAACACATATTGTTAGATCTTTTCGTGTTTTCCTGCTATGATACCAAATGAAAATGCGAGGGTACCCAAATATACATCAAGCTAAAACTTTTCCTACCTATAAGTCATTTCTCCGAAAGTGATTGTCTATGGACTGAGTCGAGACAATACAACTAATCGGTTCACACTTCGTGTGATTGTCTATGGATACGAGAACGAGACAATACAACAACGAAGTATGTTTACTTGATAAAAAGGTTCGGACTTAACCAAACACAATATGATTGCTTATCAAGTAAATATGAATTAATGTTTGTGTAATTTACTTTAATTATAATAAAACAATTATAATGCGGAAAATAAAAGTAAATGACACAGTAAGATTTTGTTAATGAGGAAACTCGCAAATGCAGAAAAACCCCGGGACCTTGTCCAGAATTGAATACTCTCAGGATTAAGCCGACTTCGTATAGTTGAGACCAAGCAACTAAACCTATAGTTCACCTAGTTCCGTCTGTATTCCCACGCCTCCAACTTATGAATAAGTCACGTACTTGAAACAATTTCTTTGGTTCGTATTCGAAACAGTAAAGGAATAACAAATCCGTTTGGTATCAACTCTCTTCAACCAAGTGATGTGAGTTCGACAAAGGCTCTTCTGTTTATCTCAATAAACTCCTTCGTCAGGTTCTTAGATCTATCTTATGTTCAACTACCAAAGGTAATTGTTAAGATTTTGCAATCAATACTTTTAATCACAAAGAATTGTATTGATGCCGATCTACATAACTAATCAATCCAATCTACCACAAGGATAAACCGATTATACTTGGATCCTCTTACACCGAAGCAAGTATTGTGCACACCAAAGATTATGAACCCCAAATCAGAAATCTTCAGTATCTTCTTTGTCTTCAAATCTTCTTAGATCTTCAATATACACCTGCACACAACAACTTGAATCTCTTGTGATCAATCACACACAGAACGGAGTCTGTTAACAGTGGATTATCACAAGATCGTCTTTAGAACGAAAATCAGTCTAAAGATCCTTGTCGAAACTTCGATCTAGTTTGGGTGAATCTTATATCAGAAGAGAAGATTCTCAAGCATATACAAACTAGGTGGAATCAAAGTTCAACCACCGTTAGTCAATCAAATTAATCGAAATCACAAGATAAACCACAATTATCTAGTTTCCCACCAACGGTACTAATAGAGTTTCTCAATCCCAAAGAAGACTTTAAACTGAGCGGTCGTAAGAGATTTCGCCTAATTAGGTTACCCTCCTCTCCGAATAGGCGGCTACACCAGTAACAACACAACCGAGGAAGTTTGTTGTCACGAAGGATTAGTTTGCTATAAATGCAAACTTCAATTATTTATAGACAAGGAAGTTTGGACACCAAGGAATTTCCAAAACCGAAAACATCCTCAAGATATGCAATATATTCCAAATTCGCTTTCCATAATTCCTGGAAATGCTCTGTCCAAAATATTGACCGAAAATCTCTTTGGAAAATCTTTAACTAGTAAATGCACATTACTAATTCCCATTTTCCTAAAATAAAATTAACAACCTTAAATAAAAGATTCTTAACTTATTTATATTTCAATCCTGGGATTTTCTTCCTTTAGCTATTAAGGAATAACTTTGAACAATTAAAGATAAGCGTTACAACACATGTTCAAAGTATGTTGACATCCTTACTTTGTAAGTCCTCTTTCATACTTACAACCTTGAAACCGATTTTCCACACTTCCAAACAAGTTTAGAATTGGTTCATCTGACTTTCAAGAACTATGTGATTGATAAAGAACACTCAATCACAAATCATGGGTTTAACGGTTCTACCAAAACAAGTTTCGGTTCTACCTCCATGTGAGTACTGTCCATAGACACACTAGTTATCCAAAATTCGGTTGACTAGGTACTAGGATCGGTCCCCCATATATATATAGTATCTAACTTATATGTGTTGCACATGTCAATAGGATCGGTTCCCTTTTGCCTAAAAACGTGTTGCACATGTCCATAGGATCGGTTCCCCTTTCTGCTAAAAACTTGCTGCACCTCATACAAGGATCGATTCCCCTTTGTGATGTGTTGCACCTCTTACTAGGATCTGTTCCCCTTTACCCATATTCGGTCATACACAAATCACAAACTCGATCATACCATCTCAGGTGATTACTTAAGATCGGTTTCACTAATAAAAGTCATACCAATACATAAGTCAGGCCTTTGTGAATAGTTTTACCAAGAACACAAACAAGTCATGAGCGGTTATACTAAATCACACATATTGGTTGTTCACAAGATATGCAATGAATAACAATACCAATAATGCCTGGCGATTTCCTTTTCGATTCATAAACAAGTTTATAAACTTACTTCCTTAAAACACATGTAAAACATTGTTTCCTAGGATGAAATCCTCACCTCATACCCATACAAAATAACAATAGCATTTAACCGATGATGTCGATGTCTTATCTACAAAGTTTAATGGTTAAGCAATAAACTTCATATTGTATTCCTTAATACTATGTTTATCTAGAGTGTTCATGCTTCGCACCTTCGTTTTCAATATGCACGACTTGAAAGATACGTTAGGGAATGAAACAGTTCAAGTCAAATATCACTAACCTCAAGTGGATAGATGATGTTATCGTTGTACCTTCTTACTTTTTCACTTCTTCAAGTCTTCGCAATACTTGTAATGTCTCATATCCTAGTACTTTCAAGCTACCCTATACGAAGTTGACTCTAGTACATAATCAAGCGACTCTTAAAATGAGTTTTGATTCACTAAAATATGACAACCAAACTTGACATACCAACGCTTGGTGGGTTCAACCGAGATATGATCTAACAGTGGGGATTAGGTTGCCCAGTTGCTAGAGTTTTCCCTTATATAGTCTTCAAATTAGGGTTTGCAATCAATGTTACCTTGGTAACAAAGCATTCAATATTCACTGTTAGATGAAAACCTGATTAGACACAAGCTAATATCTTTCAACCATTAGATCGAACTTAGCTTGTTACACACAAATGAAATGTGACTTCATTCATATATGGGTAACCGTACCTAAACGTGTACACTCTGTTGGCTCAACAATAGTTAACCGAAGTTAGCCATATGAACACTTTCATATCAACCTTGTTCATCTTAATACAACTAGTTCAAATGACTCAAATGAAACTAGTTATAGAGTTGTTCAATTGTTTATATTATCATAAAAGTATACAAGACACAATTGAAGAAAAATCGGTTTTGATTCACTCGGATCAATTCATGAACATTATATCCACGGTTTTCAAAAGATTGCATTCCTTATTATATAAATGTATTTGTAGCCGATTTTAGAAATTAATCACTCAAGTATGCAAACGGGTATGCATACCTTGAGTTCCGGACCTGGCCTGTGTTCGCCAATATGCAAATGGGTATGCATACTGTCGTACACAACCGAACTCAGTTGAAGTTAGTATGCAAACGGGTACGCGTACCTATAGTTCCCGGATTACAACTGTTGAATCAGTACGCATACGGGTATGTACACTAGATTCCCGGACTTGGACTAACTTGTAACAGTTAGCATACAAGTACGCAGACTGTGCCATATCCAATTATTGGTTAATTTTTCTAAACTCTCATTTCAATCATTGAAATATTCTTAGAAGACGAAAATAGCTGTCTCACACAAACTATTAGCTTCAAAGCAATTTTCAAGTGATCAAATGATCAATACGAAACATTCCGAGTCTACACCAAATGACTGTCTCACACAAATCATATAAGATGTTACCATGCGATTTTCACATGATCATCTTTTGACTTTCGTCATGAATATAAAATGAACTTGGTTAAAACGAAAGCTTACCAACACATATTTCGAGAAATATGTAAGCAAGTTAAACTCAGCTCGAAATATCAAATGTGTATAAATTGAAGTCTATATAGGTATACAACTTTTGTCTCAAATATGAGATATAGTAGAAATAGACTTTTGAGTGATAGATGAGTTCAAGTCTCCATATACCTTTTGTTGATGAAGTTCCACGAGATCCCCTTAGTAGTTCTCCGTCTTCAATCGATGAACGCCGTGAAGTCTAAAGCTCAACTACACATTTTATCCTAATCCGAGACTTATCTATAACTAGACTAGAAATCAAGACTTATAGTTTTGGCAACTAAACTTGACAAACAAGCTTGAGATAACAACGCTTGCGAGTTCGACCGAGCAGTGCTCTAACAATCTTGTAACTAGTATTGCATAAAGAAATTGGCCTAAAGTCATATAGAGAAGAAAAGTTGCTGACTATAGGAAAAAGAAAATGTATGATTCATATATTTAAGTAAATGCTTAGACTCAAAGAAGGTACTGACAGTTTTCCAGACATCAACTTCAAGCAACTCTAAAATTTGTTTGTAGATCCCCACATGGAAAACATCTGGTCCGGGAGATATCCAAGAGGGCATTTGTTTGATGGTTTCCCTTATTTCCTCAAGAGAAATTGGTCTAAGAAGATAACTATTGTTATCAGCAGTCACACAAGGTTCACTACAGTTTAGAAATTCAACGTTTTGAAACGGCTTAGAGGTAGAGCTTATGCTTTTAAAATGATTAATCAATAGGTCTTTAAGGTAATTCATATCCTTATACCATTCACCATTGGGTAATTTAGGAGTGTCAATGTGATTAAAGTGTTTCCTTCTACTGATAGAAGTATGATATAAATTATTATTTATATCAGCACTTTGTATAAAGTCTTTTCTATACTTTTGGGCATAAAACTCTTCTTGAACTGTTTGCCAATGTTCAAGATCAAGTTTTACATCTCCGACTTCCTCAGCATTCTGAGTAGATAGAGGTTGGCTATTTAAATACTGAAGTTGGTCAGTAAGGGATTTGAATCTTTGATCAACATCACCAAAGTAGTTTATATTCCAATTTATCTAATCATGTTTAACATTTCTAAGTTTATGAGTAAACTAAAGACGCAGGTAAACCTCTAACATGTTTTGAGTAAGCATTTTTGATGATATTTTTAGAAGTAGGATGACTACCCCATTATTTGAAATATCTATACGGTTTATGGCCTTGGTTGTTATTCGGGTTTGTCACTAGCTCCAAATAAAAATTCGGACATGTTCAACGCCTAGTTAGCAACAAAATTTGGACCTTCAAAAATACGCACACTAACCGGTTAAGTAAAATGCAAATTCGGTCAACCAGGACCGTCTCAGGCTGATGGTCGACCACCCTAAACCCAAATTTTGTAAGGGCCCAAAAAAAGTGAAGACCTTATTAAAAAAAAATTGAATCTATTTTTGAAGAATTTTTTTCCTAGATATAAATTAAAATATGGCGAACAATCAAAACTTTAAAAATGGGAGACTTCATTCAATTGTAATGTTAACTTTTACAAATTTTTAGTTATACCTATTGAAAGTATTTTCTTTTATTTTATTAACCCTCACAAGTTTTCCTCCATTATTCATAATATTTGCTAAATTACGAAGTTATTATAAGTATTTTGGTGACGTTTTTTCAACAAAAAGCAACATAAAAAATATTTAAAAAATCTGGGTGGGCTTTGCCACAACTTTAAAAAAGAAATTGTGATGGTGTTAACATGCATAAATAGATTGCTCAATATATTTGGTCGTTGATTCTTTATTTATCATTTATGCCCATGTACTTTAGAAGAAAAAAAAAGGCCCATTTTTGAAAGTTCACCCCGAACCTTCAAAATGGTAGAGACGGCCCAACGGTCAACTATGCAGTCAAACATGCGTAATGCGGAAAAAATACGGAAGTTCGATAATTCTCGTTTAATGTGGTTCACCTATCTTAATGTGGCACAAGAAAAATCAGAATATATTAAATGATAAGAATATATTTTTAGATAACCAAATAGTTTTTTTGTGGTTTAAATGAAATACAAGTAAAAATAAAAAGCATTCTCGTCATCAAAAACAGAAGTGGCAGAGCGTGAACTGTAGGTCATGGTATCAATCCCACTTATCGTGAATTCTACGGGAGTGAAATTTTTCGCCGTTTAATTTGGGAAGAATTCCCGAATTATTCGGTAATAATTCGTCGCATAGCTAACTATGGTTCAACGACAAGAAATAATTCGTCGAATTACTAATTAGGGTTCAACGACAAATAAAAATGATAGCTGCGTAAATGGTGCCTTGTTGGAAAATTATGATTAGATTTATGTGACTACTAATTTTTATATAGTCTACGTAAATATGAACATCTCAGATAATCGAATAGTAAGTAGTAATGATACCTCAGTTGAACAAATAGTGCTAAGAATATAAAGGTGTTCAAGTCAAAGATAATAATAACAATAAATACGATAAGGATGTAAATGCTATTAAGTTATCAAATGACACGAGAGATTACATGATTCGAATTTCGTCTACGTCCACGGGGTAATGAGTGATGACTTTGTATTAGATTGTGGTGGTTACAAGATTTTAAATGCTTCCCAAAGTAATAAAAATAATTCAAGTTGAAGTAAATGCTTAAGTTCTATACATTAAATAGGTATAAGAGTAAGACTAGATCTTCCTTCCTAATTGAATGCCCCTTCTTTGGTGGTGAGGCTCTGTATTTATAGCACCTTCCTCCTCAGGAACATCTTCGCTGTCGTTAGGTTCATTCGAGATCTGATGTACCTTCCATACAAATTGTACTTTCGTTGTCGCATATCTTCTCCAGTTGGATTGTGCCACCTCAGCTCAATCATGCACCCTCGAGAACTACCCAACCTTATTACAGATTGTACCTTCATTGGTTGCGCACCTTCTCCAGTCAGACAGTTCCACCTCTTCTACTTCCACGTGCTTTGATCACGCGTTTGGGGAGAGACTCGCTGCATTCAATGTTGATTAGATATGTCAGATGTCATTTTCCCCTCGACATCTTCCACCTCCCTATGCTAGGGTCTAATTCTTCATCTCCACCGTCGAGGTATGCTTCCTCGAGATAAGATAAAGCAGATTGAGGAGGGACAATGGCATCTGTTCATTCTCGGGATTCCGTGTATCACCGGGGCTACTTTATTATCTTACACCCGGCCACTAATATCGTGACATGTGTAGAGAGAATCATTGGTATTCACAGTTTGCCCGTTTTCTTTCATATTCTACCAAATGTAGGTTGGGAAAAAAATCTTACATAACCGCCACTTTTTACACGCACGATGTGGGAGGGCTCCATGTGTATTCCCATGCAATAACTGCTCATTGGATTTCGGGACAACTACATTTTTGGATTCACCAGGCGCCCATAAGAAGAAGTTTTTAAGGAAGAATAAACATTAACCCATTGTCGCTCTTCATCCCTTTCAGCAGAGTTTCTTTCGTCTGCTCCAACTTTTGATCTTCTCCTTTTACTTTCTGATTTTTTCAATCTTGCTGCAACTCGATCTCCACCATCATGTCAGTGATCTTCATCGCCTTTTGATTTTTCAAAACGGAATAGGTCGAACACAGCTGGGAGGGGCTACGCCATCCCCGGATAGTGGCAAACATTTATGAAAATTCCAACAAATGCCGGCATGTTTTTTTCGGTTGAATACAATGTCGGCTTTCCTTTCAAAATGGGGGATGTCGTTGGCCGTCATGGACGTAGTATGAATACAATGTCGGAAATGCTGCCGCCGACATTGTATTCATACTACGTCCATGCTAGCACCGAGCTATTTCAGCTGCAATAATGTTGAATTCAAAGAAAAAAATTAAATTTTCAACACATTGACACCTTTACCTGAGTATTGGGAGTGCTTGTACAATCATCCTCCATTTTTACCAAAAAAAGTTCTCTCTCATTTTTTCCCTCATTCTACTCTCACCTCACTCACCCAAATACAAATAAAAATACACACTAATCATTTACCAAATAATCTTATGAATTTACTAATGATAATTAAGCACTAAGCATGATTAGTGAGGGGTAGATTAGGTATTAGGTAAAATACTTAGATAAGGGGTGACCCTGATTTGATATTTAAATCCAGTTTTTTTCCTTTTCCTCTATCCCCCAATTAGTTTTAGTATCCCCCAATCGCGCGTTTTTCATAAAGAATGCGCAATTGGGGATACATATATTAATTGGGGGATAGAGGAAAAAGGACAAAAACGGGATTTAAATATCAAATCAGGGTCACCCCTTATCTATGTATTTTAACTAATTTCTAATCTACCCCTCAGTAATCAGATTTAATGGTTAATAATAATTAGTTATGCTAATTGTTTCGTTTGAAGATGATTTATAGAAATCTTTATCGTTTTGAAGAGATTAGAAATATGAATATTGGGTTAAAATTTTTGGTCGAGATTAGTGACCAAAGAGATGTCTTTGAGTCTTCAGTCACGTTAGCAAGAAATATGTCTTTTATGTTGAATCTTCTCCCGATGTAACTTTGGATTCACCATGGTCGAACCTGCAAAACAGCATACCGGCATTGATATAACTATGAATACCATGCTGGAACTTCCTAAACTGGCATGGTATTCATAGTTATATCAACGCCGGCGCACCATAGTTTCACATACCAGGGAATATTCGACCAACACATTGTGCCGGCGTTGTTGTTGGTCGTCCATCCATGCGACATTTGTTTTAAGGTATACATAAAACGATTTCTTCCACCAACAATTCCGACATTGATTTTTTTTCCGAGCAAACCGCACACTGTGTCGGCGTAATTTTTGGTCGTCCATCCATGCCGGAATTTTTGGTCGTCCATCCTATATTGTTTTGCAAATAAATGATATCTCGAACTTATCCAGGCGAAAGAACCTGGAGATTTCATTAAGTGACCAGCTTCGGTAGCTGTCTTTATCATTCAAATGCAACCTTCGTAAATCATAATGAGGAGGAGAAGGAGGAAGATTCTCAGCAGCAACTTCAGCAACCTCGGCTTCCTCAACAATCCCAGGTATCTCAGCATCCTCTTCTACCTCAGGAGGCGGAGAAGTTGTAGCATCAGGATGAGCTACGCGCGCAGGTGGCTGAGCAACAGATCTTGATCTCGACTTCTTGCGCGCAAGCTTCTTCGGAAGTCTCATGGCTGCTAACACCAGCATAAAAAACGTTCATCAAAAACAGAGATGAAACCAATAGCAAGTTCAAAAATTGCTCGAATCAGCACCAACAAACTCGGGACATGGACTAGTATGCTGGAAAAGATGGAATGGAGTTTATTAATCAATTCTAACAAAACAAGGGAGATCAATTTGATCATCATGGTCAAAATCACAAGCAAGATTGATCATGATGATGATTACGGCTATAACACAAATGAAGAACAACTAGACTATCAAACAACACGAGGAAGATAAGAATAGTCGAACCAAAGATATGCAAGCACTATCAGAAGGAACCAAAGAGAAGGAGACGCAAAACCGAAGAGAAGCACACAAAGCAACACAAACCGAAGGAGACAGCGTCTCGTAGAATTTTTTTCTGGTTTTGAAATTCAAAACTTATTCTGTTTTGAACTTTTCCTGGTTTTAATCAGTCCACTGCCGGCACAGTTAATTAATTCTCGAGCATGACGGTACTGCTAACAGTATAGTATGTTGCTTAAATTTCTTAGCTGACACATGATGTAAAGTATCCAGAAAATTATTTTTTTTTCACTTGACTACCGACATTGATAGATTTCTATCGAGCATACCGGCATTTAGTTACGACATTGAATGTTAGTTAACAAGCATGCCGACACCATTTTCCGGCATGGTCTTCATCACTTCCGGCGATGTAAAAGAAATATTTCCGACATGATCTTCATCACTACCGGCATGGTCTTCATCACTTCCGGCATGGTCTTCATCACTACCGGCATGGTTTTCATCACTTCCGGATGGTCTTCATCACTACCGGCATGGTCTTCATCACTTCCAGCATGGTCTTCATCACTTCCAGCATGGTCTTCATCACTTAAGAATGTAAAAAAAAAATCCGTTTTTAAAGTGAGGAGCCGGCAGAGGAGGAGAAGAGAATTTGAAAGGGAGTGGGGAAAATTTAGATTTTGTAAGGGAATGGGGAATATTTAGGTTTCAAAGCCCTAACCCTAAAAGAGATTAATAAGAAGTGAAGATGGAAATGGGGATATGATTTTGTTTTTTAGTTTTCAGTTTTTAGATTTTTATTTTGAGGGAAGGGTATTTTAGTATATTTTCCCCCAAAAACACCCCTTAGAAAACACTATTGGTTGGGGGAAGTAATTTATATCCCCTAATTAGTTTAAGCATCCCCTAATCGCGCGTTCTTTATAAAATGCCCAAAATTAATTTTCAGTCTGCACAGTTCTATAAGGTGGAGAAAGCGCGAGAGAGTAATTTCTAAACCGGAAAGATCAATTTTCGTGGGACAAAAGGATAATTTACACGCGACGCTAACTATGGAACCAATCATAGGGGGAGAGATTTTGAGAACATAAGTGATAGATGCACCGAGGGATTTATCCCGCGACCTCGGTTCTCACTCACAAATTTGTAGGCCTCATGCCCCTTCCTATGGGTGTGGCAAACATGAATGTTTGCCATTTAGGCACCCACTATGGAGGGGGCAAACTGGCCTGGCTAAGTGGAAAATTTTCCACTTAGTTAGGCCAGGTCAAGTTTCTACCGAGCGTTCGAGACTCGACCGCTCGGTGTAGTTTAGACCGTTCGGTGTTCGCTACACCGCTACCGATTTTTGTAAAAACGGACGGTTTAGTTTGCACCGCTGATTATAATCTGATCCAACGGCCATAATTCCCCCCCCCCCCCTATAAATACCACATTCCTCTACCATTTTAACTCACACCTTCTCTTCTCTACTCTTCACATTTGTTAATCTAAAACAAATTTCGTCATCTAACTATTTCATTCACTTGTATTGTATAATTTCTTTAATATGTCTCAATCTAATACTCAATCTAACAACAAAAGAAGAAGATTAGGGGTCCAAAATTTACCGTAGCCGAAGATGAAAGCATTTGCAGAAACTATGTGTTCTTTACACAAGATAGTATCGATGGTGACAGTCAACAATCTACCAAGTTGTGGGATAACATATTTGCTAAATTTCGTGAAGAAACTATGAATATCAACGAGCGTGATGCAAATGGATTGTCCGGTTACTTTGTTATAATCAACGCCCAAGTTTCCTTATAGCTTCTCTAATGCAAGCTGCTCGTGGTCGAGAGAGCGGTCTTGTAAATGTTGATGTCGAACGAAAATGCCGAACTGATTGGCACCATAAACATGGGATAAATTTTGCTTATGAAAGTTGTTATCATATTTTGAAAGTGTTGCCTAAATATAATCCAGAAGTGTTAGCAAACATGCAGAATGTACCTGCAAGTTCACCATACACTTCTTCACCTTCAACGCCAGCTTCACAACCATATCAATCATCTCATGCCCCTTCAGATAATCCATTTTCTTCACCAGAAACAACAATTCCAACTTGAATGTCAATACTGCAATTAAGAGAAAATTATTAGGAAGAAATCATGCAAGAGCAGCGAGAAAAGCTGCCCAAGAAGGAGAATCAAGTGAAGGAGGTAGTAGTACTATGAAAACTTTGATAGAGCATCAGAAGGTCGTCGAAAAACAAAGAGTTGTAGATCGTATAGTCTTATGCATTTCACGATCACTTAAACCACGATAAGGCCCACAAATGATTGCGAACTTCCGCTTCAGAATTCCAAAAGCCCGTTCCACATCCTTTCTCAGATTCATCTGTTTACTATTGAAATACGAGTATGAACGACCCATTTCACCGGCAGGTGGATGACGGTAACATTGAACTAAAGTTGACCATTTTGGATAAATTCCATCTGCAAGATAATAACCATGAGTGTAGTGATTCCTGCTGATACTGAAATTTACCTGAGGAGAAATTCCATACTTTAAATCATTAAACAAAGGCGATTTGTGTAAAACATTTATGTCGTTTTGAGATCCCGGGAGACCAAAAAAAACGTGCCATATCCAACAATCATAAGAAGCAGCATCCTCAAGGATCACTGTTGGTTTTGCGTAGTGACCCTTATACTGACCGGCCCAATAGGTAGGGCATCCGGTCCATACCCAATGTATGCAGTCAAGACTACCCAGCATTCCAGGAAATCCCCTTTCCTGTTTCTGCTTTAATATTTCTCTAACATCTGGATCAGTTGGTTTTCGTAAATAGGTAGGACCAAAATGATTAATCATTGTTTCGCAAAACAACGCAAGATACTTGTATGCAGTTGTTTTGCCAATGCGAAGGTACTCATCATTAGAATCTGGAGGTCTGCCATATCCTAAAATCCTCAAAGCCGAAGTAACCTTTTGTTCAGGGCTATGAATCCTAATATTCAGTGCATCATACTGATAATTAAATTGAGGTTCTACCTGACAAATCTCACCAATAATCTTTAGCACCAAATGTCTAGGCATGCGGAATCGGCCTTGGAAATTTTCATCAGAGAACACACAGTCAGGAAGAAAATTATCGTGCATCAGCTTCTCGTTTCATTCATCCCGACCCCAGTACGTATATCTTCTTGTGAAGACTTCTCTTGGCTCTGGATCTCTAGGTATTTTCCCCGATGAATATAGCTGCATCAAGTTGTTGGTTAGTTCTTTATCTTCATCTGACTCATCATCAATTTGATTTAACGCCTGGACGAATATTCGTTGTTGTTCTTCAAATCGATCCATATGAATGCGCACTTCTTCGTCAGAAGAATCCATATCCATTGAGTTGAAGCAAAAAAAATTAAACAGGTGATTAAGGTACAAAAGAGTGAGTAAGATAGAGATAATGAGAAAATTAGGTGTGATTAAATTGAATTGAATCGGGTGAATTTATAGGGAAACGTGGGGGGGGGGGGATAACCGTTATTTCACTGTTTAATGACTGACGGTTATAAGACCGGTCGGTCCTTTCTCGACCGCTCGGTGGAGACTCAACCGCTTAACTTATTTCCCATAGTGGCTCGGCCAGTTTTCCAGGCCAGCGGGCATGGCAAATGGAGGATTTAGCCATTTTCCATGGGAACCGGCCTCACCACGAAGGAAGCTTAACAGGGGGCCACATATTTGTGGCGGGTTCCAAAAAAAAAATTTGAGAGAGCACCGAGGTTGCCGGGTAAATCCGTTGGTGCATTTATCATTTTTTTTTTAGAATCCACCAAACATTCACCAATAAAAAGAGAGTAGCGATGAGTAATTAGCTTCATTTGCACAAGGCAATGAGTTCAGTGCTTTGTTTTGATAACCATGTTCGGCATAAAAGTTTGTTAAGTTTTTTTTGCGAGAGTTTCGGTGATATTATGTAAAAGAAGGTTATTATTGGGGCGTCACACTCCAATAGAGGGGCTTCACTTGGATTTTTAGTATCCAAAAAAATGATTATGGGATATCCTAATACAAATATAAGATGTCTAGATTACCCTTTAACTAAAATAAAAATTTAAAAACCTATTTTTTTAATTCTAATTCAAGGAAAAACTGCTCCTCTTCTCATCTTTCCTCTCCTCCATAGTAACTTCAACTTCAATTTACTTCAACCCATGGAGTATGTTAGATAATAATCGAACAAACCCATATTTGTTTATTCGTTTTTGTGCTTAAAATAGGTTAGATTGAACAAAATCGAAGTAAAATTAGGGTTTCAGTTACGTTCCTGCTAGTGTTACGTCTAGGTTTGGTATTAGTTTCTAAACGTAAAATATGATTACGAAGAACTTATGTCTAGGTTTACTTGAATTCAAACCGCAGGAACAAAATTTTGAAATCCTACAGGAACATTTACGGTTTGAAAGGGAAAAATGGAACCTAGACGTAAGTAAAGTTACAGTTTGGAATTGTATAAACCCAACCGTAAAAAATGCAATAATGGGTTACGTCTGGGTTTGTCATGCCATTTTTCCAACCGTAATTGTTCTTTTGTCCTATTGAAAACCAGTTACGGTTTGGAGTTCATCCAAACCTAACCGTAAATAGTGATTACAGTTGGAAACGAAGCTCAAACCCAATCGTAATACTCCATATAAGTCGAAAAATCAGAATTTTTAAACTCTATAGCTAATTTCGTGCGAAATTGAACTCATGGGAGATAGTTTAGAAGCATACCTGTTGAATCTCAACCATTGGTTCTTCACTTTGTTGATTTATTTTTTAATTGATTGAGATTCATCATCACTTTGTGTTAAACCCTCTCTAATTTCCTGAATTTTCCAAAAGAACTTTTTTCAAATTTTCTTTCCCTTCTCTAAAAAACTTCAAGATATCATTTCGAGCAGTAGTTCGACTAAAACTAACAAAACTAGGATGAAAGCTGTCGTTGATACACCATGCAAAAAATTTATCTTCAACGAATTGGAAAGGGAGTTTACGCAAGATAATAAGTTTAATGATATTCTTTCTTGCTCTAGCTTGACTAAACTGAAAAGAAATGATATTACCTTCCCCATCCCTGGCTATTAAGGTCTGCTCGGAATCAGTTTTTTGCTTTTTCTGACAGCTTATGGTATGTCTACTGAGATGTGATGTGCCTGCACCAGGATCCCCAGAAAAATCAATGCTGCATAGTTTGCAACGTGCTCTCTTTAAGACTTTGGTAGGGTTTTCTGGATCTGCCATTGTAAAGCGTTCGTAATCACCCCACACCTTTGATCTCAGCCTAGATTCTTTTTGCTTCCCTTCATCTGTGGTTATAGTTGATGGATTTGTGGAGGCAGCAACATCACCGTTCAAGTTAGTCTCATTATCTCCTTGAGAATTCATTTGAACTTCAGTAGTATCCATGTTGTATGTTCCTGCTAACAACATAACATAAATAGTTAAGTATATGTAAAAAACTTGTACTTTTGAGATCTAACTAATTAGTTACTGTGTGCATCTGAAAAAACTTGTTCTTTTGAGATCTAACTTATTAAAAGAAGCTGTGAATACAACTATTGATTACTCTATATTAAACCATACAGATCTAACTGTATTTCTCAGAATCTAGAGGACAGTATAACATGCAATTATATTAAACCATACAGATCTAACTGTATTCCTCAGAATCTAGAGGACAATATATTACTTGTTTTAGACAACTCTACAAACAGTTGATAAGCATGAAATTCATTTCTCAGAATCTCAATAATCATACTTCAAACTTATTACTAGAAATTACTAGAAATTAAAAAATTAAATTGATAACATAACTTCGATAGATATAAATTAAGTTTTAAGAAAATACTTACAGCCACAGACACCTCCGATTCACCGATCAATTTTTCTTTTTTTTTTTTGATTTTTGACTGATGAAAATTCTTCTCTTGTTGAAACCCGTCAGAGATAAAGAGAAAATCATACTGGCTTATAAAGAAATCTAACTTCCTAAAATTCTGGGTAGAATTGCCGCAAGTTTGGGTAGAATTTCTGCAGATTGATAAGATGAAATCTTTTCTGATTTTTTCCAAAGATATGGAAAGAAAGATAAACTTGTTTCCTTCTTTTGTTTTGGCTAGTTTTAGGAAAGAATGGAATTATGGAAGATTCAATTGAAGATATTCTCGGGTATATCGAAATAATGACCAGGCACTTGGGTCGGGCAGATAGAACGGGTAATGGGTCAAGTAGTTTGGGCGGGCAGATAGAACGGGTAATGGGTCAAGTAGTTTGGGCGGGCACCAGGCCGGGTAGAAAAAATTTGGAGAAAGCCTGAGCCGCCCGTTCACACTAACCAGGCCGGGTCGGGTAGCCCGCAACGGGCCATAACAGGCTTTGGGCAATTTCAGGTACAGGCGGGCTTGGGCGGGTACGGGCAGGCTGAGTTTTTTCGGGTAATATTTACACCCCTAGAGGTATGTAAAACTTGTTTTCTCTATCATACAAAGATTCACCCACCTTGAATTAAATTAAAATTGACTAAATAAGGATTGTTTGGTTATTACAAAATTATTTGAGATAAGGGATTTTTAATATTAATTATGGATGATCCGTTTTTGTCCTATTAAGTGACGCCCCTCTAATAGAATGTGAGGCCCAAATAATAAGTTAATAACCTTCATGTAAAAACCGGTGGAAAAAAGGTAACGTAGCCGTCCGAAATGAATTTGTGGGTCCAGGCACCAACACTGTAAGGAGAAACGAAAAATCTTTCCAAGAGCGAAACACGTGTACATTTCTTCCAACGCGTACGTTATCATGACAGTCACGTAAATATCGGTACAGCACATGTCTTAAATGGTGGTATTCTTTGTAATAATGTAACTCAAATAATGGCATTTATTAACAAAACCTATCTTTTTAACTGGTAATTTCGTCATTTTCGTACTTCATTACGGCCATTCTTTTTCTTTTTTATATTAGTACCTGAAATTTATTTTAGCTCAAAATTCCAGACCATTTTCAATAATCCAGATATTCATCCTCCTCCTTTAACGACAAAAATGCTTTGCTTAAAACGGAAATTCCAGGTTTAGGGAAAAAATCTGATTCAAGCTCCTGTAATGGCGATGGCGATGGTACTCTTTCTCTCATCTCTTTTGCTTTTTCTCGCTGTATACTCCTTACTGCAGTAATTTTGAAGTAATCTTTACTCATTTTGGTTAAGGAATTCTTCAATTTTCGACTCTGAAGTGTATTCTGAATGATTTTATGATCAGATGATTCATAGATAGATTGCATGTACTGATTGAGTTATGATTTGATTAATAAGGAGGAAATTCAAGCTCATTTTGATTTTGTGTTTGTTTTTTGGCTTTAATTTTCTTATTGAATGAAGTTGAGATTCATTGTTTGTGTTTCTTTTGTTTAATCTGTTCTTCAAGTAGTCATCATCGATCTCTATTTCGATTTTTATTTTCATTTTTTTCTTTCGAATTTTGATCCTGTAGCGGATAGAGTTGTTGTTCTTGTTTTGGTTGATTCCTTGTTTAATTGACAGCGTAATACCTAGATCGCTTTCTGATTTGCAGTGTTTGAGGTTTTGATTTGTTGGATTGGTTGATTTTCTTCGTAGGTTGAGTTCATTAAAGTCTAATTCCAAGTCAATTGCATGTTGTGTAAGTTCTTCCTTACTTGGTTTTGGAAGGCTCTATTGCAGATAAATTACACAGTTACTTCATCCGGAAATTATAGTTTAATAAGCTCTGAGTTAGTATCAAAGTTGTTTTAGAAAATGCTTCGTTACAAGTTTATTGCTGTTAATTTGGTACTGAGTTGTTTGTGACTCAAATTTGTATGCAGTTTATGTACTTGGGCTTGGCGTCTCGTTTTTAAATTTGGATGCAGTGAAAGTGATTATAATGAAATAAATCTGAAATTTAAAGGTCCCTTATGTTATCACTGAGTGTTTTTGTTATACTTTACAGGGGTGAAGAGATTGGTAGTACCTATGGGCTCGTAACTGACTCACCAGTCATTCGTTCTAAGCTGCATTAGGTTACAGCATCTCATTTCCTGGAGTAATGGATTATGCAGTTAAGTTTCAGAAGCTATTCCATGTTGAAGCCATGAAGTTGTTGCTGGTGATGGGAATAATTACATCTATTTTAGTGATTCAGTCATCATTGACACGTCCTTATGGAAATATCTTGTCATCCCTTTATACTTCTGGTAATGTTCTTACACCAGGAATGACCAGCCTCTCAGTTGAGGATGTTTCTCGTCGATCAGATTTGGTTGGTGTCTACTCCAGTGGGAATGCTCCTGTGACTCCTGTCTTGCCTGATTCATCTGTAGCTCCTGAATTTGTAACAAGTTCAGATGCTTCATCTGTGGAAAAAGAAATTACTCATGGAGATGAAAAAATCAAGAATGTGCTGTCAAATGAGAAAGGTGGGGACCAAGATCATGATTTTGATTTTGACGCAGAAAGAGATTCAGAGAGATGGTTTTCACCATCGCCTTCACCTTCACCTTCCCCATCAGAAGGTATAGATCCTGATGAGAATTCAACTTCAGAGACTAATAAAGAACAAGTCGAATCTGGAAAATTATCTAAGAGAGACAATGATTTGCATATTAAGGAAATATCAAGCAAATACGCAGTTCCTCTTATACCTCCAGTTATGTTACCACCACAACTTTCTCGAACTACGATAAGTGCAGTGATATTGGGTTCAGACTCAGGCACTTCCGTCCTATCTCCAGTGGGTATTCACGCAACTGAACCGTCTTTGAAGGATGGAGAATCCGAGTTTTCGTTGCAGGATGGTCCAACTACTCAGATCAATAATGTAACCATGGATAAGAATACCGGAACTCAAACTAAAAGCAAAATCATCTCTGGAAGTTCAGTAACCTCAATATTTGAAATGAACAATTTACTAGTACAAAGTCATTCTGCCTCTCGGTCGATGGTATTTATTGTAACCTTTTGTCTTTTAATTTGACTATGTGGACTGATCTGTGTTTATCATATATTCTAAGTTTTATTTCTTGTTTATTGAATTGAAGAAACCACGAAGGTCTTCTCCTCGCGACAAAGAACTATTATCTGCAAGGTCACAGATCGAGAATGCTCCGTTTATAAAGAGTGACAGAGAACTTCATGCTCCTCTTTTTCGAAATATTTCCACGTTTAAAAGGTAATTGATCTGTATTCTGCTGTATTACTGTTAACTTTTTTTTTAAATTTTACTTTTCGCTTTCACGCCATTGAAAAGTCACAGTATCTTTTAACTTGATTAGAATGTTCTGCGACATTTCTATGTGAATTTCGTTCTCGTGATTTGCGTAATTTAGGGTAGAAGAGAGATCAGTACTTCTTCATTCTTCCGCTAATCATTGTAAATCTCCTTGGTACACGCGAATTGGACTCTACTCTTTTCTGCTAAACCTTCGTATCTTTGTTTCTCTTAGTTCCTTGCTAATAGCCTGTCACACATTTTCCTTCTGTGTTTATACATGGGTTATTTTTTACAGTAAAACTTGCAGATGTTAATTGCGCAGTAGCTGTTGGTTGTTTAAAAGTGGGCAGAGTGTGAAGCATTTAGATATGAAACACCCTTCAATGTATTTCGGTTTCCATAAAGATGTTTATCTGAAGGGAAGAAATGTGTGTCAAACCTTGCCATGATTTATGGATGCGAAAGAATTCAGGAACCGTTTTAGTGTTGTAGCTTAGCTTTCTCATTATGACTGTCCAGTATGGTACATGAGGCACTTTCAAATTTCAGCTCTTTCGTAGTTCACATAGCGGCCTTATAATAAAAATGATGTTCACATGAAATTTTGAGTTGTTAGTAGGAATAATGCACAAAGTAGTGCATCTAACTTTCAACTGTTCCCATTCGCAGAAGTTATGAACTAATGGAACGAATGCTCAAAGTTTACGTCTACAAGGAAGGAACTAAACCCATCTTCCATACGCCACCCCTCAAGGGAATTTATGCTTCTGAAGGGTGGTTCATGAAACAGCTGGAGAGAAACAGAAGATTTGTTGTCAAGGACCCTAGAAAAGCTCACTTGTTCTACTTACCATTTAGTACAAGAGCTCTACAGCAGACAATGTATGTGCCTAACTCACACAGCCATAGGAACCTGATCGAATATTTGAAGAACTATTTGGATACCATAGTAGCAAGACATCCTTTCTGGAATAGAACTGGTGGAGCAGATCATTTTCTTGCTGCTTGCCATGATTGGGTATGCTTCTTCTCTTCTTCAATTTTTAATCTCTTAGTTTTGATAACCGAAGGTTTGCCCCATCTCGTTGTCTTTGGATGTGGTTGGAAGACACTTTTCACAAATGATAGTTCATATCACACGGAAATGAATTCCATATTGAAAGTCTGAGAATGAGGTATCTAATTTAGTATTAACCCTGGCTTTGTGTATACCTTGTTTCCTAAACATTGATTACCTGGATTGATAACCAGACACCACCGTTTCTGTTTATGTTATAATGTATAATTTTCAAGTATAATTTTTGTTTTCAAATTTACAATAGCTGCACTTTTCTTGTGCAGGCTCCAGCAGAAACAAATGAGTATATGAGCACTTGTATTAGAGCTCTCTGCAATGCTGATGTCAGTGTAGGCTTCAAGATAGGGAAAGATGCTTCTCTTCCAGAGACATACGTTCATAGTGCAAGTAATCCTCTAAGATATTTAGGAGGTGAGCCTCCATCGAAGAGAAAAATTCTTGCTTTCTTCGCTGGTGGTATGCATGGATACCTCCGCCCAATACTACTAAAGCACTGGGAAAACAAAGACCCAGACATGCAAATTTATGGTCCCATGGGTGGTGGAAAGAAGAAAAAAATGAACTACATTCAATCTATGAAGAGCAGTAAATACTGCATTTGTGCCAGGGGTTATGAAGTCAACAGTCCAAGGGTTGTCGAATCGATCTTCTTCGAATGCGTTCCGGTGATTATTTCCGACAATTTTGTCCCTCCATTTTTTGAAGTATTAAATTGGGAAGCTTTTGCTGTGTTTGTACCAGAGAAAGATGTACCAAATTTGAAGGACATTCTTCTTTCAATACCCGAAGAGAAGTATTTAGCCATGCAGACGAATGTGAAGAAGGTACAACAACATTTTCTTTGGCATACAAGTCCTTTGAAGTATGATGTTTTTCATATGATTCTTCACTCAATTTGGTATAACAGAGTTTTCCAGATATTGAATGACAATTAGGAAAGTATTAGGTAGGTGTTTTTGACTGGAAAGTACCTGAAAGGTTCACTTGAGTTGTGAACCCTATAAAGAGTTAGAGATAGTTCAAATTAGGGCATACAGAAGTGGTGTGTACTAGATGCTATGCCACTATAGTCTGTCAGAGTATGTAGGGCAGAAGGTTTAGAATGCAGAGAGTTGGTGAGTGTACAGGGTAATAATTTAATTTTGCCTGTAAATGTTTCTAGTGGACAGTTGCATAAATGCAGAGTTAGCAAGTAGCAACTCTTATCCCATCTTGTTTTTTTCTTTTGGTAGAAGATTAATTTATTCGTACTAGTAGTAAAAAACTTTAACAGTTCTGTCCAGCCAAATCGACAACTTATATTACTGCTAGAATTGTACGATCCTTCCCCAATAGGTCACGGATGCGCGAAGCTGGAAGCCTTAGGGATAGGGAAGCTTTTGTCTTTCTATTATAGTAGAAAAAAATAAGACGACGTGAGTGTACGAAGATGAAATCTGTCTCTGCAAGAGCTTCAATAGAAGAAGCTGAACATACATGAGCGTAAGGTATTGAGACGGTATTGAGACCTTCTCTTCCGTCCATTTGATCTTGTTACCTTTAGATAGGCGATGACATGTGTAAAGAAGAAGTTTCCTGATCTGATGTACTCTTCAGTATAGCTATTTTCCCATCGACTTCCATCAGCATTGACTGAACATGTCGTAAAGAATTCACGAACTCTTGAACTAGAGATGAAAGAATTAGAATATATTCGAAGGTTTCGTCCTCAACATGAAACACGAGTATACAAGGACATCGCCTGTTATACTGCATATGCCAATGTATCTGACCATTCAAATAAGTTGGACCATCCACAATGGTAAACCTCTCTCCCAACTAGAATGCAGATGGGAGTTCATCACCCTCCAATCTTCTCCAATTATGTTCACCACCAGCAATCCATGCACTATCCCGAACAGTCAAGACCTCCACAACCAGAACGCCATGAGTTTCGGCTTCGGTTTCAGGAGCAAACCTCTTCTTCGCATCACTTGATATGCAAACGACTTTATGATTCCCGCTTTCTGGAGCATATCCTAAAGCGATGGACTCAACTTGGCGCCTAGGTTTTCCTCTACATAAATCCCCGGTGATGGTAGTTTCAATCCAGCGTGAACTTACACCAGTAGTAGGTTTATACAACAGAAATGCATTCTCGGTGGTAATACATACCATTCTCCCCACTGCTTGTCTTGGTAATTGATATGGACCAGGGCGCTGCAATGGTAATCTCTGAAGTTTAGTTAACCCCTTTTCAGGCGAAGCAGTTGCGAATTCAATAATTCCTTCTACTGGCTTGGTAAAATCAGCTGTTTGATCAGGTTCTATTGGCTTGATGGACAATAATGATCTCTGATGACAATTTTCCAATCCTTCACCACGCAGGATATCTCTTAAGCATGTCCATCCTTGTTGTAAAAGTATCTGCTGCTCCTCTTCAATTTTTTTCATCCAAAACTGATATATGGTTTTGAGAGAATCGATCAACATATCGTTTGAGTCACTCATCTTCTCTTCTTCTGCACCTTCCATTTGAAGGTTTTGCAGCAGTTTCAAACCAGTTTGTACAACCTGTTCAAAGTTTTGCATCTTCCACTCTTTTGTTGTTTTGGTTATATTTGTTGGAACCAAAGTTTTAATAGTTGTTGTTTTATCTTTTCCTTTGGATACAAGAACACGAATCGCCGGGAGTGCTTGAGGTTTCAGATATACTTTTTTAATGATTGCTCTTGCCGCCATCTCTTTCTCTCTGACTCTGCTGCTAACAGAAGATCCCCAACCTCCCAATCAAAGATCAGAAGCTAACAGAAGAAGCACAACCTCCTAACCTCTCTCTCAATCGCTAACCAAAAAAAAACCCTAATAGAACTTTCGATTTCTAGAAGTCAGCTTGGATATAAAATTTTAAAACGATTTATAGAAGCAAAAGAGTTCATTTTTGCTTCTGACTTCTGTTCCAAATTTCTGCTTATGTATCCAAACGCATAATAAGAAGTTGCTTTTTTACTTCGAAGTTAGAAAAATCAGAAATCAGTTTGACGATAATTTTTCAGAACGATTTCTACAAGCAGAAAAATCATCTTTTTGTAAAGCAAAACAGTATCGCTACGGAGAAGCAGAAATCAAAAGCAGATTTGTATTCCAGCGCCCGCTATAAGTCTCCTGACCCGTGTTTCTCAGTCTTCACCAGACCAAGTATCCATCTTTTGACTTTTGAGGTATGCTTTGACAATTTTAATCAACTGAAATAGACCGGCAAGTGGCAACATACTGGGCGAGTGCGCACAAAAATCTAGAGAACCGACAAAACTACTACCGCTGTCGTATATGGATATTAGCAAAAGCAATTAAGGAAAAGCTAAGTTAAAGCTTAACTAATCAATAAAATAAGCCAAAGAAAAATCTCACTTAAGAGTACTAGAAAACATTCCCGAATTAAGTCGCTGTTAATAATAGTAAATCCAACTTGATATAATAATGATGGAGAGTAAATGATAGGTAGAGTAGATAGATTCTGTACTTATCACTCCTGCAAAAAAAAAAAATCCAAAAGCATTTCATCTCTAAAATTTGTAGAAGAAAAATGAGATCCGAGCAGCTAGTACTTCATTTACAGGTACTCCTCTTTTCTCTTTCTCTTTAAAAAGCCATTACTGAAGAGAGTCACTGATGATCATCAAAACCAGAATTGTCTCTTTTCCTTTTTTTTTTTTTTTTCACTTGGAAATCTTGATTTCTTGAATACTTACTCTAATTTGTATTCTTAGCTTAAAAGAATGCTAGGGTGTTTTTTAGTTCACGAAATCTATTGAAATTCTGAGGATTTGAAACTATGAATGTTCCTAAAAAATGGTGAATTACTTAAATTCCTGATACAGGGCCATAGTACATAGATGTTAACACAGAATTTTGCATGACCCATTGCTTGAAATCGTAATTGATTTTGTGGGTTTGTTGTAATTTTCAGGTTGAGTGAGAGAAATGCTCTGATTAAAAATCAATCCAATTGAATATAATTTGCTGGGTATAGACTTTGTTTACCATGAAGTTTGCTGCTGCACACCAGCATCAAAAACCATGTCTAGGAACAAACAAATTTAGGATTTTGGTCTTGGGAATGGTAGCAATTGTCTTTATATTTCTTCAGACTTTAATCATTCCGTCCGAAAATATACCGGGCACTACAATGTCAATACATGAAAGAACTAGCATTTTGGTTGGGGATGATTTCTCCTCTATGAATGATTCAGACTTGATATATTCGCCTAAGCTTCAAATCGAGGATTTTGATATTAACTTGGCGGAATTTGAGCTCGGAGGAGAAGAAACAATAAATGACAAAGATGTGACTAATGTGTTTATGAGGAAAATGGATGGAAGCAATGGTGTTAATGATTTGTCATTCAAGGAAGTCTTGGTAAGGGATAAGGAGTCTGTTATGGATCAAGATGTGGTTAGACGAGATAACAAAGAACAGTTTAAAGGTGATTTATTGGAACGGAACAATCAAGTTGTTGACATTGAACATAATGTGACACTGCAAAGAGGTTCTGTTGCTTCTACAAAAAGTTCTTCGATATTAAATTCACCTATAGTTAAGAAGATGAGGTGTGATATGCCACCGAAGACAGTAATGACAATGGAGGAAATGAACCGTTTGTTGCTCAGGAAACGTGCTTCTCAACCTAAAATGGTAAGGATCTCCTGAAATATGAATTTGTTTCGTAGAGAATTTAGTTTCAATTTTCTCACTCAAATTCCTTACGATTGCTGTGTGTGTATAGAAACCAGAGTGGTCATCAAGACGTGACCATGAACTTGTATCTGCAAGGTCACAGATAAAAAATGCTCCTATAGTTGGGAATGATCGAGACCTTTATGCTCCTCTGTTTCGGAATGTTTCCATGTTTAAAAGGTAATCCAACCGAAATGACTTGGAAGTCTAAATAAATTTATCTTGATATGCATGTTCAAATAAATCTCGCAATACCATACTTAGAATTAGTTGGCTAATGAACAGTTGTGATTGTCTTCATTAGTTTATGATTGCCCTAATATATCGTGGTAAAAGCTCAATATTTCACCGATACCGTAGGTTCTATTCAACTTCCTCAGTCAGTATTTTGTTGCCTGTTCATGAGGTCGGTGTTTCGGATTCCTAGGTCCTGTACTTGGTTTGGATTCCAGAGGCTTCATTATGAGTATTTATGCTTGTTGGTGTTGTGCTTGTCTGGTGATTCTTAAACTTCGCGGTGATAATGGTTGCAGGAGCTATGAACTAATGCAACAGATACTCAAAGTCTACATTTACAAAGAAGGAAAACCACCCATTTTCCATGTTCCAATTCTGAAAGGGCTTTATGCCTCTGAAGGATGGTTCATGAAACTAATGGAGAGTAACAAAAAGTTTGTCGTGAAGGATCCAAAACAAGCTCACTTGTTTTACATGCCTTTTAGTACTCGAATGCTGGAACACGCAATGTATGTACGTAATTCACACAACCGGACAAACTTAGCTTTGTATTTGAGGGACTACACAAACATGATTGCCTCAAAATATTCTTCCTGGAATAGAACCAATGGAGCAGATCATTTTTTCGTCGCTTGTCATGACTGGGTATTCCCTTACTTGATTCCAATTTCCAACCCTTTCTGTCGTAGTCTGTAATTGGATTTTACTACATTTATTTGTTTATTGGTTTTCTCAGGCTCCATACGAAACAAGGCACCACATGGAGCGTAGTGTTAAAGCGATGTGCAATTCTGATGTTACTCAAGGTTTCAAGATTGGCAAAGATGTATCCCTTCCAGAAACATACGTGAGATCTGAAAGGAACCCTCAAAGAGATATTGGAGGGAAAGCACCGTCTAAAAGATTAATTCTTGCTTTCTTTGCTGGAAGCATGCACGGATATCTTCGCCGCATTCTGATAGAGCAGTGGAAGGACAAAGACCCAGACATGAAGATCTTTGGTCCCATGCCTCCAGGTGTAGCTAGCAAAATGAATTACATCCAACACATGAAAAGCAGCAAATATTGTATATGTGCAAAAGGTTATGAGGTTAATAGTCCCCGGGTGGTTGAAGCGATCTTCTACGAATGCGTTCCCGTGATTATATCAGACAATTTTGTCCCTCCATTTTTCGAGGTGCTAAACTGGGAGGCATTCTCAGTTATTGTTGCAGAGAAAGATATTCCGAAGTTAAAAGACATACTTGTATCAATCCCCGAAGAGAGATACTTAGAATTGCAACTTGGAGTGAGAAAGGTGCAACAACATTTTCTTTGGCATCGGAATCCTGTGAAGTATGATCTCTTCCACATGACCCTTCATTCAATTTGGTATAACAGAATTTTTCAGATTAGACATGGAAGCAGGAATCAAAGCCCAGGAGGGCTAAAACATTAAGAATCTCTTGTATAAATAGAGAGGAAAACTCACCATGACCGAGTTCTTAATGGTGAGTGCTTGTAGTATTCATTGAATCAATATAATCCTAAAATTTGAATCTTTGATGCATTATTCAGTCAATGCAGCAGGCACAATTTTATACTTACTCCACATAAAAACATTTGGCATCTGACTCAGACTGAGTCAGACACCAAGTCAGATTCAAATCCTGAGTTAGATCCAGGCAAATTCAGTCAATGCAGCAGCAGGCACAATTTTACACTTAAAGTCTTAAACTCTACATAAAAAACATTTGGCATCTGACTCAGACCGAGTCAGACACCAAGTCAGATTCAAATCCTAAGTTAGATCCAGGCAAATATGCTGTAATTCTTGTGAAAAGAGACGCGCTTGCTTTCAGGTGGGTTTTACTGCTGGGTTGTTTGAAAATTTAACTCGCAGTCAAGAAATTTTCACACTAGATCTTGTCTGAAAAGAATATAATAAATGACCACTTTACCCCTCATTCTTTACTCTGCAATCAACAAAACTTGCAGCAAAAAGAGATCATGAAGAAACAGAACAGATAATTTCTCCAGTGAAGTGAAGAAGAAGAAGATAATATGGCTACTGAAAACAAATCTAGTAATTCACTCAAGTTGAAATCCAGCAGCAATCAAGTTATATCACCAAAAGGAAAATCTGTTCTACCTCTGAAAAATCCCACCAAGAAAATTGAGATTCCATCACCAAATAATAGCAAAAAGATTGCAGATTTAAAACAAAAATCTGCACTTGCTCTTTCTAAATTAGCTGAGGTAACTTTATTAATCTTGATCTCTTTGTAGTTGTTAATTAATTTTTGTATAATTGGGCATCTGGGTTTCTCTGTTCACTCAACAAAAAGGATGAATTCAGCTCAAATTCTCTGTTTTTTTCTGATTGATTTTGATGGAGGAATAGTTTTTATGTTCTGAGAATTTGTGTTGATATGAAATTCAGTTGAAAGGAAAACAAATTACCACAACTACTACTACAAAAACAAAAACAACAACAACAACAACATCATCAAAATCTATAGTCAAAAGCAGTGGTGTAAGAAAAAGATCAGCAAAGAAAGTTTTCACATTAGCTGGACAGAAATATGACCCCCCTGAAGAGGTATTTAGATCCATCTTAGACTTCTTTTGAAGCAATTGTTTATTTCAGTTATTCAGTGTGATTTTAAGGATGAGAAAGTCCTCATTAAGGTCTAGAATTTCTGAGATTTGTGGTGTTTATAATGGCAGAGAGAACCTCTAAGGATCTTCTATGAATCGCTATCGAAACAGATACCGTCAAGTGAAATGGCAGAATTTTGGTGAGTTGAAATTATCGATGTCCAAGCAATTGTATTCTTAAACATGCTATTGATGTTAGAATTCTGAATCTTGTTTCAGTTTGTTGAGTAATTTGTGTTGCTAGTCTGTTCTGAATTATTCCAACTGATGGCGTTTGATATAATTGCTGTTAAATTTGGTGTTACTTTCAATAAGATCTGAGATCTGAGAGAGTTGTTGATTAACCGAAATGAATGATTTATCTTTTATGGCTGAGTTCACGCAGTGGTAGATGAATGTGTAGTTCATCTCCATAGAGCGGCATAATTCTGTAGTTACATGTCTCTATAGTAATTTTAGGATGTTAACTTAGTTCCGGTGCGCGAAAGCCTAATACGTTTTCATAAGTTCAATTACAATTGGCTCCGAGGGTGCCATATCTTGCCATATTTGGATACCGTTCAGTAAATTTTGTTGTTCTAACTTTTGGAATGGAATTGTTCCTTGGTCCTCCTTGCATAGACAGCCTTGTTCTTAACCATCACAAGTTCACATGTTCAATTTGTATCAGTGTTATGGCTGAAGAGGTATTTAGATCACATTTATGTGGGTTTTAATCACTTCGAACACTTTCAGTACGATTTGGTGTCGCTCTCTATCATCTGGGTCATTTACAGATACTTGAAACCTTCTGTTGTTTTGAGATGGCTCCAAATTTTAAATTGGCAAGTCCTGTTGAAGTTTGTTGAAATTAATGAGAATCCTCCAATTTTCTTAGATGCAGTCTTGATTCCTAGCTCAGTAGATTTTGATTCTGCGCAAGAGCTCAAGTTCAGTTTGCTGCATGTGTGTACTACATTGTTGTGTGAAGTAACTCGGAGTCATTTAATCTCTTCATTGCAGGATGATGGAACACGGATTGTTATCTCCTGAAAGAGCAAAGAAAGCATACGCTAGGAAGCAAAAGAGGCAGCAGCAAATCAGGAACGGAATTCCAATAAAGCCTCAAAAACCTGCTCTAATAAAGGCTCCAAAACCAGCTGATAGACCAGAGAGCTCACAAAAGCAACAAACACAACCATCAAAAAATGGTGATGTGAAAATGAAGAAAAGGACGGCAGATGATGATGACGATTTCCTTTTCAAGCTCAAGAAATCAAAAGGGTAAATATTGAATTTATAACCCTTTTGTATGTAACACGATTTTCCGATTACCTTATACAAGTCCTGGAGTTGATTGCCAGTGATAGAAAGTTTATTTGATTCTGTATTTTTCAACATGAATTCTGAATGGACGAAAATTCCATTGACTGAACACATTCAGTTGTAGATCACTTACTTGGATATTCTTTGTAATGTATAAGTCGATTACACATTATGAGAAATAAGCAAAACAGCTTTCGGGTTCTTGTTTCCATATTTCACTTTGTAATTTAGCTTTGGAAAGGGCTTGCCTGCACCTGAATCTGATCACATCTTATATTATCATTACTACTGACCTCCCTGCCTCCCTCCCTTGGTGGAGACAGAGAGGGTGCGAAGGATACACAAACAAAAAACAAGGAGACACAGAAAGTAAAGGAACAATATTCCATTTATGCTGATGGGTAATATTCACAGTTTGACAGAAGATGGGTTACATTATAAAACTAAAACTCTATTGTGCAAGGTAAACATTTTTATACCTTGCAGCTTTTACATTTCAGTATACAAGTAAGAGATGCAGTGACGGATGAAATAAGAATCATCACTTTCAAAAGGGGGAAGTTTCTGCAGCAAAGACTAGACCTTCTGGAGAATATAGCAGATTGCGGCGGTATCCTGTTTGGAAAATTTGGTTAAGAATTGTGATGAAGGATCACTGCTTACTAGCATAAAATCTCTGCAGAATTCACTAATAATAAGTTGGGTCCTCCATGACACTGGTCCCTACCCACGAGGGTGCTGAACTATGACCAAGATCGAATCTGAGAGGTCTTTTCCATCAGCAGGAGATGTTGGCTGCATAGTTGCATAAGAAATTTTAGTATCCGTAGTCCATCCAAACAATTTTAAGTTAACTACAAACACAGTACAAGAGAATGAGAGGATATGGAGATTCTGTTACTTACTAGCGCAATATGCCAATTATGAGAACTCAAATCCTTGAACTCTTTAGCATTCATTTCCTGAAATAAAATGAATTTGCATAAATATATTAATATTTAAAAATGAAGTATTTCTCAAATGCCGCACTTTAACTTTCTTATCTTGTTGTGTTCACCGATGTTAGATAATCTTCAGCAGACAGGTGAAAACTATGCTTATCTTTCTAGATCTAATTGTTATTGTTGAATAATATGAAAATATCAAATGTATAAAATTCACTAAAACGAGGTAACATGAAAGAAAGAAAGAAAGAAAGAAGTCATACAATGCTATATATTGGAGGCACTACATTCGCTACTTCAGTCCTCACAGCTGGCATCACAGAGAAACGCGACGACAACTCCTGTGACCTGAAAGTCCATCTGGGGAAGAGAAAAGGCACACATTGAAATTACTAGCTTTATAAAATTATATGTAGCAAGAATCTCGAACTAAGTTCTAATCATGACAAAGGCCATGGATGCTTCAAGAAAACAAACAAACAAAAACGGATCACTTGAACATCTTCTACCCTGTAACCAAAGTTACTACGTTACCGAATCATTCAAATTCTGATAATAATTCCCCTAGGATATCATGTTAAGAGAACATACCCAATGTACAAATAGATACAGAACTGTGCCCATTCGCGAACTAATAATCTGAGCCAATAATTATCCGATGCATTATCCATAGTGATGTAAATCTGCAGATCAAAATATACACATGTTCAATTTTTCAAGGAGATTTACACAAATCATTAACCCATTGAATTATAATAAGTATCATTGATGAATTGAAGTAGGAGGTCTATACCAAAGTTTCTGCCACTGCTACTATTTGCATTGCACCTTGGAACTTCCTAAATACGAAAGAAAACCATGAGTATAGTTTCTATTGTTCTTTGTCATAGAAAATTGGAACTTGATACCAAAATAGAAACTCAAATGAATAAACATACTTCAGCATAGTATATTTTGTGTATATTGCATCATGCATGGCTTGAATATCCTCATCTTCTATGTATGTCAGCTGTTCCCGCAATTTTAAAAGATTTAGAGATATGTGATGGAAGATCATATAGAACGATACGAAGTAGTTAAGCACCAAAAGGATCTGAACACAAGAAAAAACACAAATGGGTCAGGTTATCTTTCATAAGCAGAGATGTTCATTTCCATAGTTGAAATTGATTTAGACACATCTCAACAATTTTCTCATTGCAACTCAAAATTGAAATCCCCCCACCATCTAACAACCAGAAATTCTATGAGCACCAATCTGTGAGTAAGTAAACAAAGAAGTTGCAATAAAACTCACTGTGAAGTAAGGTACCGAAGCTCTATAACCAACAAGGGTCAAATAGAAAACACAACCAAGTAAAGCTGTAGTACGTCGTTCGGGTAGTGATAGACGCTCACACATGATACAGTAACCATGAGCAATGAGTAAAAATGACACAAAGGAAGCAGTTTGAAAGAGCACTCCAGTAATGTACATCCCAAATGACATCCACAGAGAACATATCTGGAGGTTAAAACAAGAGTACCTACAAGAAGATATTTTACAAAATCATTAAAAATTAATGAAATTTCCCTCATAATAATCTTGAATCAGCAACACAGTATTGGATAGTTTTCAAATCAGCAACACAGTATTGGATAGTTTTCAAAAGGGGCATGTACCAGAAAAGAAAAGATAAGCCAAGTTGCAAAGCTTTGATTACTGGAATTGAAGCAAGTGTCCACTGTAGATTGTTGGCCTGTACAAACAAAAAAACCCAAAAAGAAAATTAGACAAATTTGGGTTTTTTTCCCCACCAAATCAAGAAATTGAAGATAATTTAGTAAAACCCAAACAGGAAACTAAGAATAAATAAATAAAAAAAAACCTAACTTTGAAATGAAAAATTAGTACTAAATAGTAACCTGAAAGTGACGATTTTTCCAAGTATTAATAGTCCATGAAAGAGCTGAAACAAACCAAATTGATAAGAACCCTAAGTAGAGTGAAGGAAGAGGTCGATAAGCTTCATTGATATTAACACCATATCCTCCAAAATTCACTGTTAAGTCCATTATTCTCTGTTGAGGTTCTGACTGAATGTGTTGTTGTTGTTATTTGATGATGATGATAATGAATGAAACTCCTGCTGCTGGTGGCATAATAAATAGACCCAAGGCGACATTTTAGAGCGGATCGGTTTGTTATTTGGCAAAATTTGGTGAAGAGACAACGTCACAGACTTCTAGTGCTTTTGTTGGTGTTGGAGCAGGCAGGGCAAAGGAACCACAACACTAAGGTATCAAAAAATCGGCTTCTTATAAAGTGTCTGCAGCAAAATTATACCTTCGACCAAAATACCCTTTATCATAATTAAAATATAAAATAAACGGAAAATGGGTTATTTATCAAAATATTTTTAAAACATGGTTCAAATGGACGAGTAAAATTATTATGGGTGAAATGGACACCAGAAAAATAACAAGGATGAAACTGGATTCATCCTGACTTAAACTAAAAAAATAGCAATGATGAAACTGGATGCATCCTGATGTAAATTAAAAATAAGAAAAAGTATTTGAAAATGGGTGGGATGAGACTGTTTACATCCTGACTATTTTTACATTGTTGTCCATTTAAACAGTATCAAAATATAAATGTCCTTTTCACCTAGGACTTGTTGATTTTGGTCTTTTTAACCAATTTTGTGTAAAATAAAATATGATTACTTTTATCTACGGAAAATGGGTCATTTGTCCAAATATTTTTAAATTACGGTTCAAATGGACGAGTAAAACATAGTTTGGGTGAAATGGCCAAAAAAAAATAGTAAGGATGAAACTGGTTTCATCCTAGCTTAAATTTAAAAAATAGCAAGGATGAAACTGGATACATCCTGTGTAAATTAAAAATAAGAACAAATATTTGAAAATGGCACGATGAAACTGGTTACATCCTGCCTATTTTTATATTTTTGTTCATTTAAACAGTATCAAAATCTAACTATCCATTTCACCCAGGAATTGTTGATTTTGGTCTTTTTAACCAATTTTGTGTTTTATCTATTTCATGATTCTTTCTCACGCCCGACCGAGATTATGGAAGAACAAGTTTAATGATGGGGGTTCTGAGAAATAATCGGATAGAGATGGTCAACTGGAAAATGTCCGACTACGGTCAAATAAAGAAGCTGCAAAATGAAGTTACTACAGACTACAGTAAACAGTGCATAGAAGGCTTGGGATTCTACTCGAGCATAAGTTATGTCTGTTGTCAAGGCCAGTTTAGTACTCTTTCTCAAGCAACTAGTCTAGATTATCCCAAATTACTAGGAGTGTTGGACTTCATGTCACATTTCATGGGAAGCAGCCAGAAGTTGAAGATAAAGATGATGCGTGAGGGATTTGGCCTGTTTGGGGGAAATGAATTCAGTGCATGAGTGATATCATGCAAGTCGAGCCATTACTTGGTGCTTTCAAAATTTATGCTGATATGCTGGGTATAGACATGCTTTCATAGAAAGATTGTTAGATAGATTTTTCCTAGCAAAAAAAATAGATAGATTGTTAGATCAATTCTATGTCCATAAAATCAATAAAAAATCATGAAAAAAATACAAGAGGAAAATATCTACAAAAGTTTTACAATTTTTCTTTTGTGTTTGTCACTTCAATTGTCACCGACTGCAAAGACCTGGCCGGACAACATCAATAAGGTAAGCAAAGATTGTTCTTGGGAAGCTGAAAACACTTTACAAGAAGCCGATTTTTTTTTAGTGATCTTCCTCAAGTTCAAGTAAAATATACCGCTAGAAGGTATAATTTTGCTGCAGACTACATTGCCAAGGAAGCAAGGATTAAAACCCTTAAGCACATGTCAACTCAATTAAATCCAAAAATCCAAAAAAAAAAAAATTAGCATCCTTTCTAATATTTTTGATAAATAACTTGTAAATCGCTTATAATATATTTGCTAGTTAATGAAAGTAACCTTCACCAAAAAAGTAAAAAAATATCACGTGTTGTATTGGTGTCAAATTGTAAAATTAAGTTATAAAACCACAAAAACTAGTTAAAGTTTCAGTTGAGATGGAAGTGGCAAATTCCCAAACTTAAATTAGGCATGTTTACGATATTGGGGCAAAGTTCAACTACTATGGTAATTTAATGTGACTTGATCATTAAAAAAGTAACTCTCAAGTGGTGTACTAATAAAATATAAAACCTAATCTTTGTTGAACGAGATTTAGGTGGAGAAATGTATATTTTTTTTTTTGAAAATAAGACTTATATTACTGAGCCACCGTTAATCTGCTAATTCAGACTTTTCTGAGACTAACTCATGTTGAGTTGCTCTTCTAATGACTGAATTTGTTGGATTAACAATGGCAGAACAAGATACAAGGGTAGTGTCATTAGAGTTACATAATTCATAAGCTTTGACAGTGTCAAAAGCTATTGCGGGAAATAAAAAGCTAGGAGCTTGATCAGACCAAAAAGATGTATTGTTTGATCTTCTCCCTTCCTTTGCCAACAAGTCTTCCACCTTGTTAGCTCTTCTATCTACATACTGGAAGCCTTTAAAGGAAACTAGTTTAGCTGCTACAACTTTAACTTCTTCTAAAACTGCTATGCATTGCCATTTCACTGAATTTGTCTTTCCTTGCAGATACGATATTGTAGCTTGATTGTCTCCTTCTATTATCAAGTTTTGAATATTGTGTATGCTGGGACATTGCGTTGCCTTGGGAAGAGCTACAGCTTTTTCCTCTTCGGCGGAGAAGGTCCTGCACCATCCATGTTCTGCTGCTGTAAAGGTTTCTGTTGAATTACGAATGACAAAACCAAAACCTGCACTAGTGATTTCAGATAGCCAAGAAGCATCACAGTTCAGTTTCAGAGTATTTGCAGGTGGTAGTTGCCAATAAATATTTCTGGAATGATTAATGCTGTGCAATCTGTGATTAGTGTGTCTGTTGTTTGGGTGCCAATAAACAAAGTAACTTGATATAGCAATTGCTAGTTGCTCAGAAGTTCTAGTTTTGTTTTCAAACACTCTCAAACATCGTTCTTTCCATATGAACCGGCACTTTGTTGCTGCTAAAGCCATAAAAATTGAATCTAAGTTTCCTATCTTCCATTCATTATAATGTTCCAAAAAAGTTTTAGCATTTGTTAAGTTTAGAGATACTCCCTGAGAAGCCATTGGTGGTAAGATCCAAACTTGCTTGGCATATGCACATTCAAAGAAAAGATGATATGTAGATTCTTCCATATGCTGACAGAAGACACATTTTTTTTCCTCATCTGTGGCTGCTCCTAGTTTCATTTTTGTTGGTAAAGCATCCTGCAAGCACTTCCATATGAAGAGCTTTATCCGTTGTGAAGTATCCATACTTCACAACCTTTCCAGAATCTTTTTCGAAGCATGGAAAACTAGAAGGCTAGGATTCATGAGTTTAGCATACAAGGACTTGACAGAAAATTCACCATTCTTTGTTAATGTCCATCATAGTTTATCTTTTTTGAGGTGGCCATTCCTATCTGTGGGGAAATGTATATGGAGTCACTAAGAAGACATTTTTTCCTTTTTTGAACTTGATAAATTAGGCGAACAAATCAACAAGTATATGCGATGATCAAATAGAATGCAAAGTCAATCTTTATTTTTCTATTATGTTGTTGTTTCTTTTTGTGCGATAGCCTGCTGGGTCCAATTTTTTAATTAATACCCGTCTGTAAGCAAGAGTTAATAATTTCAAGAAAAGAGGTCAATGCAACCTAAAAAAAATAAGCTTCATAATTAGATGTACATTGCTTTCTAATTTATTTTCTTACTAGAAATAACACGTGCCGTAACACACGATATGAGGCTAACAGAGAGTTCTAATAAATATCTAGAGATAGCTTGTGCCATAACGGCACTGCTTTAATATGATATATGATTGCTGTAATTTTTCTTTTTTCCGGACTTTAAATTAAATCGCGTTCCTTCGCAAGATAGTTTTCTATTTTGTTTAAATTAATAATGTCTATAAGTACATTGTAAAATTATTCATATACATGGTAAAATCATTTAAGTAATATTGTGTATGTATATGAGTTATGAATAAAAACAAATAAATAAATCTCATTTCCCATTAAATTCATCATGCCACCGTTGAATCTAATTAATGCATGTATGATATGTTATGATTTCATTTAATGTTTCTTTGAATATTTTGAGTTAAGAGGTGATGCGATAATTAAAGATTAATAAATTTTGATTGATAATGGGAGGGGTTACAGAAACGACGACCGTTGGATGTGTTAATCATTTTGTTTCAGTAATTGAATTTTTGTTTAATTTTTGTAAATTATCTTTCTGGTACTTTTTTCTCAAAAAATCTTAATCATTTTTTTTAATTGAATTGAATTTTTATTTATGATCCTAATTATGACATAACTCAATTAGTGTATACTCATAATGATTATAGGTTATAACTCTTACATCCATCAGATGTCTTTCGCTAAGATGAGACTGAGATGGTCGGATGCAACATTTGTCTCTCAAAATGTTATCTTACCGTCCAAAGCTCAAAAGTCTTTTTCTGTTTTGTATTATAGATTTTAATACTCGCGCGGAGATGGACACTGCTTTCTAATTTATTTTGTCAGTATTAAAATCGCTTCATTTTACATAAAGTGAGTCTTTTGGTATTTATACAGTTTTTAAGGAAAACACAACAAGCTTTAACATTTTTGAAGTATTTATTTTTAGGTGCTCCAATTAAAAGGGAAAGAAAGAGAGAGAATGGGTTAAGATCTTGACTTTGGCCGAGGAATTTTTACCAAAAGTTAAGATCGAGATTTTTTTAATTCTTTCAGATTTTGCTTTCAGTTTTAAGGTTTTCTGCTTTCAACACTGGTTTTCTTCTTTTCCTTTTCTTGTTTTAGCCATGATGGAAGATCTTGCTAGTTCGAATCCATCTTCTTCTGTTAGTTTTGACTATAGAAGGTGAATTTCAAGGGGTTTCTTCCAAATTGGGTTTTGGTGGTGATTGATATGTTTCGTCTTATGAATTTTTCTTCTATGTTTGTTAAGGAGAAGAATCTAATTCCCGAAGCTATTATGGAGTATTTCCCACATGTGTTTGTTGAAGGTGGGAGGATTAACCCAGTTTCCTATGTTAGGTTTAAAGAAAGAGATTCATCGATGTGAGAATTTGGTAGTGAGTGTTTCTGTAGGTAAGAAATTACCATTCTATATGGTACGTAGTATTGTTTATAAATTTTGGAGACTAAAAAATAATTATAATATTTTTTGATTAATGATGATAACTTGTTTCTTTTTGAATTTGATCTTGAGGAAGACCGTATTACTTCTCTACAGCATGATCCTTTCATAAAACCATGGTCCAAAATATTGGACAAGAGATAGATGAACTGCATACCATGATGGATGAACACACATTAAAAGTTCTAGAATGAATTATGCGAGAGTGTATGTTGAGATAGATGTTGATTGTATTTTTCCTGCTAGTTCCTCTTTTAGTTGATGGAAATGACATAATTGAAGTGAAGTTTGAGTATACTTGGAAACCTCCCAAGTTTGATGAGTGTAAAATTTTTGGACATACATTATCTCAATGTCCTATGAAAGTTCATATTCAACCTAAGGTGGTGGAGAAATACGCAACAAAAAAGCCAAGTGTGGTAGTGGATGCTAACGGGAAGGGATCCTAAGGAAACAAGTTCCGCTATTTCTGAAGAGGATATTATTGTTAAAGATCTCCTTGAAAATGCGGGGTATCAAAATACACCACCAACTTTTTCTTAGGAAACCTGTAAGGACTAAACTTAAATATAATTCCGAGAGTTACAACTTAATGAATCTCAATCAGGAATTATATTAAGAGTTTATATCTCTTCCTATTAAAATCAATATGTAAACGGAAACAAGTCCGTGAACCTGATTATACCGTGAGAGTACTTGGACGATTCCAAAGATCAATATCAATCAAGTCGTATCCAATAATTACGATGGACGTATCTACTTTGATTGATTTACGTACAACCCGTGATATTTCAATTATAAACATAAATAATACAATGCGGAAAAAGAAATAACAAATTCACCAAAAATTTTGTTAACGAGGAAACCGCAATTGCAGAAAAACTCCGAGACCTTGTCCAAATTTGAACACCAAACTGTATTAAGCCGCTACAGACTCTAGCCTACTATCAAAACTTCGGAATGGAATGTAGTTGAGACCGAATCCAGCGTCACAGTAATTCAGTTGCATTCACACTTCCTACACCTCTTGAATCTCGTAAGACTCTTCGCAATTAATTCCCTTAGCTGATGTCCTTTATAGCCTAAGAGTTGTTTCAACTTAACTGAAGACTTTTAAACCAATATTCCTCCCCACAGATATGCCTATATTTAATTTTCATTTTGATCAAAAGATCAAGGTGAGATAGGAAATCGTTTGCAATAGACAAAGTTTAGCGAACCTCAAATTCCGGTAATTACGACTCCCAAAGAGAAACCTAAATTATTATTCACTTCACAAGTAAAAACTACTCCGATTCAACAAAGAATCATTATAGAGGAATATACTTGTGGAATCAGAAAGTCTGAGACAAAGAAACTTTGTGATTTCTATATATCTTTCCTGATCGGAGTGAGACTCGACAATCAGTAGCAAGATCAGGATACACGAACTATTAAGATAAAGATAGTCGGACCTGGCTTCACGAATCCCTAAGTGAGGTCTTTTTAGTCGCTAAACCTAAAAAGGTTTAAAGGAGAGGACGACTCTAGTTTACAACTAGGGCACACAAGAAAAGTGTCGGGGATTCAAAGATCCCAGTTGCTTGAGTTCCTCCTTATATAGACTTTCAAAATCAAAGGTTTCTTTAGGTTTAAGCTAAGGTAGCTTTGGAATCAAGCAATCAATATTCACCGTTATATGAATCTTTTATTTGAGATTAACACAACAAAATATACACTCTAGTTAGGATGAACCATAACCGAACCGTGTACAAAGACTTGTTCATGAAAGGTTAGCCGAAACTAGTCAGACAAACTATAATATTAACCATTTTCATATAACACTTTAAGATTTTAATCTTGAGTCACCGTAGGTTATAATGTGATCAAACATGTCTAGATGTGTTTTTTAAAGATCTTTTCAAATGCTGATTATCTCATAGAAATAATTCCGATGCCATATGAAAATATTCGACAGGGTAAGTATGTGTACTTGGCACGTGTACTTACATCCAGTTTGTGAGTTATTTTGTCATGGTACGTGTACCAGGTTTGTATACCCTTAAGACAAAACGAGTTCAGGAGTTCACACAACTTTTTCGGTATGCATACTAGGTATGTGTACCAACCTGAGTTCACAAGTCACAAAACTTTTTGGGTTTGCATACTCGGTATGTGTACCAAAAGTCGTTGCTGAACTATAGCTACGCCGGTACGTGTACTGGGTACATGTACTGTGGTTCCGAACCTATAAAAGTTGCGCTAGTATGTAAGCTGGTACTGTACCATCATGTATCCAGATTTAAAGTAGTTATATATCTCTCTAATAATCAATTTGAAACATTCCCGAATGACAATGACACCATCACTGTTCCAGGGTATTTTCAAAGATAATCTTGAATCATAATTTAGGTCATAAACAATAAATTTTTCTTAACCAAATTCATCAAGTATGAACAAATGTTCTTAAGCTTAGTCAACATATTTCGAGAATAACTTGACTCTAAAATGTTGTTGTGCATGTAAAGTCCACTTTAGTCGTGCGACATAGTCTCATAGATAGAAAGGTGAAAACTTGAGTAATATCAGTCTTCACTTATATTTTATTGATGAAGATCTCCAAAAGCTTCGGTTGATCTTCGCCTCCAAACGGTAGAATGCAGTGATATCTAGTACTCAACTACACACTTCTATCCTAATCCAATAATTGACTAAATGTAGACTAGAAATCAAGATATAGTTTTGATAAACTAAATTTGACAACAATCTTGAGATATCAACATGTGTCAGTTCGACCGAGACTATATCGCACGACTAAAGTGGACTTTAGTCGTGCGACAAGAAGAACGTTGAGGAAATTGGGATGAAGGAGGTTCTTGCTAGTCTTATTTTTACTTAAGTTCTTATAACTCCAGTGAGAGATAAGAATGAAATACTCTCAAATAATAACAAGTTTATAGTTCTAGACGGATTACAACTTTTCTCACCAAAGAGGTAAAGTTTATGTTTATTGTTCAAAGAGCTTGGGCTTATAAAGTAAGAGGAAATCTTATATATATGTTGGTTTCCAAACTCATGAGGGTTAAGCAAGAAATAATTCTTTGAAAGAAGGAAATGTTCAAAAGTATTTCTTCTTTTGTTTTAAAAGTTAAGGAGGATATGGATGATGCTCAACTTCTTCTTCAATTTGATCCCCTTAATCAAAATCTTTCCAGCAGCGAAAGAGCTTATATTCAAGAGTATGCCAAACTTATTAAGTATGCGGCATCTGCGGCAAAACATAAATCTAGAATCAAAATGCTGGACTCTAATAGATGCTTTTATCATAATTCTTTGAAGAAAATGATATTTAGGTATAATATGTCGTCTCTTACAAATAGTGATAATATCAAACTTAAATAGGATATGGAGATTGCATTGGAGTGTTTTAATTATTCTCTGAGATGTTAGACAATCTTGGTGTATTCAAGAGGATATTTTCAAGGAGGGAATTTCGTTAGTTGCATTTAGCAATGTGATGTGCTTGACTTGATAAAGGCTATGTCCATGGAATAAATTTTTATAGTTTTTGCTTCCATTAGGGCCAGCAAAGCTCCTTGTCCAGATGGTTTTTCAAGCCATTTCTTCAAAGCTACCTGGTTTATGGTGGGCGATGAATTTGTAGTTGATATTCAATAAAATTTCAACAAATTCAAGCTTTTGAAAGAGGTTAATAGCACTTTTATTACTCTTATTGCAAAGAAGGATAATCCATATGTGGTAGATGACTTTAGGCATATATCTTATTGCAATGTTGTTTACAAACGCATTACCAAAATAATTTCTTTTAGAATGAGAAGGGTCTTAGATGGTTTTGATTATTTCCAATCAATCAACCTTTAATTCTGGGAGAGTCATTCAAGATAATATTCTTTTGACCCATGAAATTGATCGGAATTATCACAAATCTCAGGGTTTTCCTAGGTTTTCCCTTAAAATTGACTTTAGGAAAACATATGACACTGTTAGTTCGGATTCCATTTTATTTGTTTCGAAAAGAATGGGTTTCCGTGCTAGGTTTCTTGAATGGATTTCTACTTATAAGTTCTCAATTATTATCAATGAGTCTCTGCATAGTTTTGAGCTAAGAGTACTTAGACACGGTGTTCCTCCCTCGTCTTATTTGTTTGTCCCGGTTATATATGGAAATTTTCACATCTAGTCTTATTCAAAAAGACCATCGTAGAAAGTATGGGTTTCTTCCTAGATGTAAGTTGACCAAGTTTAATCATTTATGTTTTGGCCGATTATCTTTTAGCCTTCTTCAAGGGTACTAGGGATGCAACTTCTAGTCTTAAATATGCTCTTGATTCTTTTAGATTGTGTTTTGGTCTTTAAATGAATATGAATAAAACGACTTTGTTTCATTCTATTGTTGATGGAGATAGTCTCAATAGTATTCTTAAGATTCTGGATTGCACTATCGGGGAGCTTCATGTTAGATATATAAGATTTCCCACCTCTCAATTAAGTTATCTCATAAGGATTGTATCCCTCTAATTAACAATATAAATGCAAGAATACACTCTTGTAAATCCAAATTTCTTGCGTATGATGAAAAATCCTTCTTATTAGATCAGCTTTTAGTGGTGTGATTTTATACTAGCTTTATTATTTTATTCTTCCAATAAAAGCTATCAAAGAGATCAATTTAATGTTTAAGAGATTCTTGTGGAGTGGACCTGAGTCAGGAAAGAAGCACAGTCCCGTGAGTTGGACTAAAATTTGTATTTTTTATGTATTAGTGTTAAAGTTTTGGTGCAAACCAATATGGCTGCCAACTTTAGGCATATATGGGATATTGTGTCTCAGAAAAGATTATATGGTAAGTTGTATATATTAATAAGTTGTTTATATTTTAAAATAATAACTAAAGTACTTCCATAGATTTATAACAAAAAATTTCGTATAACCTCTATAATGAACCGAATAATATGATTTGTAATTACAACACAAGTTCTATATTTTTTACAACATCGAATCAGCTTACCATAGAAAAAATTTATTATTTTTTTCGTTTTATGTTTTAATTAGAATTTGTATGGAATCAAACAAGATATTCTATCGATAGTATTGTATAGAATAAAGGTTTCAAATAAACTAATATATGGATCAACCAATACTATGGTTTTATACTGGATAACTCTCGAAAAGATGTAATATTGACGTCTAACACGTGTTGGCCGAGAAATGATAAAAGGTTTTACAGGGAAAATATTAATGACTTAGGGTCGGACTTCTGTACTGAGATTTTGGGTAGACAAACCTTTGTCCTTGTTGATGGTGGATTTTCAGCAAAGGTCAAAACCGTAAAATCATGATACTGCATGTTTCTGACACGACTTCAGGAACGCATGTGACGATTCATATTTTACGAGCCATGATGTATATGTCACTCGAAAGGCCTCCCCGGAGCGTTCAATGTTGCTCATTTCATCATGACCTCTATGTAGAATAACATAATTGGGCGGTTCTCCATATGATTGAGAACTTAACGCCTTCAGGACGTCGGTGACACTCGATGTTCCCTGACTACATAGAGAGACCCCCCCCTCTACCTAGAAGAACGGTCGAGCGGTTCTCCATATGATTGAGAGCTTAACGCCTTCAGGACGTCGGTGACACTCACTGTTCCCTGACTATGTAGAGAGACCGTGTATAGATTCAGGCGGGTTTCCATACATAATTGTTTAGAGGGATAAACGCCTTCAGGATGTCAGCAACACTCGCTGATCACTGACTATGCACCTTTCAGAACGGGTATAACGCTTTAACTGGCTAATATCCCTTCTGCAATAGATTAATTCTACCGTGAAATTCACCACTGAATTCCTAGAAGATAATCTATTTTATCTCATTACTCCGATTTCATTATCGAATCCACGACTGATCTCATGAAATTGTAATAGATAATCTCATTACTCCGATTTCATGATCGAATCCACGGCTGATCTCATGGAATGGTAATAGATAATTTTATTACTCTGATATTGTAGTCGAATAACGATCCTATGGGATGGTAATGCTCATTTTATTATTCCGAATCCATGGTCGAATCCACGACTGATCTTACGGATTGATAATAAATAACTACTCACCTTTATTACTCAGTTTCATGAATCATTCTCAACTGAATTTCATGAATTAGTAATAAATACTCAACAACCGGGCATTTGGAATATCACTGAGTAAGCCCCAAGAAAATGGTGCAAGTGTACTCGACAATGATGCACGACCGAGTACCCGAATGCACGAATGAGCATTCGAAAATATGGACAAACGAGGAATCCTACACAAAATAGGAGATAGAAAATAATATTAAAATAATAAAAGTGGCGCCTAGGGGACCAGGCCCCCTGGCCGGCCGGTCCCCCACGCCTTTTTTCCTTTATTTTAAATTATTTTATTATTTTCACGAACTCATGAAAACTCCTTCATTCTAGCAATTTTCCTTGTTTGAGCAAAACTCATGGTTTCTCTATATTTTCACGGTTTCATGAAAAATGATAAAAATAGGGAAAGGTGTTGCAGGACCGGGATACCTGGATGGATGGCCATGCCCTAGCCGTGGCCGGTCCCACACCTTACAATCCCTAGTCTTTCATAATTATTATTTCCCTCATCTCATGAAACTCCTCAGTTTGAGAAAAAAATCATGGTTTCTTCATATTTTCTCAAATATTGCTCAAACCATGAAAAAGCCAAAAAGTCAAATGGTCACCTGACCGACTAGGCTATTCACGAAAAATATTAAAATATAATTATTTTAATATTCTCAAAAATTGATGAAACGAGCAAAATCAAGAATTTCAGTCAAAGATCAAACTCTTCTGAAAATCCAACATATTGCTCAAACGCAACACCAGAAAATACCGAAACTCTCAGGACTGAGACACAGACATTGTGGAGACATGGGCATGCTCCCTTGACCGACCAAGGGAGGCCCTAAGGCTTGCAAGGAGTCGGTCCCACACGTTTTCACGATTTTGACCTAATTTGCGCAATTGCTCATATTGGGTCCAAACTCTTTCCAACCAACTTGGAGTTTGCTCAAACGGCCATCAACTGGTCCCACGACCACCAAGGGCCGGTCTCAATCCCTCTTGGTTGATCCCTCACTTTTTCATAATTAGGTTTGATCACCTAATGCTCAATCGAGCACTGTTTCAATAAATGATGAAACCGACATTTAATCATCATTCTTTCACCAACTGGTCAACTAAGGACCCTGGTGCACGCTCGCTCGAGAACTTGGGAGCCACATGGACGTTCATCATCCCATGTAGTCGGTCCCTTCATCACTCATGACCTATTTTCAGCAATTCATCAATTGACGAACAATTGATCAAAAATTAGGGTTTCGAATAAACGCTACACAAATCATCATTCTGAGCAAGATTCAAACACTAATAAATTTATGTTGATTCAACAATCAATATCTGGATTAATCATATAATATTTGGTAGTCCACCAATATTTTAATTAATATTTTTATTGGGTTACGTTACCAATAAATAGTCCGTCGAATTGAGCAATACTTGCTCAGTTACTCGAATACTGATCCAACTATCAATATTCAGTAATTTATTAATATTCAGTGATTCATCGAATTGAGCAATACTTGCTCAGTTGCTCGAATATTGATCCAACTATCAATATTCAGTAATTCGTCGAATCGAGCAATACTTGCTCAGTTGCTCGAATATTGATCCAACTATCAATATTCAGTAATTCGTCGAATCGAGCAATACTTGCTCAGTTGCTCGAATTTAACAGTATTTGCTCAGACGAGCAATATCAACATAAGAACATGTATATTCAATCCATAAATCACTGAGCATTCGTCACTCATGCTCAATTCAACAAAACTTAGACTCACTTTCTAATCAGTCAACAACTGACTAATTAATACACGTTTGCCTTGCAGACTTCACAAATCATGAGACATCAATCATGTCACATGGGGGGATATCAATTAGGGTGTTGGTCTGGCGGCCTATGGAACGTGGATTCATCCATGATGAGAAATGTGAGTAAGTCGTGCAAACGGTTGAAGGAGTTAGCAAAGTAGTGGGTGGACGGTTAACTAAGTCTCCGCACGACCTGGAACTGGTTTCACCACGAATTCCCACTTTCCCACTCTTTCACTCAAGAAACCGTCATACTTGCAGGGATCAATGTGTTTATTCTGACAATATAAATAAGTCTCTGGATCCATGATTAAAACAGGACAATTTTTCGATTCATCACTCTAAGAAATTCCATTGACCAGAACTTACTTTGAACTCAACAGTTCACAGAAACCTTCAACACATCCACAATCCTTGATCCCACACAATTTTCAGCTTCCCTCCTACAGATCAACCCATCTCCCTCTTTGTGACCGAATTGACTCTGGAACGACCATTGACTTGGTTTAAGACAGAGTCCTACAGATTGATCTCTCGAATCTAAGCACTCTCTTTGCAGTGCATCTGTGTGAGGTTGAGCATATTGCTCGGTTGAGGAGTCTCGACAACACGTCCGTCTCTTCAATTCCCTAAAAACCCAGCAAATCGTTTTTCCCCATCTACAGTCCTGATCTTAGTTAGTGAATTTTTCCATTATATAAAACATAAATACGTTCTTTTTGGTTTGCATTTCGAATCTGTATTAGAAAATAGTAAAAAGAGAAGGAGAGACAAAACGTACGGGAGAATAACTAGAGACGGATGAAGAAAGATATCCACAATGAATCCCGATCAGCATGCTAATACTTTTCAAGAAAATTTTGTATATGATAATGAGTTAGCTGAGGTGAGTTCTAATGTTGAAATAACTAATGATGTTCTAATTCACCGACTGGTGGAGAAATTTGATGATAGTACTAAAAAAGTAAAGAAGATTCAAGAAAACTTTCAGATTCTAGTTCTCATGTGAAAGTAGAATCCAAGTGAAAGAAGGAAAAAGACGATGGACACGGTCGGCGTTGAGCCAAGGTACCCAAAGGTGGACTTTGGGCATTAAGCGTAGAAGGGAATCGAATTCATTATTTACAACGGGGACTTTAATTATGCTAACTAGCTTTTAGTATTTAATTATAGTAAAGAAAGGGTCAACATATTGAAACTTAAAAGTATAAGAGTCAAATTAAGGTTAATGGTCCCAGGAAAGGCTGATTCCACTAATTACCCCTATCTATGTTGATTATAAAAGCGCAATTGGGATACTAAAACTAATAGGGGATATAGGAAAAAAAAATACAAAAACGGGATGCAAATAGTAAATTAGAGTCACTCTCTATCCAATTAATTTATATAATTTCTAATCTACCCCTCACTAATCATGTTTAGTGGTTAATTATAATTAGTTAAGTTAATAGATTAGTTTGATAATTTAGTCTAATATCATTGAATGTGTTGATACAACAACATTAAATCAAGATATTTATGATCATGAAGGTTTAGGTGAAGAACCAACTCATGAAAGTAAACAAGCTGAACATACAAGTGCTCCAATTACTCATGTATAGGTATCAATATATTGATATTTGATTTTTTTCACTGAATTCGCCATTGTTATGCTTGAAAAACTCAGTGTCGGCATGGTAAAAATATGTATACCATGCCGGCAGGGCCCAAATCGGCATGATATTCATATTTTCACCATGACGATACACAATATCCCCCAATATATTTTGAAATCATAAGTACACTGCCGACAATTTTTTTTTATTATCGAGCATGCCGGTGGTAGTGACGGCATGGTACATTGCTTAACTTGTTATGCCGTCAAATGATGCAAATTTTCCAGAAACTTGAGTTTTTTTCATTTGGATATCGGAATTGATAGATTTCTATCGAGCATGCCGACAATTAATAATTTCGGCATGTTATTCATACTAAAAACACTGTCGGAATAGTAAAACGTCATGGTGTTCATATTAAAACTATCCCGGTATTAACTGATGGGGCAATAATATTTTTGAAACCTGCTACGGGCATCATCAACTTCGGGCATCATGGAGATAATAAGCTTTATAATGAAATCAACGAGTGGATTATGTATGATGAATATGGAAAAAAGATAAGAGAAGTGGATTCGAAGGTAAGGGTCAATAGTTGAGGTTTCTGAATGAATGAATAATTATAAGAAGTAACAAAAAATAAGGTCAGCACGTTGTGACGTTTTTTTCCTCTTAGATTTTAAATACAATATTTGTAGAGATCTAAAGTTTCTATGAAGAATAAAGATTCTGATCACTTCTAGTGAAGATGAAAAAATTATTGTGGATACATGGCCGATTCAGTAACTCTTATCTCTACGGTTTATACTATGGTGAAGATTGAATTTATGGAAGATTTTTCTTGTTGTACTGAATAGTAATTTATATTCAAATTACTGGTGCCAGAATTTTGAATACTAATCAGATTCAAACACAGTTTGATTTGAATATTAAAGTGTAGTAAAATAAAAATCCTGATGAAGATTTAAATTTCTTATTTTCTTATTCGAATTTCTTATTTTGTAATTTTAATATACTAGTTGAAATGCAATCAGTGCTTCGATTGAAATCGCAATCGCTTAATCCTACAAAAATATATTAGAGTAAACTCTTAGTATATTAGCACATTACTTTCGTATGAACTGAGGAATTGACTAGCTGCATATCCATAATTGATAAGAAATCCGCATACAAAGCAATATCTAAATTTTTGGTTGCGGAAAAATGTCTATAAATATATAAACATCGTACTTAAGATACATTGACAAACACGAACGAAATGAAACATAAGAACAACAAAGATAGACTTAACTGATCTATTGGTTTCTTCATCGAGATACTGCAAAAATCTAATGAACTCAGGCCTTCTGCATAATTGGTTAATTGGAGTGGAATTTCTGGGGACTGCTATTGTTTTCTACAAAGAGCCAAAAAAAAGTGCATGTAAAGCACATACCAAATATTTAAAGGCAGCTCGCCTCTCATTGTAAAGGATATATGCAACGTGAGCAGGTGACCTACTTAAAATGGTCGAAATCAAACCGAGATTTTCTACAAATTCTAGCAAATGTTTTAGATTTGTCTAGAAACCTCTTATTAATTCTGCTCTCTCATTCATTTTAGGCATGTTGAGAGGTAAATATGATATAGGTCCTACGTGTCCTGGTCACACCAATAATTACACCTTTTCTTAGAATAGTACGAGAGAGAGCTTGCTTTCCATTGTACTATGTCCTTCCTTTTATAGGTTTTGTCCCAAATTTTTCTCTTCTCATGACATCATGCCACATGTCATTAGGGTTCTTTTATATACTCTTAATGCCACTTATCGTAATATAACCTCTAGTTTCCCATTAATCCCTTTTCTATCCTAGAAATACTCTATTGGACTTGGGTTTTAGTCCCCACGTCCCCATTTTCTTAATGGGTTTACCCTCTTTTGGGGAACTCCCTAGCCTTGTTAGAGGGTAACTATTTTCATGTATCAACATTAGTCCCCGACTATTAAGTAATTGTCAAATAACTCGATAGTCACTCAATCTTTTTCCCTGACACCCCTGAAGGCGAGGGGCAAAGAATGCCCTTATCCACCCACGTTCTCTCTGACGGTTGTTTCCACCGCGACGTGTCAAGAGTCCCCCCAGTCTTCTTCAGTTATTTCACCTTTTTGTAACCATCACATCCCTTTCCAGAGGTCACGTATATATATATATACACATTATATCTCCTCTTTGCTTTCCATCCATCCCATTGTTTTTATCTTGTTTTTGGACTTAATACACTCGCGTCATGTAGACTGATTCTTGTAGGAGCGACTCGTCTGAAGGGGAAGGGTCCGAGGATGAATTAAGTGTAGAGATTGCAGGGGTTGAACTCGGGATCAGGAGGGGCCGTTGTCATCCAAGCCCGCGGACGGCGACTCTCACAAAATTGAAGAGTTTTTTGGGAATGCCATTCTGAAACGCGCCCTGAAGTCGAGAGTTCTTTCTACTGGCCAAAATGTGCTTCCCATGGATGATAAGCTCATCCCCCGCATTCTTAATCCTTCCTTATTGTCGTACCCTCCTATATCCGGATGGCTTGTGCACCTCGAGTCGGAGGAACCAACTGTATTTTCATTCAAAAAGAACCCGCACATAGTTGTTCACCATGGTGATTATCTTCATCCCATTATCGAGTTCCGCTATACTACTATAACACCGCCCATATGGCCTCATTGGGATTCGTACATTAAAAAAATATGTCTTTGTTGTTGAGTTTTCTGATTGTTGTGCCAGTAGTCTTAAATTATGCCCTCTTTCCGTAATTATGTAAAAAGATACTTTATCCGCCATTATTGAGATGAAGGTTTAGGCATTTTTTATGTAGCTTGCAAAAGAAAAAAACAAAAAAAATTCAAATATTTCCTCAGTTACTACAATACTTAAGTTTCGTAGTTTTTGTCCCAAGTTTTAAGTGTCAAGTGGTAAAGTTATTGTTTTATTTGCAGATAAATACTGGTAATCTAAAAATCAAGGAAGTTTGTAAAAGATGGAGAAGTATGGGAATGGAAGAAGGAAAGAGAAGAAAACAACTCTAGGATTTGTGTTTTCCTTTTTCCAAATAATATTATGAAATAAAATAAAATTTTAGAATATTAAAATTTTTTGTTAAATTTAAAAAATGAGGAGGGAAGGAACATGCATCTGCTAGGGCACATAGTCACACTCAAAAATATAAAAACCTTTAAATAATATGGGACGCGTAAAAACCCCTAACCTTCATCTTAACTGGGATGGAGTGAGTACATATTTATATCCCTCATTTTTAGTTTTTCGGTAAAGATAAATCAAATCAAATTACTAATGAGTTGTCTAGGCCCGTTATGTTTAAAGTTAAATCTAAAGTCACAGAAACCATTCATATGTATATTTTAGCTCACCAATTCTTAATCACCATTACTCACAATTCAACATATCTTAAAGATTTGTAATTTATCCATAGTTCACATGTGTACATTCATCGAGTACATAATTATTACACTATGATTGAAGGTTCACTCAGTTAAAGTATACATTTTACGGGTTCATATGTATATATGTACGCACATATACATATTTAAACGTATATACTCAGTCAAGAGCGAATAGCTGTTTATCCACATTAAAAGCTATCTATACATATTTTTTTTAATAACATTTACCCACGATTTCAAAACTTAACCGATTTTCTGTTTAATGTTTCAAAATAAAATCAATTTATCCAAGCTTGTTTATATATACGGGTTTTGGAACTTCCAGATGTCTCAGTATATGCACCATTTATGGGATGGAAAAACTATTAATTACTAACTACAACATTATCCAACTATATCATACTCAAAACAACACATTTCAACTTATATTAATTGAAAAAGCGGGGGTCTAACAACCACACTCAATATTTTGATTAGCAATCTGTATGGATTAACCCGAATATACTTTTAAGGTGAACTGGAACCAATTGATAAACCAGACTTATATTTCCGAAGAACAACCTAGTATTATCAATCACCTCACAATAATCTAAATCGTATGGTAGCGAAACTAGATATTGCGGAATCACAAACGATGAGACGAAGATGTTTGTGATTTATTTTTATCTTTCCCTATTGGAGATAAATCTCAAGTCAATTATTCAATTGAACTCGTACGATAGAAAATGGCAAGATCAGATCGCTCAACTACAAGAGAAGTAGTTTCGTCTGGCTTCACAATCCCAATGAAGTCTTTAAGTCGTTAACCGACAGGGTCTCGAGAAGAAACCTACGGTTAAAGGAGAATCAACTCTATCAAACCAACTAGTATCACACAGGAGGTGTGGGGATTAGTTTTTCCAGTTGCTAGACGTCTCCCTTATATAGTTTTCAAATCAGGGTTTGCAATCTAAGTTACCTTGGTAACAAAGCATTCAATATTCCCCGTTAGATGAAAAACCTGACTTATCCAAGCTAATATCTTTCAACCGTTAGATCGAAACTTAGGTTGTCTCACACACAAATGAAATGTATTCATTTAGGTTTGAGTAACCGTACCTAAACGTGTACATTGGGATGGTTCACAAATAGTTAACCAATGGTTAGCCATATGAGCTCTTTCATATTAACCGTATTCATCTTTCTCATAACTAGTTCAAATGACTCATAAGAACTAGTTCAAGAGTTGTTCAATTGTTTAGATCTTTATACACAGACACAATTGAAACAAAATCGGTTTGTTTCACTTGAATCAATTCATGAACAATATAACCACGGTTTGCAATGATTGAATTCCTTATTGATTTATTGTTTAAGTTCATGAAATTACCGATTTGAGAAATATAACCAGCTTAGGTACGCGTACGGGTACGTGTACCATAGCTACCGGACTTGAGTTTGGAAACTCAGCAGAAATTTTCAGTTTGAAAACTTCCGCGGGTACGCGTATGGGTACTCATACCTAAGGTGACTGGTTTTCAGTTTGCAAAATTCACAAACTACAATAGAAATTTTCGGTATGAAAACTTCCGCCAGTACGGTACGGGTACGCGTACCTAACTTGTCTCCTTCACCAATACCGCATGCACACATATGCACACACTTGGTTTCCGACACATAGATTTTATATCCATAGTTGGTAACATAATCTCAATTACACATTTCAATCATTGAAACATTCTTCTATAATGTTATAATAGTCGTTAGACAAAAAGAATCGACTATCGTCATCAAAGCTATTTTCAAGATTGAAACGTCATCATGACTTTCGTCACGGGTAAAGATGAAAATGATTAAAGCAAAAGCTTACCAACACATATTTCGAGAAAAAGATAGGCGAGTAAACTCGGCTCGAAATAGCAAATGTGTATGTATGAAAACTATCATACTTATACGATTTTTGTCTCAAGAGTAGGAGATAGAGTAGATAGACTTTTAAGTGACAGATGAGTTCAAGTCTCCACATACCTTTTGATCGGATGAAGTTTCACTGGTTCCTTGAGTAGTTATTCGTCTTCGTAAGATAATCGCCATGGAGTCTGGAGCTAAACTATACCTAACTATCCTAGACCGATACTTAGTCATAAGTAAACTAGAAATCAAGACATATAGTTTTGATCACTAAAATTGACAAACATGCTTGAGATAGCAACGCATGCGAGTTCGACCGATCAATGCTCTAACAATCTCCCCCTTTGTCAATTTTAATGACAAAACTATCAATACATATGGATTACAAAATAGATAAAACTTTGTAGCTTCTCGTCCACATGCTTGATCTCCTTGGTGCTTCAACATTACTCGAAAACTTCGTCTTTTCCAAGTACTCCCATGATTCCATAGATGTTCAATTCAGCATCATAGTTGTTGAAGTTCCGTAGCCATAACAATGAGAAAACAAAAGCTCTCAATCATTGTTATACAGTGTCATAGTATTATTACACATCATCAAAGTTCGTATATCATAACTTCGACAACAATAATATGGTGATATGTATCACTCCACCTTAGTCAATACTTTCGTCTCAACATGAAAAAACTCCCCCTTACATAATGACCCGTAAAACACGTAAATCATATGTATTTGTAGTGTGAACTACATATTAATTCTCCCCCTTTTTGTCAATAAAATTGGCAAAGGTACGAAAACGGGATCCTAATGAAATTTCCACGAAGACGCTTCAAAACCAAAGAAAAGTACATATCAACTTATTTAGATGTAATCATAAAGCCGAAGCCAAATGCATTCATCAAGGAGTTTATAAAGATACAAGATAATCCCTAAATAATTCCACAGCCGCACTCCCCACAAAGATATGGAAATTAAACGCAAGTTCAAAAGAACTCTCCCCCATTTGATGTCATTCCCGAGAGAACAACAAGAGCGACCTTACTTTTACAAGAAAAGAAGGATTTTATTGGACACCAAAACCATAATGGAATGATTTTCTATATCCAAAATTCTTAATTAAACTAACCACAAGTAAACCCATGATTAATTTAATCGGAATACTCAATCAAATTAAACACAAATCAATTTAATTGAACATGCTCAACATAAGAGAACTTACGGAGCTACGACTATGCTAACCATAAAAGAATGATTAACTCAATCGTTTTATGCTCAACACAAGAAAACCTTATGGAGCATTGCAGTATACACATAAAATATGGATCAGGAAAAGATCAATACTGCGGAATACACAAGGATTCATTCTATTTTCCATCACTATTTGCATAACGACTTATAATAGACATAATCTTTGTTAACAAAAGATTTTAACCTATCTTCCATCAAAAATTGACATAATAGGCTTAACTTTTGTTTGTCAAAAGTTCATCGATCTTGTATCAATACTTGCATATCGACATATAAAAGAGATGACTTTTGACATCGTATGGGACAATAATAGTTCAAGTACGCAAACACACATATCCCATAACATATTGTAATATATAAAACCATAAAGATTAATACTGCAATCATCATCTTTCAAAACAACTTTAGAATTTAAATAAATAAATCTAAAAACATTGCAAGATGAAAACGTTCGACATAGCTATATGTACTCACAATAATGGCTATTCCAAACTCTAGTTATTCTTCTAAACAAAACACAAAAATATAAGATTTACTAGACATTAAGATCTTTGAAAAATTCCTTGTCATCCCCGAACTCCTTGTTATCAACAACCATTGGAACATATGGTTCATGGAGGAAGGAGTCAATACCAATAAACCTTCTTGGATGATGATGTCGAACCAGGGCCTTCTGAATTTCCAATGATGTTAAAACACAAGCCTTATTTGCTGACTCTCTTTTCTTGCCAGCTTCAACTCTTCAAGAACATAAAAAAACTTCTGAGAGTTTGAAGAAACAACTCTTGGATTCCTCACATTCCTTCTTTTTCTTTTTAAAGTTGGAGGCAATTGAGATTTCTGTTTTTCCTTAGTGATTGATGGCTTAACAATAATATTGACATCTTTTCTATCAGAAGACATGATGCTTGGAGTTTCCATGAAAGCACGGTTTTGTGAGAGGAATTCGCAACCAAAACTCAACAAGCAGTCTTAAGATATAAAGAGTATCAGAGAAGGAAAAAGGAATGTAGGGTTTCGAAACCTTTAAATAGGTTCGTACACGTTCAACTCACAACCCTATAAAGAGTAGAATTGTTGATAATAACCCTCTTATTTTGACAAACATGTCCTTTTCAATATCAACAGTGATATGAAGGAATTCCAAAAACCAAGCAACACAAAGCTAGAATACAAAAAAAAAACTATATAATAATTTTTGTTTTATTTTAAAGCCTGAGGTGTGCAAGATCTTGTCTCTTTTGAACAGGCGCATGAGACAAGATGCACATTACAACACAATCAAGTTGTGCTGTGGTGAACAACAATTTTTCCACCATGACCCATTTGGTTGGAATTCATGGAACCCTGCCTTTCCGTATGTTTATACCATGTTTTCTTCTCTAATGGCCTAGTTATATCTTAGGAAACTAATCTCTTCGACGAAGATAAATTTCAGGAGTTGGGATCCGACGCATCCAACAGAGATCTTACATACCTCAGCTGTTTTCTCCGCGAGTTTAAGCTTGGTGGCTAGACGATCCGCTCTTCGTTGAAGCTAGTTGACATATCTCATCTTGTGTTTGTAATTGAAACACTTTGAAAACTCATGTCCCTTGAGAGAACAATAGGAGCATGTCAACGCAAAAGATGATTCAGGCGCCTTTGAAACGCAAGCTGCTAGGCATAAGGTAGATCCTGAAACATTAAACGAAGGGTTTCCAACAGAGAGTTCAATTGATTCTTCCATCTTGATTTGGCTCTCTTCTAAAAGATTATCAAGATTGATGTATGTATTGGTACAATTATCAAAATCAATATTTTCACATAGAAGAGCAACACTTGATTTTTTGTCTTTATCAGAATCATAATTGTCAGACATCTCATCAAGTGTCGCAGCAAGACCTTTGTTCCCAGTGTATTTTCTACGATTTGGGAACTCGTTTGCAAAATGACCAAATCCTTTACACTTAAAGCACTGAGGCATATCCTCGTCATCAGTTTCATCTGTGTCCCTGTTGTTATGAGGAATATGATTATGAGGTTTGACTGATGCTTTAGGATTATCTCTGGAGAACCGTTTACTTCTCTTCAACAGAAGATCTCTAAACTGTCTTGTGATCATCGAGACTTATTTGTCAAGATCTTCATCTGATGAATCCGTCTCAGAGTGATCATCTTCAGAGATATACACATTTTTACTTTTATCAAGTAATTTTATGTCTTTCAGTGCTTTGAACGCAACATCCTTTGATTTGAACGAATGTTCGTGATCAAAGATCTTAAGCTTCCCAACCAGCGTATTTATGGAGAGGTTATCAAGGTTATGTTACCTCAACGATGGCATGCTTCTTAGAATTGTATCTAGATGGCAGCGATCTGAGAATTTTCATCACAATGTCCTTTTCAGGAATAGTCTTACCCAATGCAAAAGATGCATTAACAATTTCAGACACTTTGTGATTAAACTCATCAAATGAATCTTCATCTGCCATACGAAGGTTTTCCCAATCGGAATTAAGGTTTTAAAGCCTAGCTTCCTTTTCACTGGTATTTCCTTCGAATACGGTTTCTAAGATATCCCACGCATCTTTAGACCTAGTGCAATTTGACACATGATGTTGAATATTTGGGGTAATGGCATGTATGATGGCATTCAAACCGTCGGAGTTTTTCTTTGCAGAAAGTATCTCATCAGCATCGTATTCGCCAATATTTTTTTTGGAACATTGACGTTACCTACTGCAACAACGGGAGCATCATAGCCATTAACAACATATACCCATGTTTGAAAATCACGCGCTTGAAGAAAAGCTCGCATATCAATTTTCCACCATAAGTAATTGGAGCCATCGAAGACTGGTGGTACGTTAATAGAGATAACACCTATGTCCATGGAGTCAGATCGCTACAAACACAGACTTTTGAGGTCTTAAACGTGTTTGCATGCTCTGACACCAATTGAAAAAGCGGGGTTCTAACAGCCACACCCAATATTTCGATTAGCAATCTGGATGAACTAACTCGAATATACTTTTAAGAGAATCAACTAGACAATCAGACTCAATCTTAATAAAAATTATATTAAGGAGTTAATATCTATATCTCTCGATTTGATCTATACTCAAGCAAATAGAAATCTGCGAGTCTTTATCAAATACAAGAGAGATATAAACTTGGATGGTACCAAAGACCAATATACAAGGATCAATCAATTTCCAATCCACAACCAAAGGTTGGAGTTCACAATTGATCGATACAACGCACAACCTGTGATATTTCAATTATATAACAAAATATAACGCGGAATAGAAATAACACAGACACCAGAAGTTTTGTTAACGAGGAAACCGCAAATGCAGAAAAACCCCGGGACCTAGTCCAGATTGAACACCACACTGTATTAAGCCGCTACAGAAACTAGCCTACTACAAACTAACTTCGGTCTGGACTGTAGTTGAACCCTAATCAATATCACACTGATTCAAGGTACAGTTGCGCTCCTTACGCCTCTGATCCCAGCAGGATATTACGCACTTGATTCCCTTAGCTGATCTCACCCACAACCAAGAATTGCTACGACCCAAATTAATATCTTTCAACCGTTAGATCGAAACTTAGCTTGCCTCACACACAAATGAAATGTATTTATTTAGGTTTGAGTAACTGTACCTAAACGTGTACATTGGGTGGTTCACAAATAGTTAGCCACTGTTTAGCCATATGAGAACTTTCATATTAACCGTATTCATCTTTCTCATAACTAGTTAAAATGACTCATAAGAACTAGTTCAAGAGTTGTTCAATTGCTTAGATCTTTATACATAGACACAATTGAAACAAAATCGGTTTGATTCACTTGAATCAATTCATGAACAATATAGCCACGGTTTGCAATGATTGCATTCCTTATTGATTTATTGCTTAAGTTCATGAAACTACCGATTTAAGAAATATAACCAGCTTAGGTACGCATACAGATACATGTACCATAGCTACCGGACTTGAGTTTGGAAACTCAGCAGAAATTTTCGGTTTGAAAACTTCCGTGGGTACGCGTACGGGTACGCATACCTACGGTGACTGTTTTTCAGTTTGCAAACTTCACAAACTACAACAGAAATTTTCGGTATGAAAACTTCCGCCAGTACGGTACGGGTACGCGTACCTTACCTGTCTCCTTCACCAATTCCGCATGCACACATATGTACGCACTTGGTTTCCGGCACATGGATTTTATATCCATAGTTGGTTACGTAATCTGAACTCCACATTTCAATCATTGAAACATTCTTCTGTAATGTTATAATAGTCATTAGACAAAAAGAATCGACTAACGTCATCAAAGCTATTTTCAAGGTTGAAACATCATCATGACTTTCTTCACGGGTAAAGATGAAAATGGTTAAAGCAAAAGCTTACCAACACATATTTTGAGAAAAAGATAGGCGAGTAAACTCGGCTCGAAATAGCAAATGTGTATGTATGAAAATTATCATACTTATACGACTTTTGTCTTAAGAGTAGGAGATAGAGTAGATAGACTTTTAAGTGACAGATGAGCTCAAGTCTCCACATACCTTTTGATCGGATGAAGTTCCACTGGTTCCTTGATTAGTTCTTCGTCTTCGTAAGATAATCGCCATGGAGTCTGGATCTCAACTATACCTAAGTATCCTAGACCGAGACTTAGTCATAAGTAAACTGAAAATCAAGACATATAGTTTTGATCACTAACATTGACAAACATGTTTGAGATAGCAATGCATGCGAGTTCGACCGAGCAATTGAACTTTGACATTGTGTAATGACACTATGACACTACATAACAATGATTGAGAACTCTTGGTTTCTCGTTGTTATAGCTACGGATTTTCAACAACCATGGTGCTGAACTTACAACCTTTGGGATCATTGGATTACTTGGAAGTGACGAAGATTTCGAGTAATGTTGAAGATTAGACATGTGGAATAGGAGTTACAAAAGTTAATTTATTTATTTTTTGTACTCCATATGTATTGATAGTTTTATCACTAAAATTGACAAAGGGGGAGATTGTTAGAGCATTGCTCTGTCGAACTCGCATGCGTTGCTATCTCAAGCATGTTTGTCAATGTTAGTGATCAAAACTATAAGTCTTAATTTCTAGTCTACTATAGCTAAGGTCTCGGACTAGGATAAAACGTGTAGTTGAGCTCAAGAACTCCATGGCAATCATCATACAAGATGAAGGACTACTCAAGGAACCGGTGGATCTTCATCGACTAAAAGGTATGTGGAGACTTGAAGTTATCTATCACTCAAAAGTCTATTTATCTCATATCTTGAGATAAAAGTCGTTTTTTTATATAGACTTAGATTATACACATTTGCTATTTCGAGCCGAGTTTATCTCGTCTATATATTTCTCGAAATATGTGTTGGTAAGCTTTCGTTTTACCCAAGTTCATCTTTACCTAGTGACGAAAGTCATGACAAGTTTCAATCACTTTGAAAATTGCTTACTTTGACGAAAAATAGTTTGTGAATAACAACTATACAATATCAACGTCCTCTAAGAATGTTTCAATGATTGAAATGAGAGTTTAGATTATATAACCATTGGAGGATATAATCATTGTTGTGGAAACACATATATGTATAAGTCCTTATTCCTTGAACCGAATTTTGCGAACTTTGTTGATAAAGAGAACCTGAATGGTGGCGTGAGACAAGTCCGCGAACTGGCGGAAGTTCTCATCCCGAGAAATTCTGTTAGAGTTTGTGAACTCCATCCGGGAACTTAAGTCCGCGAACCCAGTTCGCGAACTTGAGTAGGTTATATCTAAAACGATGTTTGTGAACTTATTATTATATAAACTAAGAAATGTAAATGGAAACCGTGGCTATATAGTTCATGAACCGATTCGAGTGAATCAAATCGTTTTTCCTTCAATTGTGTCTTGCGTAGTTACATAAGATTTCCTTGCAATTGAACAACTCTCTAACTGTTCAGTTGAGTCACTTGAAATAGTTTTGGTGAAGAAGAATATGGTTGAGATGAAAGTGATCATATGGCTAACCATTTGGTTGACTATTGTTGAACCAACAAATGTACAAGTTTGGGTATGGTTACACAAGCCTAGAAACGTGCATTTCATTTGTGTGTAACAATCAATGTAGTCAATATCAGCCGTATCGGCCGATATATCGGGGATATTTCGGATATCGTCCCAGAACGATACGATAAGAAGGATATGGGGGATATGATATTCGCCCGATAATATCGGCCGTATCGGTCGAATATCGGCCGTTTCGGTCAAATATCAGTCGTATCGGTCGATACGAAATTTTCCTACATTTCCCAATATGAGACGATATTGGTCGTTTTCTATAAAGTTTAAGGGTAATTTTGGCGAAGAAAGTCTTCCAGGTGGTAGTAGAGGTGCATGTAGCTCTCGAAACAAGTTACTAAAGTTACTCTTTTGTTTTTTTGATAAAATTGATGTTATCTATTATATCTTATCCGAAAATGTGTGGAGAAAATGTTTAATATAAAATTATACTCTCTAAATCTAGAACCGATATTATACCGATATTTCAACGATAATATCCCCGATATAAAATCGTACCAGTGTATCGGTCCCGGCCGAGATGAACCGATATCCGATATTAACTACATTGGTAACAATCTAGTTTTCGATCTGACGGTTGATAGATATTAGCTTGAATCTAATCAGGTTTTCATCTAACGGTGAATATTGAATGCTTTGTTACCAAGCTAACATTGATTGCAAACCCTGATTTGAAAGACTACATAAGGGAGAACTCTAGCAACTGGGAAACCTAATCCCCACAACTTCTGTGTGATACTAGTTGTGCTAAGCTAGAGTCGATTCTCCTTTAACCTTTGGTTTCTTCTTCTAAACTAGGTTAACGACTTAAAGACTTCATTGGGATTGTGAAGCCAGACCGATACTACTTTCTTGTAGATGTGTGATCTGATCTTGCTGTTTCTATCGTACGAGTACAATTGTAATAATTGGATTGAGATTGATATCTCCGATAGGCAAGATATAAAAGAAATCACAAACACTTCGTCTCATCGTTTGTGATTCCGCAATATCTTTTTTCGCTGCGTCGATATTATTGTGAGGTGATTGATAATACTAGGATGTTCTTCGGGAATATAAGTCCGGTTTATCAGTTGGTTCCTGTTCACCTTGACTTATCAAAATACTGAACAAAACTCGTAGGTATATTCGTGGGAGACGGATTTATCTATTATCGTAAACTTTTCTGTGTGATATATATTTGTTTATTAAAGTCTTCGACTTTGGGTTGTAACAACTCTTAGTTGTGGGTGAGATCTGCTAAGGGAATCAAGTACATAGCATCCTGCTGGGATCAGAGACGTAGGAGCATAACTGTACTTTGGATCAGTGTGAGATCGATTGGGGTTCAACTACAGTTCACACCGAAGTTAATTTGGAGTAGGCCAGTGTCTGTAGCGGATTAATATAGTGTGTGTTCAATCTGGACTAGGTCCCGGGGTTTTTCTGCATTTGAGGTTTCCTCGTTAACAAAATTCTGGTGTCTGTGTTATTTCTTTTCCGCATTATATTTTGTTATATAATTGAAATATCATAGGTTGTCCGTTGTTCAATCAATTAGAATATCCGACCTTTTGGTTGTTGATTTAAATTGAATGACACTTGGATATTGGTATTTGGTACCATCCAAGTTATCTCTCTAGTATTTGATAAAGACTCGCAGATTTCTATTTGCTTGAGTATATATCAAATCAAGAGATAGAGATATAAAGTCTTTGATATACTTTTTATCTAGATTGAGTCTGACTGTCTAGTTGATTCTCTAGAAAGTATATTGGAGTTTGTCCATACAGATTGCTAAGCGAAATATTGGGGGTGGTTGTTGTACCCCCACTTTTTCACTTACCAACACATATTTCGAGAAAAAGACAGGCGAATAAACTCGGCTCGAAATAGCAAATGTGTATGTATGAAAACTATCATACTTATACGACTTTTGTTTAAATAATAGGAGTTTAAGTAGATAGACTTTTAAGTGACAGATGAGTTCAAGTCTCCACATACCTTTTGGTCGGATGAAGTTCCACTGGTTCCTTGAGTAGTTCTTCGTCTTCGTAAGATAATTGCCTTGGAGTCCGGAGCTCAACTATACCTAATTATCCTAGACCGAGACGTAGTCATAAGTAAACTAGAAATCAAGACATATAGTTTTGATCACTAACACTGACAAACATGCTTGAGATAGCAACGCATGCGAGTTCGACCGAGCAATGCTGTAACATTTATTATATTAAAAATCATATTTATATATATGCATGTCCTATAACTTTCTTGTTATGTATCCAAATATTGCTTGATAAGCAGTTTTTTGTTTATATGCTCAATATTTTCAAATTTACATTAGAACTAAAAGGAAGATGAAAAATAGTCTTTGAAAATAACGATGAATTCTCTTAATTATTAATATTCATGGATAACTGTGAACGAGACCCCAAGTAGATTTCCAAAATAGACATGGACCATTGGTTTGGTTACGATTAGGCCCCGTGAATATACTTGTTGTATGCTCAGCGGAAGCTTACATCGAAATGTTAAAAAACCACGATCACTCCACATGCAATCACCACCACTTGAACGAGACACTAAAGATCGGTGGATTTTACACCAGCACCATCACTCTTGGTGGATTAGGTCCTTATTAAAGAATATTGAGGAGGCTTTGTGCTAGCATTCACGAAAAGGCACCTAGCTTACGAGGCCAGATACTCCTTATTCCCATATCTCAATACCAGCGCTACTGAACTTTTCTCTCGTAAGCATGATACCGCTTCTTTACGTATAGGATGTGTTAATAAATTGATGAAATTGATATCTGATGAATCAAAAGAACAGTCAGAGAATGATGTTGAGCTTGCACATCATGTTTTGTATACCTCGTTTAATGTCACTGGAAATATTATGTTTTATAGAGACCTTGTTGATCCTAATCCTAACAAAGGAAATGATTTCTTCAATTTTACTTCTGAACTAACCAAGCTTAAAAGAAAACCTAATATAATTGATTTTTTTCAAATCATATGTTGGTTCGCCCCACAATGATTGAAGAAGCTTACATAAATCCAAGTTCTTAGTATTGTCGATAGAAAGACATCACTGAAAAGACATTAAAGGTCAACTATCCTACAACAAGGAGCAAAAAGATTTCTTGGATGTACTATTTCGAGCAACGCATCATATATATTCGGGGCTTCCTCTAGGCTACCGAACGATTTACCTTATATTAGTTAGGTTCACTATATACTATATTATTTCTATTTGTTTCTTGATAATGGTGTCACTCTAGAGACTCTAGACACAAAAAAAAAATGTCACCAAAAAAAGGACATTCCCATGAAGCAATACTGAAACCAATGTAGTCAATATAAGGTAACAAGTAGATAGTTGAAGTTAAATGATGAATTATAGATTGGTAAACTAGGTAACATGGTTTTAAAATAAGTATGTCTATCTTTCCTATTCTTAGACATGTGGATTACGATGTATGGTTTTCATACATCTGTTCCACTTTTTGTTTTTTTTTTGTTTTGTTTTTAATTAGAGGTTTATTTCTCTGAAATAATTTGTATAAATTGTAATAGTAAAATTTATGTATCAGAGAGTTAAGTGTATCATGTTTTCCGATGGAATTTTTATAGTTTTAGCATAAATACATCGATGATTCAATCTTAGGAAAACGTTAGATGTTGCGAACATTCAGAGGGACTTGTTCCTAATGGAAAGTCAACTCCTTTTTGTCTCAATTTAATTCTATATTCCAAAAGAGGGGGTAGGTTATTATTATACTCATTCTCTCGATAAGTTTCTTTTATTTTTATAGAAGGTACCAATATAAAAGTATCATATATATAAGCTTCATGGATGAAGCGCTAGAAATCCCCCATATACTCTTAGATGAATATATTGTCATGGTATTTCTCAACTTAACTGGGGATTACGAACAATGTAAGGAGTTTCCGGATCCTTGTTTCATACATTATGTATTGTTTATGAGAGACATTACTAGAACCTGGTGGATTTTTGATTAATAGAAATTACCTTTTGAATAGGCATTATAATAGAATTAAAACATTTTCCTTCAAGATTAAACTCCTAAATATAGGAATAACTTTCTATAATGTAAAACACGCTAACTTCTTACTATCTAAAAGTCATTGGATATTTTAAATGTTACTAATAATTTCACGTTTTCTAATGACCAAATCAATTAACAGTTAATAAATCTAATACAAAATATACTAACAATATTAAAATGTATGCCAATGGGATATTCAAAGTTTAACACAACATATCGCAATAGGCATGGTATGTGGATTAATCATATTCGCTCAATGAAACAGTTACATATATCTCTTTAATTATGGACTCATATCACATGTATATAAACCTTTATACATGATAACGAAATATTATATAATTTTCACAGTAAAAGTATTTTTCTTTCACTAAGCTAGTTTTTCAATAGTGACACTTTTCATTTCTCTGCTTGAAGTTTTCTTGTCATGCATGTCATGCATACTTGTGCATGTTATATTTTGTTGAATCTGTATCTTACAACTTCCTTTTCCTTATCCTTTTCCTTTCTTCTATATATGTGTGGTGCATAACACAAAAAAGACACTTGACCGGTGTTTTCACATCTTTGGAGTGTTTTCCACTGCATGAAAGTCTGTTGGGACCAAACCGAGCGCTTTTATTAATGTCATTTTTGAAAGGTTGGTACATTGAAGGAGTTTAACGAACAACTAAGACAGGGTGATTTGAAAAACTCAAACTTACCATCACCATCATTATCTATTATTCACTGCAAAAGAGAGGAAATGGATAAATTATAATCGTAAAGGAATCAAAGTATAACGATATAGTTACTTAAAGATATTATTGAAGAATAACGACCATCGTGTCCTGAGATTTTCTTGGAAATGAAGTGGAAGCTTTTCGGATAGCCTAAAATTAGAAACAAAATCTATCATCTTGAAAGATGGTAGCTGGGCAGAAAAACTGAGGAACCCAAAGAAAGATTTGTTGCTTGAGAAGTTGCAAAGTATACGAAAAGACCTCTTCGTATATTCTGGCTAACAAACTCCTTATTTTTCTTAATTGTTCATTATTCCCAGGCAATGTGCGAGCAATCTATTCACAACGTACTTTTAACATTATTTCCTTTTGATCCATCTACTGCAGATAAAAACCACGGGCAGAGAATTAACAGTGATTGTTCAAAACTCATAAAAAGTGAGTGAAAGAAAACTGTACACTATAAGAAGAAAAATGTTGGACAAACTTAATACAACGTCCATGTTCTTCAGTTTTCTGTGTAACTGTGTTCATCATATTTATCATTGAAATATTATATCAATAAAAAAATAAAAAAATTGTACTGCTTGTTAAGGTTGGAATAAACGGTCATTTGTAACTACGGATGTTGAAGAGTTAAAAAAGAGATTCTAAGTCGAGAAAAATTATAGTAACTACGAACCTAACAAAATAATGATCCCCAAACTTCTTGTTCGTGACTGGAGATGCCCTCTCCGTAAATCCAATATACAATTTCTTTATGTATCATCTGCCTTCGCTACAATTGTTGATGGCATTATGCTAGAAACTATAACCAAGAAAAACCAAAAACAATATGAGAATAACGATTGATGAGTATACCAAATTTGGATGCAAGAAGGTTACCCTGAGATTATTTTAGAAAAACAAATTGCGCAGTATATATAGATTCTCTTTCAAGCGTCATACCCGAACAAAACAGTAGTGTTTAAAAGGCACTTCTTAACCCACATCAGACGGTTTTTTAGCTTGACGAACGCTAGTTTTGAAATGGAAAATCTTATCATACATTCTGTTGGTGACAATATCCGAACAACATTTTTATTTTTTCGTGCAGTGTATAATGTAGAGACGTATCTTCTCGCGTATGTAATAAACTGACACCTTTATATCCACATGGCATCCTATTTTTACAGAATTCTTGAGCATAAATTTGTTCCTGACACATCAACCAAAATATTCTCCTAACAAAATTATAAGAACAACATGAAACGTGGTTGTGAAGTATAAAAAACAAAACCCTAAGAGGCATATATATGTTACTGAAGAGTCAAAGGAAACACAGTTAACAACTTGACCCAAACAATAGTCTTCCGAGAGATGAAATATATATGCTAGCAGATGATCAAAACAATAAATATGCTGGTCTTCCAAAACAAAAAGAATAAGAAATTGATAAAACCATAAAAATAAGGAGAAATCCAGAAAGTATCTAAGATGGTTCGTTTGTTACTCTGTACGGCATTTGGAAGAGCCTGTTTGTATCTAAAACGAAAAGAGTAAAACTTCGTATAACCAAAAAGAATCCGAAATATGTTTCTACCTTCTTTAATGAACAAAGATGACGCAGAAGAGGGATTTGTGGCAAGGTATCAGTTTGATTTTTTATGCAACTCAACAGACGAGTCTGTAAGTCTAAAGTCGTGATGCACCATTCAGATGTGTCCTTTAATCGGCAAACCAAAAATATGAATGGACATGTCTATTGTGAGAAGTTTCATAGGATGACATGGCAATGATTTGACGATGACATTTAAAACTGGTTCTGATGTGGCAATACCACAAATTAAACTTAATCTGGTGTCGACACATCAGTAAAACAAAATTATAAGAACAACATGAAACGTGGTTGTGAAGTATAAAAAACCAAACCCTAAGAGGCATATATATGTTACCGAAGAGTCAAAGGAAACACAGTTAACAACTTGACCCAAACAATAGTCTTCCCGGAGATGAAATATATATGCTAGCAGATGATCAAAACAATAAATATGCTGGTCTTCCAAAACAAAAAGAATAAGAAATTGATAAAACCATAAAAATAAGGAGAAATCCAGAAAGTATCTAACACGTTTCGTTTGTTACTCTGTACAACATTTGGAAGAGCCTGTTTGTATCTAAAACGAAAAGAGTAAAACTTCGTAAAACCAAAAAGAATATGAAATATGTTTCTACTTTCTTGAATGAACAAAGATGACGCAGAAGAGGGATTTGTTGCAAGGTATCAGTTTTATTTTTTATGCAACTCAACAGACGCGTCTGTAAGTCTAAAGTCGTGACGCACCATTCAGATGTGTCCTTTAATTGGCAAACCGAAAATATGAATGAACATGTCTGTTGTGAGCAGTTTCATAGGATGACATGGAAATGATATTTAAAACTGGTTCTGATGTGGCAGCACCACAAATCAAACTTAATCTGGTGTCGACACATCAACAAAATTATTCTCCTTTATATTAAGAAGAATTGATATATATATATATATATATGTAAGGAGAACATTTGTCATATCAAATATTATCGTGTTTCCTGAAAATTTAAGGTGCCACATGGATTGTCTGTTATGTTTTTGGGTTTGAGTTTTCCCCAACCACAATTTCTGAAAAGACACGTCTTCTATTTCTAACGAGACGTCTTTTTGTTTTAGTTCCCATTAAGTTTATTTTGATAGGAAACATCTTTCACTCTTATACAATATACGAAAATATATGTCTTTTGGTTACCTATTTGAACAAAATTTGGTTGTACAAAAAAAAAAAAAAAACGAAACAATATATGATAATCTTCTTGCGAATGTGTTGCATATTTGAATGCATAATCAACTAGATCATTTGCGCCAAACTTTTCTTAAATTTAATACCCATTATTTTCTCAATTGGGGTTTAATAAACTTTCGATGTATACAAATAACCAACATGACGTCGTGTCGAATGCGAGAGCCAAGAAAAAACTTGCAATGGATATTTGGAACCAACAAGCTTCAATTTGGGAGACAACCAAACGGAAATAAATTTATCTATACAAGTAGAAAAGGTATTTCTTGTGAAAAGCGTTTTATTTGTGTATACTTGAATTTGTATAAAAAATACTACTGACAGTCCTACATACTTACAGGTAAGGTTACTTGGTTTTATCTGTTGCATGGCATTGCCATAAAGGTTCTAGTTATATATGTGTTCAAGGATGTCTTGGAGATTCTTGGTGCCCCTGCTGGTGTGGATTAGTTTCTCTTGTTTAAATAGAGTTTTGAAAGTAACTGATGGTAGAGTATATTTTTGTAAGTAAGGTTACTTGATTTTATCTGTTACATGGTATTGATAAGAAGGTTTAGTTTCAGATGTGTTTGATACTTGGTTATGTTTTCAATCTAAGACTTTAAAATGATTACTATTGCTCTTTGTTTTCTAATTTCATGATGCATTTACACCTCCATATCATGTCTTGTGTCCTTCAGTATCTTAGTCTTGAGATTGTAATTGGTTTTCCAGTGATCATTTACAACTATTGTTTCTAACTTGAAACATTATCTTCTCAATTGAAGGTGCAACATGGTTATGGTATGGAATATGGCTCGTCGATTATGGTAATTTGTTTTTCATTTAGGAGCTTAAATAAATGACTAAAGGAAGTACCCCGCACTCTATTAAGAAGGACAAGAAATGTAAGTACTGTTGACTCGCCCAAATTTCTAAAATGCGACAAATTTTTCTTTCTTCGGAAATGCTAGTTACATAATTTGTAGAGTCTTGATTCCCATGATGTAGCCATTTGTTGTATGATACTCAAAACATTAGACGTTCACTTGCGAAACAGATCTTCTGTTTTTTTCCTTCTAAATGCACAACAACCTCTTAAGTAAACACATATTAGAGCAGTCACATTGATCAATAAAATTATATCAACTCTTCTCCATTCATTCTTAATATTGGTAAGTAATCCGGATTTGCATGAATCATATCCATGACAAAGTCGCGTTTGTTCATTATTTCATATTAAGAAATCCATGGTTGTTGCTTTCATTATTGTCGGATTTTCAAAGAACTCTATTCTTGGGGCTGAGATTGGGTGCGTTTTGGGACTCACAAAAGTCCAAAACCGAGTCATGAAATAACAAATGTAATAACCCCTAATCCTACTATTTACAGTAATGAAAAATATTGTATTCCCTTATATAATTAGAGTTAATGATCTTGATTAATATAAGTTAGTGTTAATAATTATGCTTAACATATTTGTTTAAGTTAGTGTTAGATAATCAAAATCAAGTAAAAAAACATATTTTTAGAAGAGTGAGAACAAGAAGAAGGAGGAGAAATTTTGGTGATTTTTTTCTTCAAATGAGTGATTAAAAAAAAATCTTTGATGTAGGGAGTCCTTATCTTCAAAATTCGATAGCATATTAATACCCATCAACAACAATCAGTTCTTTGCTGATTTTTCGGAAAATCATGAATTTTTTTCTCAAACTCATTATAACCGTTATGACCATACTATAATTTCGAAAGAGGACCAACCCAAGAAGAAGATGATTATGAAGAAACAACTGCTCAACATAACCAGGTAAGCCTCCAATCTATCTCCAATTTCAGTTTTGAAGCTTCCAATTGCAAAAAGTTTTGATTTTCTCTTTTTGAAAAAACTAGTTTGGACCTCACGGCTCGAAATCATGAACTCGTGGACATGATAATATTTTACGGGTTGGTCATCATAAACTCCTAGTCGTTAAAAGAGACTTACGGCTGGAACGATAAATATACCCGGCCGTAAACCTTGTTTCAGCTGGTTTTCCTGGTCGTACATATTAAATGTTATTTAATGTTTTTTTGCGCCTGTTGGGATACTCAGCCGTTTCGAAACTTACAATTTCATCAAATCCACGGTTTTGAATATGCCCCCTCCCTCCCCCTATTACTTATTATTTTTTGATATCTCTCATGTCTATTCATAGATGAACTCCAAATCCAGCATCAACATTTCTGCAAATCCTAGGGTGGGCCCGATTTTTTTGTAAGTGAGCAATATGTAGTTTTCTGTTATACATGCTACATGAGGAACATATTCATCCTCTATCCTAAATAACAGATTCATTTTAAATGATGATGATGACCACAAGGAGGAGGAAAACTATGATGAGGAGGAGCAGGGGGCGGGGATGAAGAGCAAGATGGTGAGATGAGTCTTACGTGGCTTTGTCTTCTGAATTCAAGAAGCTTCATAAACACATGTTCACAACAGTACCACAACATCCCATTTTGAACTTCACTAATATACATACGTGAATGACTAAGGATATTCATCTACTCTTATGAAATTCATGAAACAATTGTATCAATAATATGTGACACAACCTGTGCAAGCTATTGTAGGTGTCTAAAAGGAAAAATTTGTATAGAATATCATTCATCTATATGTTTTTAACCCGCATTTTCATCCCAGCTGAACACTTTTATGATCTAACACCAGAGCAGATGATGTGAACTACGTTGTATGTAGTAATCATCTCTTTAGATTGTACAAACCACCTTGGCTAAGTGGCGACTATCCCAAGAAGTTACAGAAGGTGCTATAATCATCGTTGCCAAAGTAAACTTAGGGTTAACAAATTGAAGCTTGAGTATCAGGTAAATTATTCGTTTTAACTAAATTCAATTCAGGCTTCTACTTATTATCACGAATAAGATCAATTTATATAGGGCAACACGAATTATATTATATGAGTTTACTCGAATACTTACTCAAGGTGATGAGTTAGAGGAAGATCCACTAGAAAGATAAAAAGGAGTAGATGATCTGATTAGATATTGATTTCACAATGGAAACCGACTTTCAAAAACCATATATACTCCTCTTTCTTTTCTTTCTTTTAAATTTAGGGTTTCATGAACCACCAAAAGAAGTTAAGAAAACAGATTGATACATGAAGAAGAAGAAAATTGAGTAGTTTCTGAAACCCTAAATAGAACCGACTATACTCCCGTTTTTAGAAATATATTCATCTTTTTTTCCCGTCTTTAATCAATCACACATATATTTTAGTGAAGTTCAAAATAGGTATGTTTATATTCCTTGCCAAAATAATTGAGGTTACTATTAACACCATTAGTAAACTTAGTAACCATTAAGAATTGGTAATAAGAATATAAATCATATCCATTTTGAACTTCACTAAAATACATTTGTGATTGATTAAAAACGATAAAAAAGTGGTATAGATTTCAAAATTTTGGAGTATATTCGGTGCTAGTTAGGGTTAATCTGATTTGTTAACTTTTTTTGTTGGTTTATGAAACCCTAAATCTGGAGAAAGAAAAGGGAGATGAGTGGATATGGTTTTTGGAAGTCAGTTGCAGTTGCAAAATCAATATCTAATCATAGAATTTACCCATATTTCTCCTTCACATGTGGATCTGCCTCTAACTCATCACCTTAAGTAAGTATTCGACTAAACGCATATCGATATACATTTGGATATAAATATTACAATCATATATGTATTGATCCCATTTGTAATAATAAATATCAACTTGCATTCAGTTTGGTTAAAAGGATTAATTTACTTGATATTCAGGCGTCAATTTGTTAATATTAGAGCATTGCTCGATCGAACTCACAAGTGTTGCTATATCAAGCTTGATGTAAAATTTAGTTGATCAAAACAATGTCTTGATTTCTAGTCTACAATTAGTCAAGTCTCGGATTAGGATAGAAGTGTGTAATTGAAAATCAGACATCATTCCGTTCTACCGTTTGAAGGCGAAAATCAACCGAAAGCTTTGGAGAACTTCTTCAATAAAAGGTAAGTGAATACTAAACCACCTATTTCTCAAGTTATATTCATCCTTCTATCTATAAGACTATGTCGCATGACTAATTAGACTATCGTAAGCATATCAATAATTTAGAGTCAATTTTACCTTGGTAATATCGACTAGGCTCAATAATTAACATTTGTTCACACTTGATGAATTTCGGTTAAGAAAAATGTGATTCAATATTATCATTTGAAAATATCCTGGAACAGTGATATGTGTCATTGATGTTATTTGGGAATGTTTCGAATTGATTTAGAGAGAACTATAGAACTACTATAAATCTGGATACATGAAAATATGCACACCAGTTTTACATACTGGGAAAACTGTTATAGGTGCGGTCCGGAGCCGCAGTACATGTACGCAGTACACGTACCGGCGTAGCTATAGTTCGACAATAATTTTTGGGTATGCATACACGATATCTAGACCATAAAAAATTTGTTGCTCGTGAACCAGGAATGGTACGCATACCTAGTATGCATACCGTAAAAGAACTGTTGGTTTTGAAACCGGAGTGGTATCCATACCCGGTACGCAAACCGGAAAAGTTCTGTGAGTTCCTGAACTCATTTTTGTCTTAAGAGTACACATACCAGGTACATGTACCATAACAAAAACATTCACGAACAAGGTAGAGTCCACGCACATGGTACACGTACATGCCTTGTCGAATATTTTCAGATGCAAAAAAAAATATTTCTGTGAGATAATTGACATTCGAATAAATATCTATATAAACATGATTGATCATAAGTCTAGCAAAGGAAATGAGTTTTTCTATTTCACTTCTGAACTAATTAACCAAGCTTACAAGAGAACCTAATATAATTGATTTCTTCCATATCATATGTTGGTTCGCCCCACAAGTATTTAAGAAGCATACATAAATCCAAGTTCTTGGTATTGTCGATGGCTCCGTAAAAGGACGTCGCTGACAAGACATTGAAGGTAAACTATCCTACAACAAGGAAAAAAAAGATTTATTGGATGTATTATTTGGAGCAGGACATCGTATATATCCAGCGCTTCCTCTAGGTTACCGAACGATTTACCTTATGTTAGCTATATTCACTATATACTCCACTCTTTCGATTTGTCTATCGAAAATGGTCTCACTTTGGAGACTCTGAACACAAGAGAAAAAAATGGAAACTTCACTAAGAAAGGACATTCTCTTGAAGCAATACCGAAACCAGTGTAGTCAATGTAAGGTAACCAGTAGCTAGTTGAAGTTAAATGATGAATTGTAGATTAGTGAACTAGGTGAAAAGATGAGGGTAGCCAAATACACCACAATCTTTTTGTTTTAACCTATAAGTCCTCTTACCGAAAGTGATCGTTTATGGACAGAGTTGATACAATACAACTAATTGGTATTCACACTTTGTGTGATTTTCTATGGATAAGAGATCGAGACAATATGACTACCAATGTGTGATACTTGATAACAGGTTCGGACTTAACCAAACTCTATAGGATCACTATCAAGTATATCGAAGTTAACGTAAAGTGCAATTTACTTTAAATTATATAAACAAATATAATTGGGAAAAACAAAAGTAAATCACACAATAAGATTTTGTTAATTGATGAAAACCAAAATCAGACATCCCATAAACCGAATACACACAACAAGAATATAAACATTCATCCAAAGGCTATGTAATCGGTAACTATCACAAGAAAAATTATAAAATAATGATTTTATTCATAGATAATTGATAGTTTTATTCAAAAATAAGCCTTGTACAATAATTGAAGTAAATCAAAACATTGATGTCTATTTTCTGGATTAAGTATTACAACATATAACTTAATCCCTAGTGGTGCTCTAATTGTTCACTGAGGTTTGTTCAGTGTTCAAACTCTTGAAGCATGTCTCGAGAGACTTGTCAGCAACCACCTCTTGTTTTTCAAGCTTTTCAACTTGTTTCTTCATTTCTTCAAGATCAGCTTTTGTTTCATCAATTCTATTCTTCAGCCAATCTTTATTTCGAACCGTTATTATGAGATTGGTTCTTAGTTATTCAAAACCATGGATATAGTTAACCATATATACTATCAGAAGGTATCCACTTGGTTTTTGTTGGATCTTGAAGGTGTAAGCCAACAAACACGACTCATCTTGAGATCCGGTAGAACTATCAGATTCATAATCACACATGATTTTTAATATGATCTTCTTCTTCCTTTTTGTATTGATTCCTTGAAAATCCTTAACTATTTGAGCTTCCTCCTTATTTACCTTTGTAATACTGCGAGTTACTGGAGGCATGCTCGAGGATTTAAATAAGAATTAATTAGGGTTTCACAATACAAGCAAGAGAAAGTTTCTCTTAAAAGAGACAACTTTCCGACTGAAAATACAAAGGAATTTCCAAAAATATATTAAGAATATATTTTGTTTCCTGTGTCCGAAATTCTCAAGCCAGAAGGTTTATTAACATCCAAAAATTTCAAATGAAACCTAACTATTGAAGATCAATATAACTGAAAAAGCGGGGGTCTAACAACACCACCCAATATTTTGCTTAGCAATCTGTATGGACTAATTCTGAAATACTTTCCTAGAGAATCGACTAGACAGCCAGACTCAATCTAGATAAAAGTATCTCAAGGAGTTAATATCTCTCTCTTGATTTGATTTTTACTGAAGCTAAAATCAATAACGAGTCTTTATCAAATACAAGGAATAAGTTGGACGGTACCAAAGACCAATGTCCAAGTATCAATCAATATCAATCAACAACCAAAGGTTGGATTTCCAATTGATGATCACGAACGCACAACCTGTATTATTTCAATTATATAAAATATAATGCGGAAAAGAAATAACACAGACACCATAAGTTTTGTTAACGAGGAAACCGCAAATGCAGAAAAACCTCGGGACCTAGTCCAGATTGAATACACACTGTATTAAGCCGCTACAGACACTACCCTACTACAATCTAACTTCGGACTGAACTATAGTTGAACCCCAATCAGTCTCCCACCGATCCAAGGTACAGTTGTACTCCTACGCCTCTGATCCCAGCAGGATACTGCGCACTTGATTCCCTTAGATGATCTCACCCACAACCAAGAGTTGCTGCAACCCAACATCGCAGACTTGATAATAAACAAACCTGTCTCACACAGAAAAGTCTATTAAAGAATAAATCTGTCTCCTACAGATCAACCCTAGGTTTTGTTCCGTCTTAAGATATGAAATCAAGGTGAATATGAACCAATTGATAATCCGGTCTTATATTCCCGAAGAACATCCTAGATTAACCAATCACCTCTCTACAATCCTTCCTGACTACACAGGCGGTTTGTCGAGGAATCACAAACAGTGAGACGAAGATGTTTGTGACTTATTTATCTTTCCTATCGGAGAACTCTCACGATCTCAAGCCAATCAAAGATTGTACTCGTACGATAGAAGATGCAAGATCAGATCACACAACTACGATAAAAGTAGTATCGATTTGGCTTCACAATACCAATGAAGTCTTTAAGTCGTTAACCTGGTTTTAGAGAAGAAAACCAAAGGTTAAAGGATAATCGACTCTAGCGAGTACACTAGTATCACACAAACGTGTGGGGATTAGTTTTGCACAATACTAGATGTCTCCTTTATATAGCCTTCAAATCAGGGTTTTGCCTTAGTTACAACGCAATCCATATTCACCGTTAGATGAAAACCTGATTTAAATTCAAGCTAATATTTCTCAACCGTTAGATCGAAAACTTAGCTTGTCACACACACTTGGGTAGACGTTTACTGGGTTTGTGAAAACCATGCCCAAACGTGTACGTGTATGTTGGTTCAACGTAGTAACCCAAAAAGGTTAACCATATGAGCATTTCATATTAACCTTGTTCTTCTTCACCATAACTAGTTCAATTCATTCAAATGAACTAGTTAAAGAGTTGTTCAATTGCTATGAGATCTTATGTAACTACACAAGACACAATTAAAAAAAAGATGATTCGATTCGATTGAATCGGCTCATGAACTTCATAGCCACAGTTTGCATAAAAAATTCCTTAGTAATTTAAGCTTCATGTTCAGAGCACATCTTTAGATCATAACCTCTTAATCTCACAAACAAGTTCGCGGACTTAAGACAACCGGTGGAGTTTTTCCAAACTCAGCAGAAAATCTCGGCAAAGAGACATTCTCCAATTCGCGGACTAGGTTCGCGGACTTACACGCCAACAAGTTTTTGGAAAATCCCAAAAGTAATTCTCGGTATAAGAACTTCCATCAGTTCGCGGACTTGGAAAATCCAATTCCTCCGGTTTCTCTCAATCAACAAAGTTCGAAAACTTCGGATTAAGGAATACATGGTTATGTAATCTAAACTCTCATTCCAATCATTGAGACATTCTCATAGGACGTTATATAGACGTTATTCACAGACCGTTTCGCGTCAAAGCAATTCTCAAAGTAATTGAAACTTTTCATGACTTTCGTCACTAAGTGAAGATAAACTTGATCAAAGCGAAATGCTTTACCAACACATGATTTCAAGATATAGATAGGCGAGATATACTCGGCTCGAAATATCAAATGTGTATGATCCAGTCTGTATAGCATACAAATTTTGTCTCATAAGAAGTAGGAGATAGAAGAGATAGACTTTTGAGTGATAGATAAGTTCAAGTCTCCACATACCTTTTTGTTGATGAGGTTCCACGGTTCCTTGAATATATCTTCGTCGTTGTATGATGAATCTCCATGAAGTCCTTGAGCTCAGCTACACTTTTCTATCCTAGTCCGAGACTTAGCTATGTAGGCTAGAAATCAAGACTCATAGTTTTGATCACTAACATTGACAAACATGCTTGAGATAGCAACGCATGCGAGGTCGACCGAGCTATGCTTTAACAATCCCCCCCTTTGTCAATTTTAGTGACAAAACTATTAATACATATGAAATACAAAAAAGATAAACTTTAGTGGCTCCTATTCCATAGTCTAATCTTTAACGTTCCCTGAAATCTTCATCCTTCCAAGTACTCCAATGATGCCAAAGGTTGTAAGTTTAGCATCACCGTTGTTGAAGATCCGTAGCTATAACAATCAGAGAAATCGAGATTCTCGATCATTATTATACAGTGTCATAGTATTATTATGTAACATCAAAGTCCAATTGTATCATGACTTTAACAATAATACTATGGTGATATATATCACTCCCCCTTAGTCAATACTCCATCTCGATCATGGAAACAACTCCCCCTCACACATAGTGTGAACTACAATATTTCTCCCCCTTTTTGTCAATAAAATTGGCAAAGGTACAAAAACGGGATCATAATGAAATTTCCACAAGAGACATTTCATTGAATAAAAGAAAAATACATACCAACTTAATTTAGATGCGATCATAAAGCCGAAGCTAAATGCATTAATCAAGGAGTTTTAAGATACAAGATAACCCCTATAAAATTCCACAGCCGCATACCCCGCGAGATATTACCATTAAGCACAAGTTCAAAAGAACTCTCCCCCATTTGATGTCATTCCCGAAAGAACAACAAGAACGACCTTAATTTCGAAAGAAAAGAAGGATTTTTAAATTGGACACTAAAAACCATAAAAATGATTTTTTATATCCAAAACTCAACCAAATTAATCACAAGAAAACCCATGATTAATTTAATTGGAATACACAACTAAATCAAACCACAAAAGTGATCAATTTAATTGAAGGTGATCAACATAAGAAAACTCACGGAGCTACGAATAAGATAATCATACGGAGATGACTAACTTAATCGTTCACATACTCAACATAAGGAAAAACCTTATGGAATATATGACTACATCAACCAATAGAACATGATTAGTTTAGCCGTTCATATACCCAACACAAGAACTTGTGGAATATATGAAAACTCAACTAGACTAATTACAAGAGACCTTATAATTAATCTAATTGGAATACAAACAACCAAACTAATCACCAAAGTAATCAATTTAATTGTCACAGAATTTGCTCGACAAAAGAAGACTTTCGGAGCAAATAACTAAATAACCAACCAAGACGATTAATTTAGTTCATAATGCTCAACATATATCATCTTATGGAACAACCAACAAATCCAATAAGAATAATCGACTTAGTTGTATCGTGCTCAACATAAGACACACAATGGAGCCTTCACGGTAAAACATAACAAAATGGATCAATGAAGATCAATACTGTGGATACATACAAGGATCTATTCTATTTTCCATCATAACGACATAATAGACTTTATCCTTGTCAAACAAAAGATTTTATCCTATTTTCCATCAAATACATGACTGCATAGGCATAACTTTTATAATTGTCAAAATACCATTCGTCCTTTCATTAATACGAATACCAATTCATGAACGACTTTACTTTTGACAGCATATGGGACCTTCAAGTTCACGAACGCAAACAATACATATCCCATAATCAAATTGCAATATCACAAAATCATAACGATCAATACTGCAATAAAATCATCCTCCAAATATTTTTAGAATTTAAAAACCAATAAACCTAAAAAATAACATAAGAAGATGAAAACAAAAATAGATATGTATAGTCACAATCATCGCTATTGAAAGTACAAGTTATTCTTCCAACTAATCCAAAAATAAGATATACTAGGCAACAATTCCTTTGAGAAATTATTTATCTTTCCCGAACTCCTTGTTATCGACAACCATCAGGACATAAGGTTCACGGAGATTAGTGTCAATACCCACGAACTGTCTTGGCTGAAGAGGTCGAATTAGGGTCCTCTGAATTTCCAAAGATTTAGACACGAACGTCTTTATTTCATAAATCTCCCTTCTTATTTCCTTTAACTCATCAAGAACATCGGAAAACTTCTGAGAGTTAGAAGGAACAACCCTGGGTTTTATTGTATTCCTTCTTTTTCTTTTCAAAGACTTAGAGACAGGAGATTTTTCTATTTCCTTGATTGAAGACTTAACAATCATGTTGACATCCTTTCCATCTGACGACATAGTGCTTTGAGAACAATTATAAACAACTGGATTTATGTGATTGAATCACTTAACTCAACAAGCAGTCTTATATAGAATGTCAAGAGGAAAAAGGAATGTAGGGTTCGAAACCTATTGACAGGTTTGTATACGCCCAACTCTAAAACCCTATAAATAGTAGAATTGTCGATAATAACCCTTTCTTTTATTTGATAGACAAAAAATAACAAAACTAAGAAAAGAAGGAAAAAATCTTCTGAAGCCTGGATAAGCACTCAATCTTGTCTCTTTTCGAACAGGCACATGAGACAAGATTTTCCCAACAACGATTTGTCCATCTTTATTCTCATGGGAGGAATCCTCTAATCTTTGTCTATCAAAACGATTTGACCATATTTTATTTTCAAATGGTCTTATTCTATCCTTGGAAACCAACTTCTTAGACGAAGATAACATCCTACATACCTCGGCGGTCTTCTGAGCAAGTTTCAGCTTCCTTGCTAATCGATCTGCTCTTCGTTGAAGTTTGCTGGCGTGCCTTATTTGGTGCTTGTATTTGTAACACCTTGATAGTTCGTGTCCCTTAATCGAAAAAAATGAGCACGTCAAACTTGGATAGTATTCAGGCATCTGAGATGTGCAAGCATACAGACATACAATTGATCCTGAAACATCACTGACAGGGTTTCCAGTTATCGGATTCAAAGAATCTTCCAGATTGATTGGATTTCCCTCTTCTCTGAACCCATTGAGGTTGATATATGTATTGCTACAAGTATCAAAATCGATGTTTTCACAAAGAAGCCCTACACTTGATTTCTTATATTCATCGGAATCATAGGTATCAGACATTTCATCAAGTGTTACAGATAGACCTTTGTTACCAGTGTATTTTCTACGGTTTGGGCATTCGTTAGCAAAATGGCCAAAACCCTTACACTTAAAGCACTGAGGCATGTCCTCGTCATCAGCCTCGTCAGCATCCCTGTTTTTAGGAGGTACGCGACCGTGAGGTTTGTCTGATGACTTAGGTTTGTCACTTGAAACCGCTTACTTCTCTTCAACAGAAGATCCCTAAACTGTCTTGTGATCAAGGAGACTGATTTGTCAAGATCTTCAACCGAAAAATCATCCTCAGACTGATCATCGGTATAAGAACTTCCATCAGTTCGCGGACTTGGCAAAGCCAATTCCTCCGGTTTCTCTCAATCAACAAAGTTCGAAAACATCGGATTAAGGAATACATGGTTATGTAATCTAAACTCTCATTCCAATCATTGAGACATTCTCAGAGGACGTTATATAGCCGTTATTCACAGACCGTTTCGCGTCAGAGCAATTCTCAAAGTAATTGAAACTTTTCATGACTTTCGTCACTAGGTGAAGATAAACTTGATCAAAGCGAAACGCTTTACCAACACATGATTTCAAGATATAGATAGGCGAGATATACTCGGCTCGAAATATCAAATGTGTATGATCCAGTCTGTATAGCATACGAATTTTGTCTCATAAGAAGTAGGAGATAGAAGAGATAGACTTTTGAGTGATATATAAGTTCAAGTCTCCACATACCTTTTTGTTGACGAGGTTCCACGGTTCCTTGAATAGATCTTCGTCGTTGTATGATGAATCTCCATGAAGTCCTTGAGCTCAACTACACTTTTCTATCCTAGTCCGAGACTTAGCTATGTAGGCTAGAAATCAAGACTCATAGTTTTGATCACTAACATTGATAAACATGCTTGAGATAGCAACGCATGCGAGGTCGACCGAGCTATGCTCTAACAATAACATGAACAATTTTTAGACATAATGGATTCACAGCTTATCCAAAAAACGTCACAATTTTTTCTAATACAAACAGAAAACATGTTCTCTCGTTTTATGTGCTCCCTCATCCCAATAGTGATGAGCACAAACTTGGATGATGGGGCACATTCTCCATACAACTAGGTTGTATCGGAGTAAGCCTTATCGTGCTTACGACGAGTATCGGAAACATAGTTCATGTTTCTCTTTGAAAGTTTCTGCCTGAAGTATTTTCTCCCAAGAAGATGATCCTTCCTTGATCTACAGGTATGAACATGAGGAGAAACTGTACTGATGTGAGAATTTTCAGAGATGGATAAATCTCTCTTAATTATATCAATGAGATTTTCATAAGATTTTCCCATTCTAAAGATTTCCTTATTATGCAAATCAGGTTGGTCACTTGAAATAATTATCAGAAATTTTCCATGACTATTTCTCTTGGCATAATTTATTTCTTTCCCTTTCTTCTGAAAATGTTCTTCATGTAGACAAAGACTATTTCAGAATAAGTGGGGAGGAACCTTTTTCCAGAAGTGATTATCAACTCTTCCTTCTGATTATTTTGAGTTGATTTTATCAGTTTGGGGTATATTCTGTCTTTCTACTGAGGAATGATCTTTCAGTTTTTTAAGACAAGAAACTTCTTTTAACACTTTTACTACAGTATTTTGAAGAAGTATAAGTTTCCTGTCAAGTGACTGAAAGTTGTATTCCTTAAGATCTTTTTCACGGAACCGGTTCAAAGTTTCCTTTGGACAAGATTTCGTTTGATCATCAGTAGTTGTAGAAGATGGTTCTTTATTCTCTTCTGACTTGGTGCAATTAGGAAAACTACCATCATCATGATCTATTTCAGACGTGATCAAACAAGTCTCGTTATCAAAATCTGTAAAATTCGAGAAAGGACTTTTGGTTTCCTCATCAGAAAAAATTATAACATAATCATTAGTCAGAGTCATATGATGAATCTCTTGTTCTTGAGTAAGTTATTTACCAAGAGCTTCTACTTTGAAAGTGAGATACATATTCTCTTTGGCTAGAATATTTAGTTGAATGTCTTTTTCTCCGATCTCTTGCTTAAGAAGATTAGATTCTGTCTTTAATATTAATATCCTTGTAGACAGAGATCTTATAGGCTTTAGGAAATTTATGATCATATTTGCAGACCAATTATAAGAAGGAAATATCTAATTTTTTTTAATGTGGTCTAAGGTAAAACAGGATGGCATCCAATGAAACAAGAAATTTTATACTAATTCATCATAAGACTGAACTACCAGAAAACAAGTGTATCACGAGACATAACTTATCATGCGCGGAGTTTGAAGATATACAAGCACAACATGGAAATGATTAAAATCATGATAGGAGATTGATAAGTGAGTTGGTTACTGAAACAATATTAATTCTTGTGTTTTTCGAGTTACGGTCCAAAGGGGTTGAAAGTGGAAGTATTCACAGCAAGTAAAGCGATTCAAGATAATGTACTCTGTCTTTGGATTCGTGTGCATAGACCAGATTGGTTGTAACTGAAGGAACTCACTAAATAAGAGTATTTACTTAGTCTAAACTATATGAAGTTGCGGTAGTCAATTTGTGTATCGGATTAATTTTGAGAGTACTCAAAAGTGGACTACGTTTCGAGGTTGTTCTGCCAAGAAGTTTTCTTCATTAACGAAATCTTGTGCGTCGTGCCATAATATTAATTTCCACATTATAAATTTTGTTATAGTTATAATTAAGTAATATCACTTGTAAGTTAATCCACTTGTTACGATCTCATAGTTAGTTTTGTCATGAACTCAACCTATATACCAAGTACTTACATGTTGTTGAATAATCTTTTAGCAGTTATCGTTTCTGTAAGATTACACAAGGTGTGTTTATATCAAAATACTGTTGTGTACTTGTATATTCTTATAGAAACAATAATTGACAAACATTATTTCAACAAGGTGTAACTTGGTAAATAGTTAGAGTTCGTGACCGATCTAACTATGGGATCGTACCAAGTGGATAAATGTACAAGTGTTATTACTTAATTATAACTATAGTAATTATTATAATGCGGCTTCTACGACTTTTGATTCTCGCAAGAACCTTATCCTTGTTGATGTACTTTTACATCATTAATAGTTGCTCCAAATTTCGTCGTGAAGACAAGCGTTACCCTGCCTCCAAAAAAACTTTTAGTGATTTTCTTTAGATTCGGGATCAAGGATAGAAATATGCTCCATGAATTAGACGAATCCAAATCTTAAGATTAGGGTTTATTTTCTTTAAGACTTATAGAGATACCTAATCTTATATATACACAAAATCAACTAGCACATCATCTAAGATGAACTCTTATGCAAAACTCACAAATAAGATCTCAATAGATAAGAGTTATACTCAATTGTGCTTGTAGTTTTCTATCGAATCTAGATTTGATCTGCAATTCTTGAATAACCTAATATCACAAGTGAAGGACTTTAGAACAAACAAGAATTATAAGAAACACAACTACAGATACAATTTTCGAAACTATCTTCCTTTCAAAATAGATCAATCTATGCTTCACGAATCTCAAATGAAGTCTTTTCAAAGTCAAACCTTAAATCACGAAGATCTTTTATAATTGTTTGGAGCAGGGGCAGAGCCAAGATTTCTAGGTTGGGGGTGCAAAATTTTTCTTTGGGGTACATTTTTTAAGGGGTGCAAAAATAAAAATAAGCTTGTTAATAGTTTAAGATCTCTGATTGGGCATAAACTAGGCTTTGGATCCAACTGGGATGGGGTGAAAGTGCACACCCCTACACTGGTATGGCTCCACCTATGTTTTGGAGGATATCTTTGCAACGAGATACACATGAGTATAGGTATTAAGTTTCTGTGTTGCTTATGATGTAAGAAATAAATTTTTTCTAACCCAATTTAATTCAATGGGATTGTTTTCATAGTTTGAAGTTTGTAGATAATAGTTAGACCAAGTAAATTCTTATTAGAAAAATTATTACCAAAGGTAAGTTCAAACTTAAAAAAAAAAATGTAGTCTTTTTAACGAAATGAGTTAGCTAATGAAATAACAGTTCATAAGAATGTCTAAAGTTATCCTTGAAATATGAAGAAGAATGAATAAGCCTATATATATAAACATTACGTTTTTGGCTCATTAAGCTTTTAGGTCAATGAATTCATCGTTGAGTCTTTAGAGAAAAAGTGAGAAAATATAGAGCTTCTCCTTTGTAGGTTTGCAAACTCAAAAAGATAGGTTCGCAAATTCAAATGCAAAATAAGATACACGAGAATTCAAGCCTCGACAGGTTCAAGAACTCAAGTTGGTAGGTTCACGAACTCAAATAAAAAAAAAACGCGTAAGGAGAATTTCCTTATACTAGGTTCGCGAACTAAAATGCAAAAGAGCTTCATGATATCTCTCTTGTATTAGGTTCACGATGTCACTTATATAAGTTCACATAATCAAATGACAATATATCTCATGAGAAGTTTTTCCTCTATTGGTTAGCGAACTCACAAGACAAAAGTTCTCATAAAAATCTCTATAATAGGTTCGTAAACTCACCGTAATCGGTTCACGAACTCAAGGCGGACCTTGTTTCCTTTGAATGTTAAGTTATATAAGATTTATGTTCATATACTCAATTCTTAGGTTTGTGAACTCAAGTGAATGAAAAACATTAGTAATGAACTACCAAAAACAAAACCTTACAAACTCAACAATGAATTTACAAGCCTTGAAATCTTCAATAACACTTGTGCTTTTCTCTAGACAAGAAAGTGCTTGGAAGTCGAAGCACCACTAGAGTTTTCAAGAAGCTAATCCATGATATGATCATCTTTGGATTATGATCAACTACTAAAATCCTCATCTTTTTCTACAATTGATAGATATAAAGAGAAACAAGTCCAATAGGAAAAACCAAGTCTTCGTTAGTTACCTCGATGAAGCTTTTTCAAATTGATGTCTTCGTGTTATCTTCAAGTTGTTCACCTGTCTTGAGTAACTTGGAAAATCTTAAGACTCTGATACCCAATTTATTCCAAACGAAGATGGCTTTAGTGGATTAATATCAATAAATAATTTTAGCACCTAAAATATAACAACATACTTAACAAACCAAGGTATACAGGTTCAACCGAGCATTAACTCTAACAATAATAAGGTTACATGTTGGGGAATGCGCTCTTTTTATATGAGAGTATAACGTAGGTGAACAACATTCTACAAAAATGTTATCATTTAGTTAGTTTTTGTTTAGCCCCAAAAGATAAGCGTTGAATTTGTAAGATAATGCCAGTCAGTACATCTATGTTAATGGATTCCATTTAATACGCCTTGGAACACTACATAAACTTTGCATGACTATTATAACAGTTACCAAAATGTTATAAGAGTTTACCAGTCCAATAAATCGAATGGTAATGATTATTTTGTTTTATATAAATTTGATAACTCATAAAATTTGATAACCCATGTGACAACTTTGAATATTATTCTTACAACATACAATTAGGATCCTGTCAACTATGATGGCTTTCACAAAACAATCATCTCATACATTTAAGGACACATATACATGGATCCAACCTATCCGCTTGTTTAGAAGCATTTACAGGTGGAGTCAGTTGAAAGCATGGGTATGCACTCCCAAGCCTTAAATTTTCCAAGCCTTAAATTTTGAAAAATCTAGGCTTCAAGCCCATTTTGACCTTTTTGCACCCATAGCAGGACTTTGTTTCCCCTTAATTAAGTTTTCGGTTCGGCCCCTTCTCCAATCAGAGCATCATGCAAAAACTATTCCACGACATTTTGGTTGTGGGAATCACTAACAAAAATAACATCCTTATCATTCATCCCCAGTTCCTACTACTCCGGGTCACCTCCAATTGTCATCGCCTCTGCTGCGTGAGAATCTGGAGTATTATTGACTAATTAAATTTGTGGGTTTCCGTTTCTGGCCGTATTATTGACGTTAATTGAATTTAGTCAAGCAACTAAGCCAATCTAGAGAGTCTTAAAAGAAAATAGTATCGATAAGAAAAGAGATCCCCTTTAAACAGTTTCGCATGCCAAACTTACTGTCAGTATTTCCCACTCGAAGTGAAAGGTAATTGAATCTGAACTAATTTACCAAGCTTTTTAAGATAGTCATAAGAGTGACATTATTTTTTAACTCCAATCCAAAGTGACATCATCAATTTTGGAGTTTTGTTGGTTGGTTTCTCCAAACCGGTAATCGATTCTATCTCTTTCGGATCTGCCCATAAACTTGTCCGAGCTTCTGACCTGACACCTACATTTGGCGTCCTCCATTAGCTTGCAAACTGGTGAAAGAGCTTATGTCAGTCATGTTCGTACGAAACTAGATAGGCTGCAAAGATGAATTTAGGATGTGCACTTATCATAGAAGGCGTGCGATTCCATTTAGAGCTTAACTTTTGTCTGCTTAACGATGTGGACTTATCATCATAGAAGGCGTGCGACATTCCAATTAGAGCTTAATGAGTTTAGATTAACCCTAACTACGAGTTACCAGGAGTACTGTTGGATATATAAATGGGTAACCTTAAGCTATATATTCGAATACTTCATGTCTCATGATCACGAGAAGCAGCGAGAAGTTGAAGATAAAGATGATGCGTGAGGGATTTGGCCGGTTTGGGGGAAGCGAATCAAGTGCATGATGTCTGTAGTGGCGGAGCCAGCTTTTTCAAACTAGGGGGCTAAAAGAAGAAAACACCAAGGCGGCGGGGCAAATTTTTTGGAATTGATGGGACCAAACTAGTGATGAGCTGAACGTTTTAGCCTCTTAAACTTTCCCTCTCCGTCTCTTCTGCTCTCTCTTTTTCCTCCTTTGCAAATGAAATCACGAGAGATTCTTGATTTGAAAGTGGATATTAGGGCTTTGGTGGACTGAATTACTGGGAACGGGTGGACTAATTTAACGGATCTGGTGGACTAAATCAAGGTTTTCCTAACAATAGGATTCCTAACTGGTTTTATTTTGGTAACTCAAATCAAATCTAGTAACCCTTGTAAAGGGTTAGCAAATTAAGTAATAGTTAGAATAATTAGGAATTAGTTCATAAAAAATAAATAACTATTAAGATTGTGAGATCATTAGTTATGCATCCTAACGCATTTTCTACTAAATCACTGTTACAACTATTCCTACTCCAAAATAGATGTCAACCAAAATCAACTCTAACTCTTCATCATTTTTATTAGTAACACACTTGTACATTTCTAATACAATGATTTATTTTGAAATACAGAAAATGCAAAATACAATTTTAAGATTTTATAAATCTTTTGTTTGGAACCAACAAATAGTAGTTCTAAAACACGGGGATGACCTAAACCCGGAACTAATCTTGTCGGTGTGGGAACCAGTTCCACTTTGAGTCGTTGACAAAAGCAAAACACAATAAATTTTCTTTCTCCTTGTGCACTAAATCAAATCCTAAACTTCTTCCTCGGAATCGAATCAAGAGAAAACTCATTCGAATCGATGAAATCTTCGTCATTATTCTCATGATTTATCTTCGTTTTCTTCTAGTTTCAGAGGAATTTGAAGAGAAATAATACCGATGAAGATGATTGATTTCCGGTGAATTTGTTTTCTTCAACTCATTCTTATCGTTGCTGGTATTGCTTCTCTTGGATTACTATTATTGTAATTTTTTAATTATGAACCTAAGGTTTAAACAATGAGGGATTCTTAAAATTGGGTGGGATTTTTTGATTTATGATATTTTTGGTTCTTTCTGTTTCAATTATTATAGTTGTTTGGTATCTAATTCGATGAAGAAAACTTAGGATTTGATAAATTGGCAAAATTTCGGTGTGTTTTTGTTTGCTATTTGTGGAATTCTGGCACATTCAAAGTTCATTATAACCTGAAAGTTATTTGTCTTTAATGTTGTCTAATGACTTGTGATAACTTTATTAAAACTTTGAGCCATGTTGGAAAGTGTTTTAGCTTAATAAAGATGGATACATTCATTTTATGTTTCCTGTTTGGTTTTTGAATTTTGAGGGTGCGACTTATGTGGATCCTAACATGCCCCACTACAACCCTGTGTTTCACATGCTAGTGATGAGCAGCATGTTTGTTATACACATTTTGAGTAACCAATGGTGCTTCAAGCATGAGAGTTCATTAATTTTAGTGCTTGGAAGGCAGGCCTCTTTTTGGATTTAACATTCCTTTAAGTTGGTTTCCATGTGGTTACCAATGTTGTTTTAGGCAGAACAAGTCTTAAACCCCTGTCCTTGTAGTATTATTTTTGTTTATTTCTGTCAAATAACACCGCCACTGAGATGCGCTACTATCATGCAAGTCAAGCCATTACTTGGTGCTTCCAAAATTTAGGCCGATACATGTAGGGTATAAACATTAAAATAAAAATAAAAATACAAGACCAAAGTTTTACAACTTTTCTAATTTTCTTTGTATAGGTAGAAATCAGAGTAACAATTTGTTGTAATAGTGAGGATCAAAGAAATCGCGCCGCAGATGAATCTTAATCTCATACTATCACCATTCAACAATTTTACCATGCATCTTACTAAAAACGCATCTTCTACTGCATATATTTATGATTTTATGAGTGACCTAACCGATAACTTTAACAAGTTACGTAATCCTGTATGCGGGCTGGTCTACAACAGAATGAAGTTATAAAACCACAAAACTAATTATGTTTCAGTTGAAATGGAAGTGGGAAATTATCAACTTAAATCAGGCATGTTTACAAAATTGGTGCAAAGTTCAACTACTATGGTAGTTTAAACAGATTCACTCACAGTTTCACCCGCAGTATATAATAATAAAAAACTAGTAGTTCTTTTTTTTCTTAAGCCATTATACACCGAAATAAAACATGAGGAACAATCTTAAAACATCCACTAGCATGCATACTAATATCTGTTAGGCAGCCTTGGTCAGTTTCAATTTCACCATGTTAGTCCATATCGCACTAACCGTTTGTGTTAAAGTTGAACAGGGCGGGGCTACTTTGAATTTGAATATTCAAACTTTAACTAATCTTTTCAATCTTTCTTTCTCTCATTTTTTTCTCTCTATAAAGGCATATACATGTTGTGAAGTAAACACATCTCACAAATTGATCACATCAAGCCAACAAATTTGGAAAACACCAAGAGTTTTGAAAAACTATCATCTCTTGCCTCTTAAATTGCCTCTACAGAAATGGAGATTCATGCAACAGCTGAAATGTTAATGTGGACAGCTCTGGCTTCAGCAGATGCAATGCTAGTTCTCATCTTAACACGAAGCCGACGAAAGGCAGCAACCAACAGTCGTATCCCACCAGGACCCCCTGGATGGCCAATATTGGGTAATATCCTTGATATTGGCTTCAAGCCACACAAAACCCTAGTAGATTTCAAAAACAAATATGGCCCATTGGTTTGGCTACGGTTAGGATCCGTCAATACTCTTGTTGTATGCTCGGCGGAAGCTGCCATGGAAATGTTTAAAAACCACGATCATTCCACATGCAATCGCCACTTGAATGAGACACCGAAGATCGGTGGGTCTTACACCGGCACCATCACACTTGGTGAATATGGTCCATATTGGAGAATGTTGAGGCGTCTTTGTGCCACTGAACTTTTCTCTCGCAAGCGTATTAACCATACCGCCCCTTTACGTAGAAGATGTGTTGATAAGTTGATGAAATGGATATCTGATGAAGCCAAAGAACAGTCAGAGCACGGGGTTGAGCTTGCACGTTATGTTTTCGCTACCTCATTTAATGTCATTGGAAATCTAATGCTTTCTAGAGACCTTGTTGATCCTAAATCTAGCAAAGGAAATGAATTCTTCAATTTGACTTCTGAACTGACGGAGCTTACAGGGAAACCTAATCTAGCTGATTTCTTCCCTATCTTACGTTGGTTCGACCCACAAGGATTGAAGAAACAGACAGAGCAAAAACAAATCCAAGTTCTTAACATTGTTGGTAGCTTCGTCGAAGGACGTCGCCGCCAAGACACTGAAGGGAAACAATCCCACAACAAGGAGCAAAAAGATTTCTTGGATGTGTTGATGGAATTTGAAGGCAACGGAAAAGATGAACCAGCTAAGATTACTGACAAAAATCTAAATACATTTATACTGGTGAGTTAGTAAAGTCATCACTATGAAGACTTCTTAACCAATTATCTTAGTATGGGATCTTCACAATACTTAATTATATTAAACTTTTTTTTTTTTGCGCCACAGGAATTATTTGTCGCTGCAACAGAGACAACAAACAGCACCGTGGAGTGGGCAATGACAGAACTCCTCCGACAACCAGAGGCAATGAAGAAGGTAAAAGCTGAAATTGCCAAAGTTGTGGGTTTTGAGAGAAAGTTAGAAGAGAGCGATATTGAAGATTTACACTATCTAGACGCGGTGATTAAGGAGACATTAAGGTTACATCCTCCAGCTCCGTTGCTCATTCCTAGAACTGCTATGAAAGATACCGAGTTAATGGGGTACGTTATACCGAAGGACACACAAATTTTCGTCAATGTTTGGGGACTTGGAAGAGACCCAAGCAGTTGGGAAGATGCTGATTCGTTTAAGCCTGAACGGTTTATAGCTGCTTCAAATCTTGATTACCGTGGACAGAACTTCGAGTATCTACCATTTGGAGCAGGTCGGCGTATATGGCTAGGGCTTCCTCTAGGACACCAAATGCTTCACCTTGTGTTAGGTTCACTGCTCCATTCTTTCGACTGGTCTCTTGCAAATGGTGTCACTCCTGAGACTCTTGACATGGGAGAGAAAATGGGAACTTCACTAAGAAAGGACGTTCCCTTAAAAGCAATACCAAAGCCAGTGTTGTCAGTGTAAGGTTATGGATGGGCAGGGTTGAACTAGCTCGGTAACATGCTCTTTTCCATTTTATTGAGTTTTTGTGTTTTGTTTAATTTATTATTTCAAAAATAAAATTTATGTATTCGAAGAATAATAAAATGCCATGCAATATTATCAAGTACAAGAAAACTTGTCTAGAAGTTTGCCAAGCTCACGCAACTTTTATCAAATACGTAATTTCCATCCGCAATGAAAATAGTAGGAAACTTCGAAGGAATTGTCTCCATTCAACAGTAGAATATGTAATACAAAAGGTGGAGATGAACCGAGTCTGGCAGAACTTGAAATGGAGGGACTTCTGCAAGGCTAACAGTATCATTGTCACTGCCTACTCACCTTTAGGAGCCAGGGGAAACCCATGGGGGTCCAATGCACTCTACGAGGAGCGCATTCTGCATGAAATTGCTGAGGCTAAAGGGAAAACTCATGCACAGGTCTTGAATTATTGGATCTTACTTAATGTCTCCTCTCCATAGCGTAAAACTTAGTAAATTATAGTATGGTCTTTCGTTTTCGTATTAAATAGACAAAGTTTTGGTTAGGTATACTTGGTTCGACGAATATCTTATGGTGAGCTTATGATCTTAAAGGATTAGATGGTAACTGAATTTATATTGCGTGAGTTTAAGGTGTGTCTGAGATGGGTATACCAGCAAGGAGTGAGTTTCCTAGTGAAGAGCTATAATGAGCAGAGGATGAAGGAAAACATGATGTTTTTCCACTGGGAACTGACTGAAGATGAACTGGAAAACATAAGCAAAATCCCACAGAGAAAAGGAGTCCTAGGTGATAAGTATGTATCGGAACTTGAGGCGAGGTTTGATTCGATACGGTTTTTCTACAGGTACCTCTTCAATCAGATTATGAAACGCAATGCTCAGATAGGACATTGTCCTCACTGGTTCAAACATATAGCTGGACAACATAAATGCTCAAATAAAATAGATACTGTCTGACATATGTATGTAATGTCATCGATGTGTCTGACATAGAGACGTGCACATCCAAGTGTCGGACGCGAGTCTGACGCAGACACGTGACCATTTAAGACGCGTGCCTGCTACATATATAGGAAGGAAGTAGATAATGCAGGATCCAAAACTCATTTCTTACTGGACAACTTAGCTGCATATGACAAATTATCCATATCAAAGAGCACAAGAAGATTTACTGAGCCTTGTTTATGGAGTCCGATTTTGTGTACATTCTCAAACGAGTGTGTAAGTAACATTATCAATCTCCTCATATAATATCATTTTGGAAGTTATGTCATTTTTGCTTGCTTCGTTTAGGATTAGAGGATCGTTTCAAAGAAGCATAAAATGTAACTTGTTATCCCGTACGTGCAATATTATCTACAAGTTTGTTACTCTCACGCAACTTCAATTATCAAGTAGTACTAGAATTGCTACTGTTCTTCCTAACATAAATACCATACGCAATAAAAATAAAATAGACAAATAGTAGAAAAATTTGAAGGAATTATCTCCATTTCAAACAGTACAGTACAGAAGTCATGGCTGGATCTGACAGCCTTATCCAGCTGCGGAATATGATGACGTTTTAGTGGTCAGAGATAATTTGATATTTTCTCCTCCATTTCTCTATTCTGGTGAGCTACAAGAAATAATTCAATAAGTAGATTAAGTAATCTTTAGTACTAGATAAAGATAGAGACCTAGAGGAGGAAAAATGGAGAAAGTAATACCTGGAGTAACATTGAATTCTGGAAGTGTGATGCCTGTATTAGGTATGGGCACTGCTGCATACCCACTCGTTGAATCAGAAGAAGTGAAATTGGCGATTTTGAATGCTATCAAGAATGGTTACAGACATTTAGATACCGCTGCTCTTTACCAGTCTGAAGAATCTCTTGGTGAAGCTGTATCTGAAGCAATTCAAATTGGTTTAACAAAATCTCGAGACGAACTCTTTATCACTTCTAAGCTATGGTCCTGTGATGCACACCCTGACCGTGTCGTCCCCGCTCTTCAGAACTCTCTAAGGTATCATATCCTACTTGTTTCCGCAACGATTTAGATATATTCACATGTTATCTTTGAAATCTTTCACTCTTAACTTGACTAACTAACAATATGTTCTTTTTATGACGTGCTCCTTAGTTGGTCAAGTCTCTATGATTTGGAATCGGATACAATATGGGAATGGAATAGCTAGTACATGTTATAGACGAATAACTTTCTAACTCCATCAAAACTTTGTTTCAGATAGTCAAGTGTATTGGTATGAATGATATAACACGGTGTTCGTTTTTTTTTTTGTTGCTGAAACAACATCTGGATCTGACTCCGCACTGATTAGGAAATGAGTAAAATGCCAGACCGTTTGTTTTTTGTAATTTGAGTCGGATCTGATTCGCCACCTAGCTCAAACCTAATACTTGACTCTCTCTATCTTTTGAGTCAGAGAATAAAATGTCTATGACTCATGGGACCAAGTTTCGTATATTTTTGAATCTGTTGAGTCGGATCGGTCTTAAGAAAAAATACATTGAGTCACATCCAGATGAGTCGAGTGATTTGAGTCAAATCTAGATGAATTAGTCCAAAATAAAAAACAACAATAAATGATTAACTGTGATTGACCATCATTTTTTTTGTTTTGTGTTGTAGGAAGTTAAAGTTGGAGTACCTTGATCTATATCTGATACATTGGCCATTAAGCTCGAACCCAGCCGCAGGGCATGCGTTATTCCTGCCAAAGGATTCTTTGCTTACGATGGATTACAAGTCTGTATGGACAGCTATGGAAGAGTGTCAAAAACTTGCACTACAAAACAAGTAGCTTTTAGGGACGGCTGTTTTGAAAAAACCATCCCTAAAGAAGGATATTTGGGACGGTGATGGCCTGACCGTCCTTAATAGTCATAAAATATTTAAATCAAGGCTAAAATATGTCCGTCCCAAAGAAAAAACATGATCAAATAGTAATAGTGACGGTGGAACAGGGGACGGTACATAAACCGTCCCTAATACCTTTTGGGACGGCTTTTTGTCCTCTTGGGACGTTTTTTGGCCGTCCCAAGAGGCCTTCTGTTTTGTAGTGTTGGTCTTAAAAAGTCAATAGGTGTCGACAACTTTTCTTGTAAGAAGCTTCAAACCCTTTTGGACACTGTTAAAATCCCTCCAGCTGTTAACCAAGTGAGCTCTCATTTATGTTTTTCCTGTTTCTTTGATAATGTTTTAACATGAAACAAAATCTTGATTAGTCATTTTGTTTTCTTCAATCTCTTCTCATTCTTTTTTTCGATGTGGTTCTTCGCATGTTTAATTTGATTCAAAGGTGGAGATGAACCCGGTTTGGCAGAACTTGAAATTGAGGGACTTCTGCAAGGCTAACAATATCATTCTCACTGCCTACTCACCTTTAGGAGGGAAGGGAACCCCTTGGGGGTCCAATGCAGTCCACGAGGAGCGAGTTCTGCATGAAATTGCTGAGGCTAAAGGGAAAACTCATGCACAGGTCTTGACCTGGATCTTCCTTATGGTTATGTACATTTGGTTAGATGAATATCTCATGGAGAGCTTACGATCTTACATGACTAGATGGCAACTGAATTTTGCGTGAGTTTCAGGTGTGTCTGAGATGGATATTCGAGCAAGGAGTGAGCCTTCTAGTGAAGAGCTATAATAAGCAGAGGATGAAGGAAAACATGATGATTTTCGATTGGGAACTGACTCAAGATGAACTAGAAAAGATAAGCAAAATCCCACAGAGAAGAGGACTCCCAGGTGATATTTTTGTCTCAGAACTTGAAGCGGCGCCTTTCAAGACTATCGAAGAATTATGGGATGGAGAGGTTTGATTCAACACGGTTTTTGTATGCCGCTTGAATCAGATCACGCAACACAATGCTTACATAGGACATTTGCCTCACTGGTTCAAATATATTGTCAAGGATAGCAGAACCATTCTACCGCAACAGACTCAGCTGAGTCAGTCAGATAATAAATAGGCTAAAAACTTGTTCTCTTCTGTTAACTTTGTTATTCAGTTTTTGACTCTGTTTTAAACTCTATCTTTGTAACAACCTCTGAGTATGAATAAGAGTTTCATCTCCACTAGTTAACTGTGGAAGATATTCACCAAATCTTGTTCTCTAACGTGGTATCAGCCTCGATCCAACCCACGCTTCTCTTCCATAAAAAAGAAAACAACACAAAAACATAAATCTTTCCATGGCAGCAAACACAAATAGCCTTCGTCAAATCCAATTCAATACATCACCTTGTAACACTGAAACACACTGAAACCAACCATTTACTATGGAAAACTCAATTCAAGTCAATCCTCAAAGGATATGGTCTAACAGGCTATATCGATGGCACACTAGAAAAACCAACCAGAAACCTCCCTAATACAGAAAATAGCAATCCAACATTTACAGACTATGATGCACATGATCCACTCCTTGTAGGTTTGTTGAATTCTACATTAACCCCTGAAGTTCTTGGCAAGGTTGGAGGACTCGAAACATCCAAACGAGTATGGGACACTTTGGAGAGGGAGTTTGCACCAAAAACAAAGGCTCATCAAATGAGTCTCAATAAAACTTCAAAAGTTTATTTGAATGAGGCTAAAAGTTTGCTTGATCAGCTTGCAACATCAGGGTATACTGTGTTTGCTGATGAGATGAAACAATCCATTAGCAATGATTAAATCAGTCTTATGATCCTATTGTAACTGCATTAAACACAAATGAAGAGATGGATGTAGACATTATTACTGCTCATCTTCTCACATTTGAGATGAGACTTGAACAACAACTTGCTCAAATTCAACAGCCAATTGCAAATATTGCCACCTCCAACCCAGCTTCGTCCAGCAGAAATGAACCGAGAAGGCTCAACAATCAACCCAGAGGGTCGTATCAGCAAAATAACAATTAGTTCAATCGTCGCCCTCAACAACCTCAGAGGAGTTTTAATCAGGGAGAACAACCATGTTAGATATGCAAGAAACGGAATCACCAAGCAGATAGGTGTTGGTTTCGTTATGAAAAACCCAACAATAATAAACAGAAGCCGCCAACAACTTATATTGCTCTTCTTGGAGGTGCACCTGATAATCAATGGGTGACAGATAACGGTGCTATTCATTACTTGACTGCAGACATGCGAAACTTGACAATCCCACATGAATATGACTATTGAGAGAGTACATGTTTGTAATGGTAATGCACTAAACATTGCCAATATTGGTAATTCCTCCTTCACGTATAAATCAAGATCATTCCATTTAAACAATATTTATCATGTACCACAGATAAAAACCAATTTATTGTAAATCTCTCAATTTTCTAAAGACAATGATGTCTATTTTGAGTTTCACACATCTTTCTTTGTTGTGAAGGACAAACGCACGGGAATAACACTACTGCGAGGGCTGAATAAGAATGGGCTTTACATCTTTGAAGGATTTGATACGATAACTAAACCTATCATGTCGTAGGCAAACATCTCACCTACCTTCCAAATTTGGCACCAACGTCTAGGCCATCCTATGTTGCGCACCGTCTCTAGGATTTGTCATCAAAATTCTCTTCCTGTTTTGAATAAATGATTTGATTACTGTCATTCCTGCCACGTTAGTAAGAGCAACAATTTATTTTTTTCTGTTAGCAATACTGTTTATGAAACACCGTTAAGCTTGGTTGTCTCAGATATATGGGTGTCACCCAATTTATATAGGTCTGGTTATCGATATTATCTTCTTATTACGGATGCCTATTCCCATTTCACTTGGATTTTCCCGCTTGTTCAACGTTCCGATGCATTACAAACTTTTATTCTTTTTTGGAAGCATGTTGAAAATCACACAGACCATAAAATCAAAGTTTTCCAGTCTGACAATGCTTTAGAGTACAAGAAGTTCACAACTTATCTCAATGAATCAGGTATTCAACATCGATTTTGTTGTCCTATTTCATGCTCATGTGCGTAGTTCCTTTTGGGATAAAGCTTTTACCACTGCATGTTACCTGATTAACAGACTTCCTAAGTCCAATTATGAAATCAAAACTCCACTAGAGCTACTGTTTAACAAAAAACCAGATTACAACTTTTTAAAGGTATTTGGTTGTTTGGCTTACCCGTGTCTTAGACAATACAATGTAAACAAGCTAGAACCCAGATCATTATCCCGTGTGTTCATTGGGTATAGTAGTGCACACAAAGGATACATATGTTTGCATCGACAAAAGAACAGGGTGTACATCTCTCGTCATGTACGATTTATAGGAAGCACATTCCCATTCATGCCTCTCTAGCAAACTGTTCCTCTGCGCTGTCCATGTAATATACCCCCCGATACTAGCATTTTGGTTTCATCACCATTTAGAAGTTGTAGCTTAACAAACAACCAGGGTGCTGCTGTTATGCAATCGCCGGCTTCAGGTCATCCATCTGGTCAGTCATCACCAACAATGTCAACTGCACAACCTTCTCCGGTTCCATCAGATCCTGCCAACTCTCCTGCACATCAATTTCAATCCCATGTAGAAACTCTAGACAACTCATCTCCCTCTGCATCTTCAAGCACTCCTCAGCCTGATCAATCTAATGAGCAGACATCGGAGAGTAACTTAATAACTCATCCTATGGTGACAAGGGCAAAGCCAGGCATCTCCAAGCCCATTCAAAAGCTGTGTTTAACGGCTTCAAAGCATCCACTGCCAGATTTAGAGTTTATGGAACCCACTTGTTTGCATAGTGTTAGAGCATTACTCGGTCGAACTCGCATGCGTTTCTATCTCAATCATGTTTGTCAAGTTTAGTTGTCAAAACTATATGTCTTGATTTCTAGACTACGTATAGCTAAGTCTCGGTTTAGGAAAGTTTAGTGTAGTTGAGCTCCAGACTCCATGGCGATCATCTTACGAAGACGAAGAACTACTCAAGGAACCAGTGGAACTTCATCCGACCAAAAGGTATGTGGAGACTTGAACTTATCTATCACTCAAAAGTCTATCTACTCTATCTCCTACTCTTGAGACAAAGTCGTATAAGTATGATAGTTTTCATACATACACATTTGTTATTTCGAGCCGAGTTTACTCGCCTATCTTTTTCTCGAAATATGTGTTGGCAAGCTTTCGCTTTAACCACTTTTCATCTTAACCCGTGAAGAAAGTCATGATGACGTTTCACTCTTGAAAATAGCTTTGATGACGATAGTTGTGAATAACGACTATTATAACATTATAGAAGAATGTTTCAATGATTGAAATGAAGAGTTGGGATTACGTAACCAATTATGGATATAAGCATATATAATGTGTTTGCACATTAGTGTATAAATCCATGTGTCGAAAACCAAGTGTGTGCATATGTGTACATACGGTATTGGTGAAGGAGACAGGTTGGGTACGCGTACTCGTATGCGTACCGGCGGAAGTTTTCGAACCAAAAATTTCTGCTGAGTTTGTAAGTTTGCAAACTGTTAAACCAGTCACCTTAAGTACGCGTACCCACGGAAGTTTTCAACTGAAAATTTCTGCTGAGTTTCTAAACTCAAATTCGGTAGGTATGGTATATGTACCCGTATGCGTACCCAAGCTGGTTATATATCTCAAATCGGAAGTTCATAAACTTAAACAATAAATCAATATGGAATGCAATCTTTGCAAACCGTGGATATATTGTTCATTAATTGATTCAAGTGAATCAAACCGATTTTGTTTCAATTGTGTTTATTCATAAAGACCTAAGAAATTGAACAACTCTTCAACTAGTTCTTATGAGTCATTTGAACTAGTTATCTGAAGAAGATGAATGCGGTTAATATGGAAGTGCTCATATGGCTAACCATTGGTTAACAATTTGTGAACCAACTAAGTGTACACGTTTAGGTACGGTTATTCAAACCTAAATGAAGCACATTTAATTTGTGTGTGACAAGCTAAGTTTCGATCTAACGGTTGAAAGAAATTAGCTTGGTTAAATCAGGTTTTTCATCTAACGGTGAATATTGAATGCTTTGTTACCAAGGTAAGTTGGATTACAAACCCTGATTTGAAAACTATATAAAGGAGACATCTAGCAACTGGAAAAAATTGTTAGAGCATAGGTCGGTCAACCTCGCATGCGTTGTTATATCAAGCATGTTTGTCAATGTTAGTGATCAAAACTATGAGTCTTGATTTCTAGTCTATTATAGCTAAGTCTCGGACTAGGATAGAAAAGTGTAGTTGAGCTCAAGGACTTCATGGCGATTCATCATACAACGACGAAGATCTACTCAAGAAACCGTGGAACTTCATCAACAAAAAGGTACGTGGATACTTGAACTTATCAATCACTCAAAAGTCTATCTATTCTATCTCCTACTTCTTATGAGACAAAAATTCGTATGCTATATAAACTGGATCATACACATTTGACATTTTGAGCTGAGTATTCACTACTTATCTTTTTCTCGAAATCGTGTGTTGGTAAAGCGTTTCGCTTTGATCAAGTTTATCTTCACCTAGTGACGAAAGTCATGAAAAGTTTCAATTACTTTGAGAATTGCTCTGACTTGAAACAGTCTGTGAAAAACGGCTATGTAACGTCCTCTGAGAATGTCTCAATGATTGGAATGAGAGTTTAGATTACATAACCATGTATTCCTTAATCTGAAGTTTTCGAACTTTGTTGATTGAGAGAAACCGGAGGAATTGGCTTTGCCAAGTCCGCGAGCTCAGTTTGCGAACTCAGTCTGCGAACTAACGGAAGTTCTCATGGCCGAGAATTTCTGCTGGGATTTTCCAAAAACTCGTTTGCGTGTTTAGTCCGCGAACTCAGTTTAGGGATCTTCTGTTGAAGAGAAGTAAACGGTTTTCAAGAGACAAACCTAAGTCATCAGACAAACCTCACGGTCGCGTACCTCCTAAAAACAGGGATGCTGACGAGGCTGATTACGAGGACATGCCTCAGTGCTTTAAGTGTAAGGGTTTTGGTAATTTTGCTAACGAATGCCCAAATCGTAGAAAATACACTGGGAACAAAGGTCTAGCTGTAACACTTGATGAAATGTCTGAAACCTATGATTCCGATGAAGATAGGAAATCAAGTGTAGGGCTTCTTTGTGAAAACATCGATTTTGATATTTGTAGCAATACATATATCAACCTCAATGGGTTCGGAGAAGATGGAAACCCAATCAAGATGGAAGATTCACTGAATCCGATAACTGGAAACCCTATCAGTGATGTTTCAGGATCAACTGTATGTCTAGCTGCTTGCACATCTCAGATGCCTGAATACTAACCAAGATTGACGTGCTCGTTTTGTTCGATGAAGGGGCACGAACTATCAAGGTGTTACAAATACAAGCACCAAATAAGGCACGCCAGCAAACTTCAACGAAGAGAAGATCGATTATCAAGGAAGTTGAAACTTGCTCAGAATACCGCCGAGGTATGTAGGATCTTATCTTCGTCTAAGAAGTTGGTTTCCAAGGATAGAATAAGACCATTTGAAAAGAAAATATGGTCAAATCGTTTTGATAGACAGAGATTAGAGGATTCCTCCCATGAAGAAAAAGATGGACAAATTGTTGTTCATCGCAACACAACTTGATTGTGTTGTTGGGAAAATCTTGTCTCATGTGCCTGTTCGAAAAGAGACAAGATTGATTGTTGATCCAGGCTTCAGAAAAATTTTTCCTTCTTTTCTTAGATTTGTTATTTTTTGTCTATCAAATAAAAGAAAGGGTTATTATCGATAGTTTTCGAACCATACATTCTACTCTTTATAGGGTTTTAGAGTTGGGCGTATACGAACCTGTCAATAAGTTTCGAACCATACATTCCTTTTTTCCTTTTGACATCCTTTATAAGTCTGCTTGTTGAGTTAAGTGATTACATCAAACAAATCCAGTTGTTCATAACTGTTCTCAAAGCACTATGTTGTCATATGGAAAGGATGTCAACATGATTGTTAAGTCTTCAATCAAGGAAAAAGAGAAATCTCCTGTTTTCTAAGTCCCTTAAAAGAAAAAAAAGGAATACAAGAAAACCCAGGGATGTTCCTTATAACTCTCAGAAGTTTTCCGATGTTATTGATGAGTTAAAGGAAATAAGAAGGGAGATTTATGAAATAAAGACGTTCGTGTCTAAATTTTTGGAAATTCAGAGGACCCTAATTCGACCTCTTCAGCCAAGACAGTTCGTGGGTATTGAAACTTATCTCCGTGAACCTTATGTACCGATGGTTGTCGATAACAAGGAGTTCGGGAATGATAAAGAATTTCTCAAAGGAATTGTTACCTAGTATGTCTTCTTTTTGGATTAGTTGGAAGAATAACTAGCGTCTTGAATAGCGACGATTGTGACTACATATAGGTATTTTTGTTTTCATCTTCTTATGATTATTATTTAGGTTTATTGGTTTTAAATTATAAAAAAATTTGGAGGATGATATTATTGCAGTATTAATCTGTTTTGAAATATTGCAATATTTTTATGCGATATGTATTGTTTGCGTCTGTGAACTTGAAGGTCCCATATTGTTTCAAAAGTAAAGACGTTCATAAATTGATATTCGTATTGATAAAAGGATGAATGGACTTTTGACAATTACAAAAGTTATTCCTATGAAGTCATTTATTTGATGGAAAATATGATGAAATCTTTTGTTTGACAAGGATAAAGTCTATTATGTCGTTATGCAAATAGTCATGGAAAATAGAATAGATCCTTGTCTGTTATCCACGGTATTGATCTTCATTGATCCATTTTGTTATGTTTTACCGTGAAGGCTCCATTGTGTATCTTATGTCGATCACCTTACAACTATGTCGATTAATATTGGCCTTGTTGGTTGTTCCATGAGATGCTATATGTTGAGCATTCTTGAACTAAATTAATCATCTTGATTGGTTATTTAGTTATTTGCTCCGAAAGTGTTCTTTTGTCGAGCAAAATCTTTTGACAATTAAATTGATTGCTTCGGTGATTAGTTTGGTTGTGTATTCCAATTAGATTAATTATAGGTTCTCTTGTAATTAATTTAGTTGATTTTTTCATATATTCCACAAGTTCTTGTGTTGAGTATATGAACGGCTATATTAATCATGTTCTATTGGTTGGTGTAGTCGTATATTCCGTAAGGTTTTCCTTATGTTGAGTATTTGAACGATTAAGGTAGTCATCTCCGTGTGGTTATCTTAGTCGTACCTCCGTGAGTTTTCTTATGTTGAGCACAATCAATTAAATTGATCACTTTTGTGGTTTGATTTAGTTGGGTATTCCGATTAAATTAATCATGGATTTACTTGTGATCAATTTGGTTGAGTTTTGGATATAGAAAATCATTTCCATGGTTTTCGGTGCCTAATTAAAAAATCCTTCTTTTCTTTCGAAATTAAGGTCGCTCTTGTTGTTCTTTCGGGAATGACATCAAATGGGGGAGAGTTCTTTTGAACTTGTGCTTAATGGTAATATCTTACGGGGTGTGCGGCTGTGGAATTTTATAGGGGTTATCTTGTATCTTAAAACTCCTTGATGAATGCATTTAGCTTCGACTTTATGATTGTATCTAAATTAAGTTGGTATGTACTTTTTTTCTTTTAGTCTATGAAATGTCTCTTGTGGAAATTTCATTTGATCCCGTTCTTTTACCTTTGCCAAATTTATAGACAAAAAGGGAGAGAAATAATGTAGTTCACACTACAAATACATATGGTTTTTAGATCATTGTGTAAGGGGGAGTGGTTTCCATTATCGAGATGGAGTATTGACCAAGGGGGACTTTGATGTTACATAATGATATTATGACACTGTATAATAATGATCGAGAATCTCGATTTCTCTCATTGTTATAGCTACGGATCTTCAACAAAGGTGATGCTAAACTTACAACCTTTGGGATCATTGGAGTACTTGGAAGGACGAAGATTTCAAGGAAGTTTATCTTTTTTTTATTCCATATGTATTAACAGTTTTGTCACTTAAATTGACAAAGGGGGAGATTGTTAGAGCATAGGTCGGTCAACCTCGCATGCGTTGCTATATCAAGCAAGTTTTTCAATGTTAGTGATCAAAACTATGAGTCTTGATTTCTAGTCTAGTATAGCTAAGTCTCGGACTAGGATAGAAAAGTGTAGTTGAGCTCAAGGACTTCATGGTGATTCATCATACAACGACGAAGATCTACTCAAGGAACCGTGGAACTTCATCGACAAAAAGGTATGTGGAGACTTGAACTTATCTATCACTCAAAAGTCTATCTATTCTATCTCCTACTTCTTATGAGACAAAAGTCGTATGTTATATAGACTGGATCATACACATTTGATATTTCGAGATGAGTATTCACTACTTATCTTTTTCTCGAAATCGTGTGTTGGTAAAGCGTTTCAATTTGATCAAGTTTATCTTCACCTAGTGATGAAAGTCATGAAAAGTTTCAATTACTTTGAGAATTGCTCTGACGAGAAACGATCTGTGAATAACGGTTATATAACGTCCTCTGAGAATGTCTCAATGATTGGAATGAGAGTTTAAATTACATAACCATGTATTCCTTAATCCGAAGTTTTCAAACTTTGTTGATTGAGAGAAACCGGAGGAATTGGCTTTGCCAAGTCCGCGAACTCAGTTTGCGAACTCAGTCCGCGAACTCACGGAAGTTCTCTTGCCGAGAATTTCTGCTGGGATTTTCCAAAACCTCGTTTGCGTGTTTAGTCCCCAAACTGCCAGAAGTCTCTTTGCCGAGATTTTCTGTTGATTTAACTCTTCCGGTTGCCTTAAGTCCGTGAACTTGTTTGTGAGCTTAAGTGGTTATGATCTAAAGATGTGCTCTGAACATGAAACTCAAATTACTAAGGAATGCTTTATACAAACCGTGGCTATAAAGTTCATGAGCCGATTCATCGAATCGAATCATATTTGATTCAATTGTGTCTTGTGTAGTTACATAAGATCTCATAGAAATTGAACAACTCTCTAACTAGTTCATTTGAGTCAATTGAACTAGTTATGGTGAAGAAGAACTAGGTTAATATTAATTGCTCATATGGTTAACCTTTTGGGTTACTATGTTGAACCAACATACACGTACACGTTTGGGCATGGTTTTCACAAACCCAGTAAACGTCTACCCAAGTGTGTGTGACAAGCTAAGTTTTCGATCTAACGATTGAGAAATATTAGCTTGAATCTAAATCAGGTTTTCGTCTAACAGTGAATATGGATTGATTTGTAACTAAGGCAAAACCCTGATTTGAAGGCTATATAAAGGAGTCATCTAGCATTGTGCAAAACCAATCCCCACACGTCTGTGTGATACTAGTGCGCTCGCTAGAGTCGATTCTCCTTTAACCTTTGGTTTTCTTCTCTAAAACCAGGTTAACGATTTAAAGACTTCATTGAGATTGTGAAGCCAGACCGATACTACTTTTATTGTAGTTGTGTGATCTGATCTTGCATCTTCTATCGTACGAGTACACTTTTTGATTGGCTTGAGATCGTGAGAGTTATCCTATAGGCAAGATAAAGAAGTCACAAACATCTTTCTCTCACTGTTTGTGATTCCTCGACAAACCGCTTTTATAGTCAAGAAGGATTGTTGAGAGGTGATGATTAATCTAGGTTGTTCTTCGGGAATATAAGACCGGATTATCAATTGGTTCCTGTTCACCTTGATTTTATATCTTAAGACGGAACAAAACCTAGGGTTTTTCTGTGGAAGACAGATTTATCCTTTGATAAACTTTTTTTTGTGAGACAGATTTCTTTATTATCAAGTCTGCGATTTTGGGTTGCAGCAACTCTGAGTTGTGGTTGAGATCAACTAAGGGAATCAAGTGCGCAGTATCCTGCTGGGATCAGAGGCGTAGGAGTACAACTGTACCTTGAATTAGTGGGAGACTGATTGGGGTTCAACTATAGTCCAGTCCGAAGTTAGCTTGGAGTGGGCTAGTGTCTGTAGCGGCTTAATACAATGTTTAATCTGGACTAGGTCCTGAGGTTTTTCTGCATTTGCGGTTTCCTCGTTAACAAAACTTCGGGTGTCTGTGTTATTTCTTTTCCGCATTATATTTTATATAATTCAAATAATACAGGTTGTGCGTTAAAGATCATCAATTGGAAATCCAACCTTTGGTTGTTGATTGATATTGATTGATACTTGGACATTGGTCTTTGGTACCTTCCAAGTTATCTCTCTTTGATAAAGACTCGCAGATTTCCGTTTGCTTGAGTAAAGATCAAATCGAGAGATTGAGATATAAACTCTTTGATATATCTTTTTATTGATTGAGTCTAACTATCTAGTTAATTCTCATAAAAAGTATATTGGAGTTTGTCCATACATATGGCTAAGCGGAATATTGGGTGGTGTTGTTAGACCCCCGCTTTTTCAATTGGTATCAGAGCAGGCAAACACGTTTAAGACCTAACAAGTCCGTGTTTGTAGCGATCTGACTCTATGAACAGAGGTGATATCTCTACTAACGTACCACCAGTATTCTATGACTCCAATTACTTATGGTGGAAAATTGTTATGCGAGGTTTTCTTCAATTGCGGGATTTTCAATCATGGGTATATGTGGTTAATGGCTATGATGCTCTCATTGTGACAGTTTCTGATGTAAATGTTCCCAAACCTATTGGTGGATACACCGCTGTTGAGATAACTGCTGCAAAGCAAAATTCCGAAGGTTTGAATGCTATCATACATGCCATTACCCCAAATCTTCAGCATCATGTGACAAATTTCACTAGATCTAAAGATGCTTGGGATATCTTAGAAACCGTATTTGAAGGAAACTCCAGTGAAAAGGATGCTAGGCTTCAAAACCTTAATTATGATTGGGAGAACCTTCGTATGGAAGATGAAGAAATATTTGATGAGTTTAATCACAAAGTGTCTGAAATTGTTAATGCATCTTTTGCATTGGGTAAGACTATTCCTGAAAGGGACATTGTGATGAAAATTCTCAGATCGCTGCCATCTAGATACGAGTCTAAAAAGCATGCCATCGTTGAGGGGAATAACCTCGATAATCTTTCCAGAAACACCTTGGTTGGAAAGCTTAAGATCTTTGACCACGAGCATACATCCAAAGTCGGTAAGGATGTTGCCTTTAAAGAAGAAAAGAACACTAAATTACTTGTCAAAGGTAAGAGTGTTCATGTCTCTGAGGATGATCAGTCTGAGGATGATTTTTCGGATGAAGATCTTGACAAATCAGTCTTCTTGATCACAAGACAGTTTAGGGATCTTCTGTTGAAGAGAAGTAAACGGTTTTCAAGAGACAAACCTAAGTCATCAGACAAACCTCACGGTCGCGTACCTCCTAAAAACAGGGATGCTGACGAGGCTGATGACGAGGACATGCCTCAGTGCTTTAAGTGTAAGGGTTTTGGCCATTTTGCTAACGAATGCCCAAATCGTAGAAAATACACTGGGAACAAAGGTCTAGCTGTAACACTTGATGAAATGTCTGAAACCTATGATTCCGATGAAGATAGGAAATCAAGTGTAGGGCTTCTTTGTGAAAACATCGATTTTGATACTTGTAGCAATACATATATCAACCTCAATGGGTTCGGAGAAGAGGGAAACCCAATCAAGCTGGAAGATTCACTGAATCCGATAACTGGAAACCCTATCAGTGATGTTTCAGGATCAACTGTATGTCTAGCTGCTTGCACATCTCAGATGCCTGAATACTATCCAAGATTGACGTGCTCGTTTTGTTCGATGAAGGGACACGAACTATCAAGGTGTTACAAATACAAGCACCAAATAAGGCACCACAAACTTCAACGAAGAGCAGATCGATTAGCAAGGAAGCTGAAACTTGCTCAGAAGACCGCCGAGGTATGTAGGATCTTATCTTCGTCTAAGAAGTTGGTTTCCAAGGATAGAATAAGACCATTTGAAAAGAAAATATGGTCAAATCGTTTTGATAGACAGAGATCAGAGGATTCCTCCCATGAGGAAAAAGATGGACAAATCGTTGTTCATCGCAACACAACTTGATTGTGTTGGGAAAATCTTGTCTCATGTGCCTGTTCGAAAAGAGACAAGATTGAGTGCTGATCCAGGCTTCAGAAAAGTTTTTCCTTTTTTCTTAGATTTGTTATTTTTTGTCTATCAAATAAAAGAAAGGGTTATTATCGACAATTCTACTCTTTATAGGGTTTTAGAGTTGGGCGTATACGAACCTGTCAATAGGTCGTTACACTTCCTTTTTCCTTTTGACATCCTTTATAAGACTGCTTGTTGAGTTAAGTGATTCCATCACACAAATCCAGTTGTTCATAACTGTTCTCAAAGCACTATGTCGTCAGATGGAAAGGATGTCAACATGATTGTTAAGTCTTCAATCAAGGAAAAAGAGAAATCTCCTGTTTCTAAGTCCCTGAAAAGAAAAAGAAGGAATACAAGAAAACCCAGGGCTGTTCCTTCTAACTCTCAGAAGTTTTCCGATGTTCTTGATGAGTTAAAGGAAATAAGAAGGGAGATTTATGAAATAAAGACGTTCGTGTCTAAATCTTTGGAAATTCAGAGGACCCTAATTCGACCTCTTCAGCCAAGACAGTTCGTGGGTATTGACACTTATCTCCGTGAACCTTATGTCCCGATGGTTGTCGATAACAAGGAGTTCGGGAATGATAAAGAATTTCTCAAAGGAATTGTTGCCTATATGTCTTCTTTTTGGATTAGTTGGAAGAATAACTAGTGCTGAATAGCGAGATTGTGACTACACATAGCTATTTTGTTTTCATCTTCTTATGTTTATTTTTTAGGTTTATTGGTTTTAAATTCTAAAAATATTTGGAGGATGATTATTGCAGTATTAATCTGTTTTGAAGTATTGCAATATTTTTATGGGATATGTATTGTTTGCGTCCGTGAACTTGAAGGTCCCATATTGTGTCAAAAGTAAAGTCGTTCATAAATTGATATTCGTATTGATGAAAGGACGAATGGACTTTTGACAATTACAAAAGTTATGCCTATGCAGTCATTTATTTGATGGAAAATAGGATGAAATCTTTTGTTTGACAAGGATAAAGTCTATTATGTCGTTATGCAAATAGTGATGGAAAATAGAATAGATCCTTGTATGTTATCCACGGTATTGATCTTCATTGATCCATTTTGTTATGTTTTACCGTGAAGGCTCCATTGTGTATCTTATGTTGAGCACCTTACAACTATGTCGATTAAT